>NW_009953217.1:5838880-5878456 GCF_000747805.2 Chaetura pelagica
CTCCCCCGCCTCGGTGGGCGCCTTCAGCCTGCAAAGCTCTCGGGGCTTCTTTTTTTCTTTTTGTCCCTTTTACCTAAACGATCATCGAGCCTCCGGATCGCGGAGGTGCCTGGGAACCGCTTTCTGTGCAGCTGCGAACTGGGAGGGAATTGGTGAGATGAGGTGCGAGAAACCATTTGGGCTTGGAAGCTGCGCAGCCTCCGTCCTTCCAAGCATAACAATATTTTTAAAAAGCCCTCCCTAAAAAAAATGTCATCGTTCTGTTCTTAATAGTCTGTGAAAGCTGTAGTGCCAGCGTTGGAAAAGATCCATGACTAATGGATGCAGCACAGACAAACCGGTTTATCTGTCTCCTTGTGAACTCGTAGTGAGAGAGGGTTGTAAGTGGAGTGAGGGAACCGCGGTCTCTGAACATGCAGTTTGAGGCAGGAATTAAAGGAATTTGCTAAATGAATGAGAGAACAGGAAGTGGACTTGGCAAGTCATCCTGCTGTCTCTGCACCGCCCCTTTCTGTCAAATGGGGCATCCATTTCAAAATATGGACTGGGTATCTCCCATCAGTGTGGACTGTGCCCCTTGAAGCGTTTAGGCTTGGGGAATTGTTACTGATGCTTCCAGCTCCTTGTGGGAAGTGGTTTTTTTTCTGCCTGACTGGAAGAACTGTCTCGGTCACTGCAGAAGGAGCCCTAGCCTGCAAAACAGCAGTAGGGCAAACTCCAGAAGTGTCTGGTCTCTGTGCCCGAGGGGGCAGACACACCTGCTCCTCAGCGTTGTCATGGGTTGAGTTGAATATAATGAAGAAAAATTATGCTGTCACTTCTCCAACACCCCCCCAATGTCCAGTACGGCAGTGATTGTAGTAACTAACTCTCCTTAGAAAAAAATGATAGTTGTTATGATTTAACAATAGCAAGCATAGCACTGAATGTATTTGGTCTATACGATAATGATGAGCAGGCATCACACTGAGTATGTCAGAGACGTAATGTGCTGCTTTGCATATTAAATGACTGTTTCTGTGATGCCTGGTGTTGTGTGTCTTGTAACACTGCCAATATTAGCATTGTAGAATTTTTGTTTTGGGTGGGGGGCTAGCAGCTTCTCGGGGGATTTGTACTGAAGTCATATTCTATTTTTTGCTACCACCTGCTTTTGCTCCTAAATAATTTGATCTTATTGAAAGGACTAAGTCTGTGCTTGAGGGACTTTTCCTGAGCATGGAGGCTGCACAGAGGAAACCTTGGGACCCCTGCTGCTGATGTGTAGAGCCAAACTTCCTCAGGATTCACTATTTCCTGCTTCTTCCCCCAGTTTGAGTGTAGTAGCTCCAAAGCAGTACTCTGCTGAAGAGAAACTGGGATTATTAGTAGCTGGGAGTAGGAATGCAGTCAGCCTCCTCAGTGCTGCTTCTGCAGTTGGCTCTGCATGGTGGGATAAATGGAGAGAGAAATCATAAGGAATGTGGGAACTGGTAATGTTTGCTCTGGCTGGATATCTGCAGTACAGTTTTATCAGCTCCAACTTAATATGTGTTGTAAACATTTATAGTCATGAATAAATTATACATGCTGCTTATTATTGACTGCTAGGGAATTAATGAAAAGATTAGGTCTTTACTTTTATAAAGCTTCACTGTCACTCATGTTTAGCTTTGTCAGCTTCATCTCCCCCATCCCCCATTACTTCCAAGAAATTGGCTGGGCTACAGTTGAATTGTTATATTGAAAATTAGTGTAACAGATCTAGTATGCTGCTTTATGATGTTAAATCCAAATCCATTACAGTTCCTTATAACTGTGCTGTGTTTCAGTGATCCTACATTAAATCTTTATGTACCTTCAATCAGTCTGTGTACTGTTTATACCTTATATGGGTTTAAGTAATTAGCTATTAATGGGATAAGTATGGAATTCTGAATTTAGGCAGTTACTGATAAAACATTATTTCACTTAAGTTCAGAATCTTGTATGTACTTTACTAAAAGAAGAATTGAAGGATGCAGAAAGTGCTCTGCAGATAAACTAAATCTAAGTTTCAGTGCTAAATACTGAACTGTTCCCTCCCACTGTCTCTAGCTGGAAGTGGATAAATGATAGCATGAGGTAAAACAGTGATCTTGGTCCACGTAAAACTGGAGGAGTAGCAGAGATCAGATTATTTACATTCCTTCTGAAGCTCATTTTGCTGTGTTGATCATATTCCTGCCTGAACCATAGCTCCAAGCTTATGCAGGAGGAGTGACTGTCAGTCTCAGTACATGTTGTATTTGAAGCTGTTGCAGCTTGTGTGAGCATGTGAGCTGAAACGTGGAGAATACCTGCAGTAAAAGAAAGGTATCCAGGTCTTGATGTAGTCATCAGGCTGAGAATGAACTCAAGTCTTACTGTTTATTTAGCTCCATTTAATGCAATTGAACAGTTATTTTTAGATGTGAACTCCAGCAGTGAGTTTTCACAAATTCATAAAGAACTTTCACCTTGCTCATTGTTCCCACAGAGGGTACCATAATTAAGTCCAATAGCAATGGAGAGCAATAAGGTAAGCACTTGGTTTTTACCCCTGATAGCTGACCAGCTGCAGCAGCAGTACAAGCTATGCCAGCTCTGCTGTAGTGAAGTACTTGTACACACTTAAGCTACTGTGATTTAATCAGGTTCTTAACTCCAGTGCTTCTGTTGGAGCAGTGAATTATAAATTTTTTACCAGATTGAACTCCTCCAAGGGGATTGTAGTTTACAATGGAAATGCTGTAGAAGACTAAATATACTGGGACATAGACTGGAAGCAGTACTACTGGAATTCAGTGTACAAAGTGTTCTTGATCTAAAATTAAACTTTTCCTTTACTCAGTCATTGCTTGGCTCTTGAAAGTTTGTCTTTGTTCCCTTTTGAGCTTTTATTTTTTTTCAGTTTTCACTAGCAAAAACCTCTTCTTGCCAGCAGAGAAAGCTGTTGCTTATACAGTCTCAGTTTCCTGGAGTGGGGGCTTCTTCCCTTACATGGACAGAGACATGGATCTGTAGAGGGGGGTTTTAGTATTTGTTGAGTAATTTTCTGTTGTGCTCTCTTGAGCACAATCAACTAACATGAAAAAAATTGTGTGCATGTTTGTGCTCTTGATGCATAAATTTTATGTATCTTGGTGCAGCACTGAGAAATCACTGTATCCTGGTTTTAAACATAAAGGATGTAGATTTACTTCTGTAATTTTCTGGACAAAAACACTTTCTATTTGGGTAGTCTGAGGAGTCTTGTTGAGAAATTGCTATCTTTTGTGCAATAGGCATGACTGAGATGAAGTATAATAGCTTTCATGAGTTTACTTTGGCTAGACACGTGTGCCTAAAAGCACTCAGGATATTTGCAAGCTGCAAATGACTTTTTGGACTTCTATTCAAGAGGTAGGGCTCCACATCATGTCTTGGTTCAGCTATTTAGCACTGAAGAGCCTCTATTTCCTCACTGGATTTAAGAGTGCCCCCCATGTGGTAGGGAGACTCATTCACTATGTGATCCAGTGCTCCTCATAGACATAAAGAACAGCTTTTTATGTAGGGAGTAACTTTTATTTAAGATGAAAGCCTGATTGCATTGGCTTGTATTGCATTACAGAAACTTGAGTATGTAGAGATCAGCAGTTATGGAGCTGAATAGCTCGTCATTAGTAAGTGGAATAGAAAACAATTCCTGAAGCATTCTTGGGCACAGTCCTGGCACACCACACTTCTAGGCATCCCTGTTATGTACCCAATTTATGATTTAGTGGGTAGCTTTACAGAAGCTGTAACAAGTCATGGTCAACTGACTCAAAACACACTACAACAGTGTTTATGACACCATCGTGGGGCTTGTTGCCCAAGGGGTTTAGTTTATTGCATGAAGGTCCTGATGGTATGTATCAAAGGAGTTTAATGCCTCACCGATGCTGGTGGTGTTTTCTGCCCTGCCTCCTTGAGGGCAGTCATTTTTTCACTTGTACTGCACTGAAAAGCAGTGTAGGTTAATCCCTTAAGAAGCTTCAGTGAAGTTGATACAGTTCCTGTACTTGAGAAGTGTTGCTCTGGGGCATAAAGCAGGTGCTCAGGCTTGTCACAATTACTGCTGTATAAACTGCAGCTTGCATGCATACCAGGCTGGGGTGTGCTGCACAGGAAATCTGATGTGCTGCAGACCAGTTGAAACAGTGATACTCATTCACTGCCACCTGCTCCTATTAGCCTGAAATTGGAAGTGAATGGAAACAGTAAAACAAAAGGAAGTAGCTGTCTTCTAGAGCAAGGAGAGCTGGAATTACTGATTGTTTTAACACATCTTTCTTATCTTTCACTGGCAAGAATTAGATTCTGAGAAGCAAGATGAATAAATCCACTTGTAAAAATAGGCCTTTTGAGACCTGCTATGTAGACTTAATTACATGATGTTGTTGGGCGTGGGTTGCATAAGGGTAACTGATGCTTTCCTTAAGACCCCCCAATGCTGTAGTTACCCCATTGAAGTTTTTAATACTAAATTTACCAGTTTTACTTGCTAAATCTGGAATAGTGATGCTGTTGATAACATACAATAGAACCAAGTTAAGAAATAAATACTTAGGTTAAAACCCCTTTTAGTTTGCAGCAATAGCACAACTTTGGAATGTCTTTAGAACTTGAATACTGAGAATTGTGTAGTTTTTTACCTATGGAACAAAGAGAATCAGAAGATAAATCATTGTCCCATAATATACACTCTTGTCACATAAATATGCCAGCCTTACATTTTCTTCTGGAGGAGACTTGAGTTAGTCCTTCAACATAGGAAGGATAATAAAGCACACTCTTCTGTCCTTCTAGCTCCAGAATTTAGGCATTAACCCAGCAAATATTGGATTCAGCACCCTAACAATGGAATCTGACAAATTCATCTGCATCAGGGAGAAGGTGGGAGAGCAGGCACAAGTAGTGATAATTGACATGAGTGACCCAACAACACCCATCAGACGTCCAATTTCAGCCGAAAGCGCCATCATGAATCCAGCCTCTAAAGTCATTGCGCTAAAAGGTGAGTAACCCTTTGTTCCTGGAGTGTGAAACCTACTGTTTAGCTGTGTTAGTGCCTAGGTGTGCTCTTAAGATTTATGTCAACTTTCTAAGAATAATATATTATGAGGATAAGAATTCTTGCCTGAACTTGCATGCTGTATGTTTGGCAGTGGATTTTTTCAGTCATCTTTGGATCTTTTCCCTCCAAGTAGGTGTGAGATGCTTGGGCTTGGCACTGCAGCCTCCTGTTCTCACAGAAAACCAGGTCAAGATATGGTATACTTTCCTTTTAAACTGGTGTTGTAAACATAATGGGCACTTGTAAAGATGAATGGGGGTCTAAAGCCATTCTTACTCTCTTCTCTGTCCTGGCCCTTTCTTGTAGCTCTGAAGAACTTACTAGATACCCACAGAATGTCATAAGGATGACAAGTAACTGGAAGTCTGAATGTACAACCATGTTAAAAGTTTGGCATTCATGAGATCTTGCAGATAGAAAACCTCTGCTTGCCAGTACTTGTGATGTTGATACTGCCTTTACGTAGCATTATGAGCTCAAAGAAATAGTTTTTAATACATCTCTGGCTCTTTTCTTAAATGACCAACTTCTGGTATTTAATTTCAATAACTGTTGCTATGTACTTTTCTTCCTGCATCTTACCTAAACAGATGGTGAGTGAACTTTGTCATGACATTTCATGTTCGGTAGTACAGAATGGTCTAATCTCATAAAAAGTACTGTACTTTGAGGTAGTCATTTGACAGTTCACTTCATAGCCAGGTGGGGGATCTTAATCCTCAGCTGGTATTACAGTGAAAACATTCTCCATTGGCTTGTTGCCAGCTATTTGTCTGCTTTGACTATTGACTGTACCAAGTGAAGAAGAGTGTACTCTTAATGTTTGTGTGTGTGTTAAGTGATGAAAGTACAGTTGATAGACAAAACTAAGTTGCAATATTTTTATGAGAGACCTCTGCTGGCATGTCCTGTGTGCTATTCATTTCTGCCTAAGTGTATTTTTTTTTTATTGTGAAAAATTGTGGTGAAATTACTTAGGGGTCCAAGAAGTAACTGTCCTCAGAACTGACACAAAACCTGTAACTTCTGATCTTTGATCTCAGACTTATTCTGACATTAGTGAAAAACTAATGCATTAATGTTTGACTTCAGCTGAATCTATGACTCAGCTAAGATGCTTATACATCCTGCAAAGGACTGCCTTACCTGGGGTAAAGGTTAACAATTAAAAAATAATTTCATATCTGTTAAGTTTATTGTCCTTAATCTTGGACCCCTTTAACCTAACTATATTGGCAAGGAAAGTGTCTTCTCTACACTAGCAGAGATTGATCTAGCTCTTAAAAAGGAGCGTTATCATCTGGTTTTAAAACTAACCTAACTAAATGGATTATCATCACCTTTGAAGAACAGAGCTTTATTCTTGTCAGTGTTAAGACTTTCTCAAAAGCAGTATAGTTCTGTCCATGCAGAGGGAACAAGCTTCTCTTCTGAACAGTTAGGGTTGAGTGAATGGTGTCACATTGACATGGAAGTTCTGTTGTCAGGTATTGTAAACTGAGTTACCTCTTCTGCTATGAATAATCTAGTGACCCAAGGGTTGGGTAGAAATGAGGATGAACAGAGCTACCTAACCAATATGTTACCCATGGTAACTAGCAGAGGTGCAGTGGAAGCACTGAAGATGGGGGTTAAGTCATTCTGTCACTCCAGACTTTCCCTGCTGATTGACTGAGGCTTTAGTAGTCAGAACTGTTGCATATTGTGACTCAGTGTGCCATGACTGGGAGTTGCTCATAATCTGAGGATTATTGAGCAATAAATGTACAAACCCACCCTCAGAAAAGAAATGAAATGGTTCTTGGTTTAAACTGAAATACAGTATGCACAATTTCATTTCTGGATTGCATGTGGCATTCTCCTTGTGTACCAAGATTTATGCTTTGTCCTTGTGTTCATGATTCTTTTGCCTTGCTCTGTACTGAGAATACTCCCCAGTTGGTGTGAGTGGAGAATGCAGCACTCATGGGTGCTTTTGTTCTTTGTGGGATGGAGAAACTCCATGCTCCAGTGAACTGAAATGTAAATTCTCATGCCAGTGTTCAAAAAATGAATCTGCTTACTTGACTACACCTGTAGAGAATAGTTTAAGTAGACTGGTCAGTCTTAGTAGCTTGAGCAGAAAAACATATGTAAGAGTCTGGCTTTTTGTCTCGGATCTTTGCCTAAGAGAGTGTTCAAGCAGACAGAAGACTCACTCATACTTACCCTCTCTATGGCTTTATAGTACATTCTGCTCTCTTTTAGTCCAAATAATGAAATATTTGTAACTTAGTTACAGTCTAGGGTTCTGAAGTTTGAATTTGTTGCCACACTTGAGAGCCTGTATTGCCGTGGCTCCTGTAGCACCAAGTATCCAGAGCTAGCTGCCTGATGAAGCTTCTAAAGCCATTTCCAACTGTAACACAGCAGTCAAATTTAGTCTAGAAAATAGACAAGCATGAGCTTTTAGCTCATTTTAGTAGCTTATTGGTTTCTTCTATGCTCTTAAAACTAGGAAGGACGTTGTGCTTCCTTTTTAGCAATATTGACTTAGACAGCTTTTTCTGTCTGAACATACTGGTATTCCTGTTTGTGTGGTGACAGAGCCCTTCCAGAACCATTTGTCTGCCTTCTGCATGGGAGGCTGCACACTGGAAGTTCCAAAGTCAAGCTCCTGGTAGCACCAGTCCATTGCTAGAGAAGTTTTTGTCCAATATAGTAAATATGCTGTTTCCAACTGTCAGTTTACAGCTGGTGTTAGGCCTGGGCTTATTGTATCAGTATAATACAGTAACTGCACATTCAGAGTAAAGTGATCAGAAACAGGCTGCTTTTGGTCCTAGGAACTAACTGATCAGGTTAAAAATTCTTTATGCAGTTATTGCAGGTAGCTCTGAAGTCTTATGTTGTCTCTTGGCACTGCATTAAACTAATAGGATCAATTTACTGTATAAAGTATGCTGAAATGTTACAGAGCAGTCTGAGATGCATATTAACTTGGGCTTAGTATCTCTTGAATACCATTCCTCAGTGGCCAGGAGCCTTCATTTATCAAAACTTCCCAGTAGAAGGAACATCTACCAGTCTGACAGTCAGAAGTGTTACTAGAAGGAAAAACACTTCTGAAATGTGGAGAGAAATAATGACATGACAAGCCAATACTCTAGCAGCTTGAGTGGGTGTCTTGTGAACAGAAAACAATATTTCTAGAGCTGAGTCGTTTCATCTGCAGTGAAGTAAAACATCACTGTGACTTTCTGAAAGGAATGGAGTTCCTTAGTTTTTATAGGTTTGTTCAGTTAACATTGATTTTAAAAGGCTACCCTTAATAGCTGCTTCTGGTAGTTAAAAGGAATACTAAAGTCAAGCTTAAACCTGCAGTATAGTTACTTAAATCGTGAAGCAGTTACCTTAACTGGAACTAAACCCCCAGGCCTTTATAGTATTTCTGATCTTTTGACTGGCCTCTTCAATAGGCACTTGTTATATTACTGTTGTACAGAGCCCATCCACCTCCTAGTTAAGTGCACAGTTTGTTCAACAGAATGGCAGCTGTGGTCTTTGTCTATCTCAAAAGCTGTTGCAGGCCTTGTACTGTTGGACTCGGTCCAGGTCATCCACAGTAGCTACTAAATTGACACAAACTGGAGCCATTCTTCTATTAATTATACTGAATGACACCTACTAGACACCATTACCTATACCAGTGCTGCTGCCTAAACCAGGGTTTACACAAGCTCTGTAGCTTAGATTATAGTTAATTGAGGTGTCCGTGCTTGTGAGTTGTTGGAATGTCCATGTAAGTGTCCATAAGAATGAGATTTCTGTTTCAGGTATGGTAGAAGTGTTGGGCGTGGGGAGGGGATTCTGTTTGATATGAATCAAGTATCAAAGGAGACTCATATGTGGCAGAACACTAACCCTGTCTGTAACATCACTGGGGTAGTGGGTTAAACAGGTGCTTGTGAGTAGACAGGCTACAGGATGGCCGTTGTGATAGCCTGTTGATGATGTTTCTTGGGTTTTGTTGTACTAGCTGGGAAAACACTTCAGATCTTTAACATTGAGATGAAAAGTAAAATGAAAGCCCACACAATGGCAGAGGAAGTGATCTTCTGGAAGTGGATATCTGTGAATACAGTTGCCTTGGTGACAGAGACAGCAGTCTACCACTGGAGCATGGAGGGAGAATCACAACCCCAGAAGATGTTTGACAGGCATGCTAGTCTTGCAGGTTGCCAAATCATCAATTACAGAACAGATGAACACCAAAAATGGTTGCTGCTGATAGGAATTTCTGCACAGGTAAGTTACCCTGAAATAGCATGCTATGAAAACAGTTGGGAGAGTGGTGGCCTCACTTTCACTTACTAGGTGCTATAGTTTCTTAAATTTGGTTTCTATAGACCAACAATTTTAAAATATATTTTGTGTACAAATGACCTGACCTTTAATGGGGTTAAAGTGTTGGAGGAGGGGATGAGAGGCATTTGCTGCTTTTTCATTTACTGTCCCAAAGGTCTTGCTATAAACACTTGAAATCTTATCTCTAAAAGCTGATCTGTCTTCTTTTTTTCTAGCAAAATCGTGTGGTTGGTGCAATGCAGCTGTACTCAGTTGATAGAAAAGTCTCCCAACCTATAGAGGGCCATGCAGCAGCTTTTGCAGAATTCAAAATAGAGGGAAATGCCAAACCTTCTACCCTCTTCTGCTTTGCTGTGAGGAGTCCTGCAGGGGGCAAGGTAAAGTCTGCAGCTGTTTACCTGCTGTAGCAGAACTCAGTGCTGGTAGAACTTCAGCGATCACACAGTTCAGTGTACACTCTCTGAAGATGCTCCAATTGCTGAGCAGTCTGTAAAAAGCTGAGGCAACACTAAAATGTCTTGAGCTTTTTAGTCTTGTCCTGCACAAATGATTGATGAATTGACAAGTGTCGCTCAAAACATCTCGAACAAGTTGTCTTGAATAGAAATATAGTCTGCTTTCATAGAAAGCATGGGTTGCCTTTTTTTTTTTTCTTTTAGTTTTTCCTATTTTTTTACTTCGTCAAGTTCTGGAGAATTTGTCTCTCTGATAAATATCTGGAGCACAGCTCCCCAGACTGGTGTTTCAGGATTGGGGAGGTATTCATCAGCCAAGTGTGGCAGATTACTTCAGTAGCACATCTGAAGAGAGGAGCTTTCATGTGGCTGTACTTTTGCAGGCAGTCTTGTGACATGTACTCTTTTCTTCCTAGCTACACATAATTGAAGTAGGTCAGCCAGCTACTGGAAATCAGCCATTTGTTAAGAAAGCTGTTGATGTGTTTTTCCCACCTGAGGCACAGACAGACTTTCCAGTGGCAATGCAGGTAAATATTTTACTCCAAAAAAACCCCATAACTTTATAGCCTGACAAATAGCTGCCATCTCTGCTGTAAAGAGTCCTTTCTACTAGTGCTTTGTTGTCATTCTTTCTAGTTCTGGGAGAAGTGTTACTAGATTTGTGGCAGGTGGCTTGGACATTAAAACAGTAACCCAAACACAAATATGTAGGCTGTTCCAGTATTTGTCCCTACCAAAAAAAAAACCCAACCACCAACAAGAGAAAAAAGAACCCTCAGTAGTGTCTTCTAATAGAATGTCTCTGATATTTCTTTGGCTGTTAAACTTCCTATTAATGTCCAGAGTTCTAGATGAGAACATTATGGTGTTTAATGTGGCTTCACATGAAAGTGGCATTTAATTTTCAATAGATTTCACTATAAGAGACAAATGGAGCAGGGAGTCCTATGCCAACATACCTCCTGCAGTAGCAGCACAGAAAAAGGCAATTTGGGACATTAATTGGATGTTCTTTAGGAAAGAATTAGGGTTGTCTTGAGAGGCCAAACTTCGCTTAGTGTGTCTGCAGGACTAGAAATTGTGTAATAAAAGCAAATTGTCTGACCATGCAACTGCTGACCAGTCTAATAGACCAGCTTCATAAATTAATCAAGAGATGCTTTAAAGTAAGGTAAACAAAGCAAACTTGGCAGGATTCTTGTGGCTCTGTACTTCAGCTTGAGGCTTAATTAACAAAACATCTGAAGGCTTGTCCCAAAGTGGAAGTACTTCTTTGTCTAAAGACCTTTTTGGCTTAAAAGCCTCTCCAGTTTAAGTGACTTGACAGGTGAACTGGATTACTTGGTGGCTGAGCTTGGTTTGGGGTCTGCTGGTGCTTTGATAGGCCTTGTTGGAAGACAGTGGGATTATCTCATTAATATTTCTGAACAAAAACTTATACTGACATATCTAGACTAGAATGCTAATTATGCCTAAACTTTCTCCCTCAGCCTGGCTCATTAAGATGAGTATGTCCTTTGCTGCAGATAAATTTAAATTTCCCTTCAACCTCTCTGTCTAGTGGAGATACGGCTCCAAATGGCCAGCAAAGCTGTTCATTGCTGTGAGTCTGTAAGGAAGAAGCCTGAAGCTATGTTTGTTCTCAGTGTCAGTGCAAAGGCATGTCCCTACAGTACTGTCTTGTGACTAGGCTAAAGGCAGCTGTCTTAACTGTTACAGTCTTAGTCTTGACTAATAAAAACTCATCTTTTGGCAGATTGGAATTAAGCATGGTGTTATCTACCTGATCACAAAGTATGGATATATTCACATGTATGACTTGGAGTCTGGAGTGTGCATCTACATGAACCGTATTAGTGCTGATACTATCTTTGTCACAGCTCCTCATGAACCTACCTCAGGCATTATTGGTGTCAACAAAAAAGGACAGGTAATAAATCCAAAATTCTGGTTTTGAGCCTTCTGCAGCTCTGATGGAACCTTCCAAACCTAAGGAGTGACTTGATGTGACAAGCATAATGGAGGAGAGCAAGTAACTCTGAGTAGTCTGTTTTTAACCTCCCAGTACAGAACTGCTTGTGGAGCAACTTGTGTTTTAAATAATTTGCTACCTCATTGATGGGTTAAATAGCCATTTTTTTCTGTATTTCATAGTAATTGTGGCAGAGATCGTACTCCTCAAAATGCCTTTTGTCCTTTCTAGGTGCTTTCTGTATGTGTTGAGGAAGACAACATAGTGAACTATGCTACAAATGTTCTCCAGAATCCTGACCTGGGACTGCGTATGGCCATACGTAGTAATCTAGCTGGGGCAGAGGAATTATTTGCCAGGAAGTTCAACACACTGTTTGCTCAAGGAAGCTATGCCGATGCTGCTAAAGTAGCTGCATCTGCACCAAAGGTAAATAACTCCAAAGGTAAAGCTTAGAGGTCCTGGGGATTTTCCTTAGCTTAGTGGACTTGCATGGCTCACTTACATTTCAGTGCTTGACATTCAGAAGCTAAAGTGCTGCAAGACTAGCCTTAGTTCTCTACAGTTTGCTTGTTCTAATATTTTATCCTGTATCCCATAAAGAAGCACCTGCTATACCTTCCAGCCATAGGCTGGACTTGTGGCCACAGACTTCTTGGTAAAATGGCATTGGTTTGAAGATGTCCATCCTGAAGGCTTAAGAGTAGATGCTTTAGCATATTGCTTACACCTGATTTTGGATTAATATCCAGCCTTCACTAACTAAACAGCTTCTCTCTATCTTGTGCCTCTTCAGGGAATTCTGCGTACCAGTGATACAATCAGGAAGTTCCAGAGTGTACCAGCTCAGCCTGGGCAGGCCTCTCCCCTACTCCAATACTTTGGAATATTGCTTGACCAGGGACAGCTGAACAAGTTTGAGTCTCTGGAGCTGTGTCGTCCTGTCCTTCAGCAGGGCCGCAAGCAGCTTCTGGAGAAGTGGCTGAAGGAAGACAAGGTAGGCTCAATCATGACACTAGCTTAAATCTTTTTGCCTGTAACAATTAAGTGTGAATAATATTTTGTTGATGCTACATCTCTGAATTCTTGTGCTTGACAAAATGCTACTTCTGACTTCAGCTGGAGTGCTCAGAGGAGCTGGGAGACTTGGTGAAGACAGCTGACCCAACCCTTGCACTCAGTGTCTATCTTCGTGCTAATGTGCCAAACAAAGTGATTCAGTGCTTTGCTGAAACTGGTCAATTCCAGAAAATAGTGCTGTATGCTAAAAAGGTAAAGTTGTTTATCACAAACTGCTAGACTCTATCTTGTGTTTCATGTGTACATTCCCAAGCTATCTTCCATGAGATAAGTTTGATTCCTGTCACTTGAAACTGATAAGTAGGTAGGATTGAGAAATAGTGTTTTCTTCATTGTTGTAGTGCAAATCATAGTGTATGACTAAGGTCTGAACAGTCTGCAAAAAGTTAAATTTAGAACATTCAGAATTTTATGAACTATCAAATCAATGGACTAGCTCAGGTTTATTCTAGAGAATAAAGATAAGATTATTCCTAAATTCATAAGGCTTTTTTATGGACACATTACAAAACAACTTGTCTGATGTCAACTTTTAACTTCAGGGCCTTAATTGATATGTAGTGCCTTAAGACTCTTGAAAGACTTGTTCGTAGCATTTTTCTCACCTAGCAAGACAAATGCACTGGTGTAAGTTCAGTTACTAAGTAGGTGAATACTACGTATTCTGTATCAACAGTCAAGCAGTGCTTTTGTCTGAAAATTCCTGGAAGAGGTGGGCATGGTTCGTAGTGCCTGTGCTAAAGAATCTGAGCGCTTAAAAGATGTATCAGTCTTCCTGGACATGCATGACTGTTTCTGAAATCTCTAGGTTGGGTACACCCCAGACTGGATCTTCTTGCTGAGAAGTGTGATGAGAGTCAGTCCAGACCAAGGCCTGCAGTTCTCTCAGATGCTGGTACAGGATGAGGAGCCACTGGCCAACATTAACCAGGTGATGCCTACAAAAAGAGTATTGGTCTCTTTCTAGACAGAGGTAATAGCATAGTACCGTCCTGGGGACTGGTAAGACCAGTTCAGGCCTCTAGTTGACTTGGTTAGAAAAGTGACTAAACTTATTCTAATCAAGTTTGGTTACTATTAAGTCTTTAGAGGCAAGTGTGCTCTCGAGTTCTTGTGGAAGCTTTCTGGCGTGTAACTGTAACATTGATAATGAATCTGCCAGAGTCTTGGTGTAAGCAGGAGCATGTTACTGTCCTTCTGTTGGCTTTAATGGAACATACATGAACTCTTCCACGCGGAGAAGTTACAAAAAGATGAACAAATAAACCTAAGTTCAGTGGTGGCTGCTGGTGGCTACCTCTGGTTAAATGGACAGAGAAATACAACAACAATCTATATTAATAAATAATTTTAGCTACTTAGAAAAAGTCTTCACTTTTTTTTTGGTAGTAACTATCCCAAGAAGAGAGAAGGTATGGGATTTGCATGCTGTTTTAGAACTAAACAGAGTGGGTGGTGAAACCTGGCATAATAGTTGAAAGAAAGGTGCTCCTTGCATTCCAGAGAAAAGGAAAACAAAATGTGAAACTTGTCTCTATTACTTCAGGAGTAATCCTATGGAAACAAAGGGAGTATAGCATCCTAGATGCTGTGATGAGCTGACTTTCTAGCCTTCTAGCTACGCCATTAGTCTATACAGATAAATACGCACGTGTGTATATGGACCCCCTTCTCTAACTTGCCTGATCTCAACAGATTGTGGATGTGTTCATGGAGAACAGTCTCATTCAGCAGTGCACGTCCTTTCTGTTGGATGCCCTGAAAAATAACCGCCCTGCAGAAGGCCACCTCCAGACTCGTCTCCTGGAAATGAATTTGATTCATGCCCCACAGGTAAGACCTTCTAACCTAGTTCCTCCAAAAACTGAAGAAGACAATATGATGTCTGATACTGATATCTATAAATAGTTAAGCAATACCAAAGACTACTCATGAGGCACTGCTGTGACTTCAGCTTTTAGGCTGAACTGCTTTGATTCTCTGACAGTCTGAATATGAAATGTCACCTCTTAGGTTGCAGATGCCATTCTTGGAAACCAAATGTTTACACACTATGATCGTGCTCATATTGCCCAGTTGTGTGAAAAGGCAGGATTACTCCAGAGAGCCTTGGAACACTACACAGACCTCTATGATATTAAACGTGCTGTCGTTCATACTCACCTCTTGAATCCTGAGGTAAGTCTGTTGTACAGAGAAATGAAGTGAAAGCTTAAGTGAACCCTTGTCAGCACTTATATAGCTGCTAAAGTCCTTGCAGTTGCTATAAGTGGGTTTATAGTTACTGAAGTGGCACATGTAGCTGTGATTTAAGAATATTTTTCTAGTTAATGAGGAAACCATGATCTGTACTTCTAATGGATTAAATCTGACCTGTTTCCCAGGTGGACATTTCAAATCTTACCTCCAAATTGCATTTTTGAAATGGTAAAGATGGTGAGCATGTTTCTTTTAAGTCTCCAGTCTTAGCTTATGGAGCACTTCTCTCTAGTAGCTGGGGTATAAACTTTGGCTAATTACCACATTTTAGAAGTCAGTTACATCCTGTGTAAGTTGCTGAGTAATATGTCTTTTTCTTTGCAGTGGCTTGTGAACTTCTTTGGCTCTCTCTCAGTTGAAGACTCTGTGGAGTGTTTGCGTGCCATGCTGTCAGCCAACATTAGACAAAACCTACAACTCTGTGTGCAGGTTGCTTCTAAATATCATGAGCAACTTGGTACCCAGTCTCTTGTGGAGCTTTTTGAATCTTTCAAAAGCTATGAAGGTACAGTATTAGTCTACAGAAGATGCAGCAGGTTTTCTTGGAAGCACTACTTGATAGAAGCTAATAGAAAGAATTTTAACTTTTATGGGAGAGGCATTTGTCACATGGCTGGACCTTAGGATGCATTTATCAAAGTGAGCTCATCACAATGTGTTCCAGGGAATAGCTTTGTTCTAGGTAGCTTCTTAACCCTCTGCAGGAAAGACAGAAAGATGAAACCTGATAGAGGGGAAAAATCCTTCTGATTTTTCCTGCAGTTGAATGAAAGTTGCTCTCTCAGTAGGGCTGAAAAAAGTCACAAGCTAAAGCCCCCATAATAGTCTGCACTTTCTTTGCTTACTCTTCTAACTATGGTAAAAACATGTGACTCTTCTAGGACTGTTCTATTTCTTGGGTTCCATTGTAAACTTCAGCCAGGATCCAGATGTTCACTTCAAGTACATCCAGGCAGCTTGCAAGACTGGTCAGATAAAGGAAGTGGAAAGAATCTGCCGCGAAAGCAACTGCTACAACCCAGAACGGGTTAAGAACTTTCTGAAGGTGAATACTCTGTCCAGTGGATTGAGCAGTCCTCAGTATGTTTTGCTTAGCATCAGAACTACAGCCTCTCATGCAGGGAAATGCCAGCTCAAGGTTTAGCTGGCATGCCTGTGAGTAGTCTGCTGTGTAGCTGGAATAAGTGTCTGATCCTATTCCAGGCATACAGTGTGTCCTTCTAGGCTATCTCTGGGAAAACATGCCCAAATTCACCATTCCTTTAAAACTACTCTGTATGATATAACTCTTACCAAAGTCATGAATATGTTGTCACCTAACAATAGATGAATCCAGGCTGTCAGAAGGAAAAACTATGAATCAGCAGGAGCTTTCTCAAGGATATTGGTTAGACAAAGCTTATTACAACTGGAGTCAACCTGTACTACACCACTTTGCACGCTTTGTCACTGGTAAAATGGGATTTTAATGCCACTTCGTTTTGCATTAAGTTCTTGGCCCAGCAATTTTCTGTTAGATTGATACATGAATTGGTAGTCATTCTGAAGCTAAAGATGCAGACCTAACATGGCACTTCATGAAGATCCTAAACTTTAAACTCAACTGATAGACTGGCTGCATAGTATTTGTAGTAGGTAGCTTGCTTTTGAAGTCAATTTTCTGCTTGGCAGTCTTAAATTTTAATGTAATTTGACTTCTAAAGTTAAGGGAACTTGGTCAGATTTTCCTGTTTCAACAAATGGTGGTTGCTTACTTGTTTTCTTTTTTTTTTTTTTTTTTTTTCCCCCTACAAAATACAGGAGGCAAAGCTCACAGACCAACTTCCTCTGATCATTGTCTGTGATCGATTTGACTTTGTTCATGACCTGGTGCTCTACTTATATCGCAATAACCTGCAGAAGTATATAGAAATCTATGTGCAGAAGGTAAGGAGAATCCAGTTTAAAGTTCTTGCTCTTTCCTTCCTTAGAAAGAACTTAACCATTCAGTAAACTAAAGCAGAATCTGCTACATCTTTCTAATCCTTACTTCTTATTGAAGAGCCTCTGCAGTAACCATTTGCCTGTTAGAAACCTGTAAGTGTAGTTTTTCCTGGAACTTGCATACAAACGTGTTAGTAACTTAAAATTCACTGCTTTAAAGCATAATTTAAGTTGTTAACTAGAACTTCCTCATGTGGAAGACTAGAGGTGGTTATTAGTAATGCTAATAACTAATTTTAATGTTGGTGGCTTATTCTAGGTGAATCCTAGCCGTATACCAGCAGTGGTTGGAGGGCTTCTTGATGTGGATTGTTCTGAAGATGTCATTAAGAACTTGATCATGGTGGTTAGAGGCCAGTTCTCAACAGATGAGCTAGTGGCTGAAGTGGAAAAAAGAAATAGGTAACAAAAATGCATCTGTAGAGACCAGTGTTGGATTTTCCTAACATGCACCCAAACTGAATTGGATGCAGTTTTGTTGAATGATACAGTACTAAGACTGTTCTATGTTTCTTTATAGAAAAGCAGCTTAGATTGGCTAGTTGGTCTCTTGATTATTTGGGCTGTATAGAAATGTCTGACAGCACTGCAGGATTAATAACATGGGTTTTGAACACTTCCTGTACAGCAAACCATAGTAAACCTTTGGAGTAAATCTGGATAAAACTGTCCTGGCATTCTTGTTGTAGGCACACAGCAGCTTGTGTAATTACTGTGTAGTCATCTGTACAATGAACAAATTATTTTAAACATGAAGAGCCAGTTAATAGAACAGGAGTTGAAAGGGAAGATTGCAAAAATACTTGGCATCTGCAACCTTCCCTGATGTTAAATTGCAGATCTGGCTTCCACTAATTTAAGACTCATTAAAAATAACAGGCTGGTCTCTGCTTTTAAGTCTGACCAGCAGACTTACTTGAAGGGGAAGGCCCAGGTATCAATGGGTAGCTGTCAAGCATACCTCACTCTGATTTATAAACCTAAAATGTTTGTTTCTTCAAAGGCTTAAGTTGTTGTTGCCATGGCTTGAATCAAGGATTCATGAAGGCTGTGAAGAACCTGCAACTCATAATGCCTTGGCCAAAATCTACATTGATAGTAACAATAATCCAGAGCGGTTCATAGTAAACCTTTGGAGTAAATCTGGATAAAACTGTCCTGGCATTCTTGTTGTAGGCACACAGCAGCTTGTGTAATTACTGTGTAGTCATCTGTACAATGAACAAATTATTTTAAACATGAAGAGCCAGTTAATAGAACAGGAGTTGAAAGGGAAGATTGCAAAAATACTTGGCATCTGCAACCTTCCCTGATGTTAAATTGCAGATCTGGCTTCCACTAATTTAAGACTCATTAAAAATAACAGGCTGGTCTCTGCTTTTAAGTCTGACCAGCAGACTTACTTGAAGGGGAAGGCCCAGGTATCAATGGGTAGCTGTCAAGCATACCTCACTCTGATTTATAAACCTAAAATGTTTGTTTCTTCAAAGGCTTAAGTTGTTGTTGCCATGGCTTGAATCAAGGATTCATGAAGGCTGTGAAGAACCTGCAACTCATAATGCCTTGGCCAAAATCTACATTGATAGTAACAATAACCCAGAGCGTTTCCTCCGTGAGAATCCTTACTACGACAGCCGCGTAGTTGGCAAATATTGTGAGAAGAGGGACCCTCACCTGGCCTGCGTTGCTTATGAGAGAGGGCAGTGTGATCTGGAACTCATAAAGGTTAGCAAAACCACATTTATAAACACATTAAAGAACTACTTGCTGTCTATCGTGGAAGCCTAGCTGGTTATTTGTCTAACACTTGCAGAATCCTGTCTTGCAGTCTCACTCAGGAGTTGAGGTAGGCAGGATTCTTGTGTGGACAGAGTAATTGTTGTGCTGATGAGAAGAACCCTTATGCTATATGTCAGAACTAAAATTTATAACTCTGCAGCTTTAAGGTACCATTTATGTCTTTTGTCCACTGATTCTGCTCAAAATTAAATTGTTTATTTGGCCCAGCTAATGAATATGCCTAGTGTTAAATCTTTAATTGTTTTTTTTTTAACCTTGAGAACTTGATCAGCAAAAGGGACAGGCTGTCAACTAGCCTGACTCTCCACAGAGAGAAACTAGGATGAGGCTTGTAATTTTCCCTTGTTTTGGTTGACCATTAGAGTTGCTCCAATGCTTAACTAAAAAGGAGGAAAATAAATGTTGACAGTCAGACTGCAAGGACTTATTCTGATAGCATTCCCCTCCTATCTTAAGCTTGTTGATTCCTCAGAAGTTCAAGGGCAAGTGAAATTCCCAGGGTTCTCCAAACACATCCTAGTCTCAAATTGAACTCTGGAGCTTGATGCCAGATTGTAGTGCTTGTGGCTTCTGAGAAAGAAAACATTCTCCTCCTACCTGCACTTCACACTAGTAAATGCAGGGAATGTCAGCTCTGTAGGGGTAAGAACTAGCTTGTTTTGCCTGTTTGAAAGGCAGTAAATGCTGTTCCCTGTCAAGGCCTACCCTGTGAGTGTTAGAGTGGTGATATAATATAGACTTGCTGTAACAGTGGATGACTTTCCATTCTAAAGCATCTATTTTTTACATAATACCTCCTCCATAGCTGTAAAAATAAAAAAGCTGGCTGCATTTGCCTTTTTTATTTCAGGATATGAAGGTGGCTACGAGTTATTGTTTTGCTAGGAAATTTTGCCAGGATAAGCCTTAACATTCTGGTTGACCATACAAATTTGTCAGTACCAGTTGCTTCCTTGAACTGATGTTCTGAGCTGGTGTTACTGGTTATGAAGAAAAGGGCTTCCTCTTGTAAGAATTATTCTTGAGACATTGTTGCCTCCGAGAAGAGAGCTCAACTCCTGCAACTAATAGGTGTACAATGTAAAGCAAAATTGTGCTCCTACTAATTTTCTTACAGCAAAGTACTTGAAATATCAAGAGCTAATTCGGGTACTAACAAAACATGACCTCTTGGTAGAAGATGAAATAGGCCTTCAAGTTTCTACTCTTCTAGTTGGGAATTGCAGCTAGTGGTACTAATAGGATCATAACTCATAACTCTGCTGCACTTCTATAAGAGATTTCACATTTAGTCTGTACCCTTAACATTTTAACAGGGAAATCCAAGCCACTTGCTACTCTGAACACCTAGTGTAAAGCTAATGACACCAAATACGTAACCTATTTCTCGCTTTAAACACCAGCACCATTCCTCAGTTCACTACTTAACACTGCCCAGGCAAGTGGCTCCCTTTCTAGATTTAAAATTTAAGTTCTTCAGGCTTCTGCAGGTCTTCACTTCAAACAGAAGCAAATAGTTACTGTGAAGCCACTGTCACAGTATTTGTGTGTCAAGCAAAACCAAGAGAAGCTATAGAAATTCTGCTGGAGACCTTCTCCATGAGACTTCCAGATCAAAGGTTGGGTAAGAATATGTCTGTGGCATTTAGCATTGGTCAGCAATTAGTTCTAGTCGGTCTCCTAGACTGTCTGATTCATAGCTAGACAAACCTGTCTTGTGGTACTAACATTAACTCCAACATTTGTAACTTCTCCCTCAGGTCTGCAATGAGAACTCGCTGTTTAAGAGCGAGGCGCGTTACCTGGTGCGCAGGAAGGACCCTGAGCTCTGGGCAAATGTTCTGGAAGAAAACAACCCATTCAGGAGGCAGCTTATTGATCAGGTACAGCATGAGGACTGAACTTTCAGTACAAGGAGACCTCACAGTGTCTCAGAAACATCATGGAGCATTAAAGTAGCTGTCTTTCCCCACAAAGTCCCTTGAGGCCCCATCTCAACTATACAGACATTTGTAGAGTTTGAGTGGCAGGCATTAACTCTGACCGTCATGGTCAGAAAATTTAGTTACAAGCAAGATGCTGTTTCTGTCCTGTGGACTGATCTACCTCTAGTGAATTTGTTCCCTATACAGACCCAAGGTTTGACTTGAATAGCTATATTAATAACTCCTTCCTGCTGCCTATGGCAAAATATTCTCAAAGTTCTGAAGCCTTAATTTGTAGTTCACCATGTTTGCAAATGCCTCGTTTGGGGAAAACACTTAATACTTTTCTGCCTTCAAAACCAGGTTGTCCAAACAGCTTTATCAGAAACACAGGATCCAGAAGAGGTTTCTGTAACTGTGAAAGCTTTCATGACTGCTGACCTGCCTAATGAATTGATTGAGTTACTGGAAAAAATTGTCTTGGATAATTCTGTTTTCAGTGAACACAGGTAAGAGGAGAGCTTTGTCCACAAGTTTAGCCTATTCAGTGCCTTTGTTTAGGTTGTGAAGTGACCAGTTATTTATGGGCCTCTTCATTACAGGACCTAAGTACTGTTAAATGTATACAATGGGGTGAAAAAGCAGAATTTGAAGTGCTCTGTGCTTTAAGAACAGAGCTAGTTCACACGCTTCAGTTTGCAGTTGTGTTGTGAGAACGCTGAGATTTGAAAGCAATTCTTTTTGAAGGCAAATATTAGTGCTTCTCAGTCTGGTCCTGGTGACAAAGAGCAGGTGCATTTTTTTGCATGTATGATACATACAGGAGGTGTTACTGTGCACTGCTCATACCTCTGCCTTCTGTTACCCAAAGGAATCTCCAGAATCTGCTGATCCTGACTGCCATTAAGGCTGACCGCACTCGTGTGATGGAATACATCAACCGGCTGGATAACTATGATGCTCCAGATATTGCAAACATTGCCATCAGTAATGAGCTATATGAAGAAGCCTTTGCTATATTCAGAAAGTTTGATGTTAATACTTCAGCAATTCAGGTGAGGTGTGGTTCCTGCGTGAAGGTATAGAGTATTAGTAATAGAGAGAATAGGAAGTGTACTGTTATATTGATTTTTCAAGGAGTGATTGTCACTGAAATAGTTGAGACTTAAGAGTACAGTTCCCATGTGATGTCAAGGTGCAGGAAGAAGTGGGATTATGTGAAAAGAACAGTACAACAAAGTAAAAATACTAACTTCCGAGCCTGATCTAGTCGAAGTAATAAAGAATGTTGAGATGCTGCGCTATACACTCGAGGTGTGTGCTCTTCATTTCTTTCAGAGATACGACCTTGGAGACTCACATGAAAGGTGTGGGAGAAGCAAAAGCATTGTCTTTAGGCCAGCATTACAGCAGAGGACAAACAGTAGCACCAAGAGTCTTATTCTCTCTGCCTCTACTGCATTGGACAGAAATGGCTGTTCTAAAAGCAGTTAGCTTCATGTTGCTTACTCAGAACAGCATGTGCACTTGGAAAAAGAGTTCTGTTAGAAAAGACGAGGTTTAAAGCTTTGATTTTTAACTGCAACTTCAATTTCAAACAGGTGCTGATTGAGCACATTGGCAACTTAGACCGTGCTTATGAATTTGCAGAGAGATGTAACGAACCAGCAGTTTGGAGCCAGCTGGCCAGAGCACAGCTCCAGAAGGACTTGGTGAAAGAAGCCATTGACTCCTATATAAAGGCAGATGATCCATCTGCATACATGGAAGTTGTTCAAGCAGCTAATAGAAATGGTAAGGCAGAGCATCCTCAAACCTATACATCGAGCAGCAGGGATTCTTGAGACTTAGGAATTTCTGTTTCAGAGGAGATGGGAGTGATCAGTACATGGAATGTGTGAGTCAAGGCTTAGTGAGATTCCTGTCAACAAGTGTTTCTGTGTTTCTGCACCAAAGATGTGGAGATAATTGGAACTAAGCCACATAAAATGTATCTATTTAGCTGTATGTGGCAGAATTGCTTGCCAACTGGATTGTAGAATATTGCAATAAGTTCAACCTTACATGAAAGTGACTTGGTATTTAGCAGGGAATTCATTAACTCAGATGTAAATGGCTTAGTATCATGGTGGAGAAGGTCCTTGAGACTCCTAGTGAAAATTGTTCCTAAGGTGAGCAAGGAGAGCAATGACTAAACAAAGGATCTCTTCTCTCTTCAAGATAACTGGGAGGACCTAGTCAAATTCTTACAGATGGCCAGGAAGAAGGCTAGAGAGTCGTATGTGGAGACAGAACTTATTTTTGCTTTGGCAAAAACTAATCGTCTATCAGAACTGGAGGAGTTTATTAGTGGCCCTAATAATGCCCACATACAACAGGTATGTCTTGATCCATAGTTTCTCATGTATGACTTGCTGCTTAGCTGACTCCTGGTTCTTGCTGTGACCCTTTTTTACCTTGGACTCATAATCTAGGTTGGTGATCGCTGTTATGAAGAGGGGATGTATGAGGCAGCAAAACTGCTCTATAACAACGTATCAAACTTTGCTCGCCTGGCATCTACGTTGGTGCACCTTGGAGAGTATCAGGCAGCTGTGGACAGCGGCCGCAAAGCCAACAGCACAAGGACTTGGAAAGAGGTAACTTAAATTTGTGGTCTGTTGTCTGCAGAATGGGCTTTACTATTGCTTCTGAGCATGTTGCTCTAGAATGTAATCGGACTACTTTGTGCTGTTAGTAATGTTAATTGTAATGTTAATAATAAAGTTTAATTTCAGAACAGGGTAAAATGAACAGCAGAAATTGTAATTTTAGAGCAAGAATTACAGAAATACCTACTGGGAACGGTACATAACCCTCAAATTTGACAAAGCTTTGCTTAATTTTTCCTTTAATACAAGGAAATGAAGCATTGCAGTATTCTCCCATCAACTGTTTGCTAACTCATGACAGGTATGTTTCGCCTGTGTGGACGGGAAAGAATTCCGCCTGGCGCAGATCTGTGGCTTACACATAGTGATCCACGCTGATGAACTTGAAGAGCTGATCAGCTACTATCAGGTTAGATCACTGTTAATATCCTAAGAGGCTTTAGACAGCGTACTTGTACCTGCTAGTAAACTGGTCACAGATAAAACCTGATACCTGAGCTTTAGATTCATTCTTTCTCCATTTCCTGATAGCTACATGCATTTTTTTCCGTAGTGCATGTGATAGTTTTCACTGTCCCTTCTTTTACAATTCTGTTGCATCATTGGAATACTGTGTTGCAAGTCTAAGCACTCTCATTTTAAGAGAAAAGCAAAGCATGTTGAGTTTAAGTAAATATGCATTTTAGCAAGCTTTAAGTGCCAGTTGGTCATGAATTTGCAACTAATTCTTACTTTCCTGACATCCAGGATCGTGGCTACTTTGAAGAACTGATTGCCCTTTTGGAAGCTGCTTTGGGCCTAGAACGTGCTCACATGGGAATGTTTACTGAACTTGCCATCTTGTACTCCAAATTCAAGCCTCAGAAAATGAGGGAACATCTGGAGCTCTTCTGGTCTAGAGTTAATATTCCGAAGGTATGCAGTAAAGTAGCTACACTGCAAGTGAAGTTGGGAAGCTGTCAGTGAGTCTAAGTGACTGATATCTTGTTTTATCAGGTGCTCAGAGCTGCAGAACAGGCTCATCTCTGGGCAGAACTTGTATTCCTCTATGACAAGTATGAGGAGTATGACAATGCAATAATTACTATGATGAATCATCCCACTGATGCCTGGAAAGAAGGGCAGTTTAAAGACATAATTGCCAAGGTAATAACCAGTTAATTGAGTCGAAGTTCTGAAAGTTTCTTTCAGAACAGAGGCAAAAACACACAACAGAATCACTGTTTAGAAAATGAGTTTGCTTAAGCTACTGCTTGGTTTTTGTGCTGTGTTTAGAACAACTTCCACTCAGTTTAGCACAGAATTAGTCTAATCTTACAGTCTTTGTTTTATGCTGTGCAGCACATTCTGCTGAGTGGCAGTAGCTAGCACAGGATGTTTTCAGAGACCTCTTAAGATCATAGGTCTCAAACAAGAGGCATAACCTCCTTAACACTATGGAGTTGACTGCTGTCATAGTCCGAGGCTGTTCTTGAAAGATCTCTTGAAAATATTTCCAGCTGTTTCAGTGGGAGAATTGTGATGAGCAGTCCCATGAATACAGCAGAGAATAAGGAAGTAATTGTTTAAACAAGATTTGAGACTAAATGCATTCTTATTGGTCTTATGGGTTTCAAGGCAACAACCTAAAGACTGGTTAAGCCTGCAGCCTTTACTGGCTTTAGGAGTTCATTGACTGATCACATCAACTCCAGTGGGTTGCCCGTGCCAGGATCTCTTAACTGTGGATAGCTTAGAGTTGATTTGTACTCCCTTTGGTAGCTTGTGACTTTACTGCCTAGAAGCAGATGCACAAGAAGCAGTCGTAAGAAATTAACGAAATTCTGCATGTAAGTGTAACTCTTCTGGCCTTGAGAAGTAAACTTAAGCTTTTCTGTAAAAGTCAGATAAACTTTGTGCTGAATGACCCAAACTAAGCACCTTAGGCTCACTGGTGTGTGAAGTACTAACTAGTTTCTAACCATGCAGGTGGCAAATGTGGAGCTGTATTACAAAGCCTTGCAGTTCTACTTGGACTACAAACCTCTGCTGATCAATGATCTCCTGCTTGTATTATCTCCACGACTGGATCACACTCGGACAGTCAATTTTTTCTCAAAGGTGAGTTTGAGAGGTGGTCAATGAGTAAAAAAGCCTTGTGCTCAAGTTAAGATCCTACAGTCTCTAGCTGGAAAAAAAGGGTTGGTGTCTGTCAGGTTGCTTTGCTTCCAGTGTAAAGGACTGAGAAGCAGCGCAGTCCTGACTTGATACAGGAAACACTGGAAGAAAGAGTTTTGGTTTATTTCTGGCACTTCAGAATGCTTTGTCTGAAGTGTCCTGACAGTCAGCACAAACTCTTGTAATGACAAGTGGGAATCTGTTTCAGGAGTGTCAAGTGTTGGCAATGGTATATTTTATCTTGTATTGGTCTTAATTCCAGGTCGATCAGCTACTTCTAGTAAAACCTTATCTGCGTTCAGTCCAGAACCACAACAACAAAGGAGTTAACGAAGCTCTAAACAACCTTTTAACAGAGGAGGAAGATTACCAGGTGAGCTCTACAAAACAGCTTGCTAGGCCTGATGGATGCTCCTGTTTCTCCAGCAAAAAGAGGCCATAGTTTGATTATTCCCCATCTGAAACAGGGTAATTCCCTTGTGTACAAGATGTCTTTTGCAATCAACAGTATTGGGGGTGGAATCAGAACCTCTGTGGGCGGAAGTCTGGAGACATTGTGATGATTTGCAAACAAAACAGATGCCAGTTATTTCTCTCAGAACAACAGACTTCATAAAGGTCTACATTAGATATGTATTCCACTGGGCAACACTTCTGTACACAGCTTTGCTTCTGGCCCTATTGGCAGCTGCTTGAAAGACATGCTTTGTCTTCTAAAGTTAATTAGCTTTTCTGTTCCGTCAAGTGAAGTCACTACGGGCGAGTTAGTGTCTTGCTCTGTATGAAATAAATGCACAGGGTGAACAAGCTGTGGCCGTAGTACCAACGTCCAGCTGACAGAACCTAAACACGTGTGCATCATGCTTGGATGCTTCTCTGCTGTAGTCCCTGCCTACTACCATCTGGAAGCATGTGTAACAATTCTCTCAAACAGGGTTTGAGAGCTTCTATTGATGCCTATGACAACTTTGACAACATAACGTTGGCTCAGCGTCTGGAAAAGCACGAGCTGATCGAGTTCAGGCGGATCGCAGCCTACCTGTACAAGGGCAACAACCGCTGGAAGCAGAGCGTGGAGCTGTGCAAGAAAGACCGGCTGTACAAGGTGGGTTAGTGCAGCCCTTCTTCCCGACTGCCAGAAAGAAGTCTGGGCTGTGAAGCATACATCTCCTGCATACTGCATGTGGTTTGTTAGTCTCACATTGGGAGTTGTAATTTGTCTTTGCCCTTCACTTGGAAGTTTAAGGAAAAAATCTTAGAGCAGAAGTGTTTGCAATTTCAAACACAAATCCTAAATCTAATGTTATGATGTTATCATGTACTTGGAGATCTGTTTATATCAATCAGTGGCATCTGTGCAGTTTTTTCATATCAGCATGGAAAAGTCTCTGTAGAACCAGACTTATGTCCTTGTTTGGGTGCAGATGAAACATGATTGCAATGGTATAGTTTTCAAGCCTGAAATGAGTTTACATGGGCCAGTTTTTGACTACTCTGTAGGAGAGCTGGCAAATAGTCTTTTGTCTTGAAGCATAACCAGGAATTGATGCAACAATCTCTTCTGCTCTGGGTAATCCTTAATATCTAATGGTGAGGTAGGTGAGATACCAGAAAGATTGTTTATCTTCAGCATTACAAAATCAAGCAAAATCTCATCAGGCCACTTCAAATACTTATGGGAAGCCTGTTGGATAATGTAAATACAAGTATCTGGGTTATCTCAAAATAAGAGGACTTCACTGAGTCTATGTATTGTAGCTTGACTCCTACAGAACATACCTGATAGTGTTAAAGACTAACTTCATGGTATGCCAGATACCTGACTTACCTAGTTAGCAATAACATGCACACAATGTGTAGAGCAAGATGCTGACAGCCACGGGTCAAGCTTAACTGTTGTTTTCTGTAGGATGCTATGCAGTATGCTGCAGAGTCCAAAGATGCAGAACTAGCTGAGAAGCTGCTTCAGTGGTTCCTGGAAGAAGGCAAGCAGGAGTGCTTTGCAGCCTGCCTTTTCACATGTTATGACTTGCTTCACCCAGATGTAGTCCTTGAGTTGGCATGGAGGCATAACATCATGGACTTTGCAATGCCTTATTTCATCCAAGTGATGAGAGAGTACCTTACCAAAGTGAGTATTGCATAGGTTGAAAAGTTAAGACTTCTGGTCTGCTAGCTGATTAGTGTTATGCAAACCAGAGCTCTTTGGGTTTTTTTGGAATGTTGTTGTTCCTCATAGGCTGTCTTCTAGGAAGTTCTGTGGGTTTAATCACTTGAAGCTAGCTAGCAAAATTTATAAACAGATACCATATGACTTAAGAGGTCTAGTTGAACTTTTCCTTTTAACAGTGATACATAAGTAACTGTGCTTTTCAGAGTAGCTTCACAGTTGATAAAGCTGAAAACTTGGTGAGAAGAACCTGTATCACTCTACTTTATGTTACTATTAAAGTACTGTTTTATTGTTACAGAGAATATAGGTTTGGGTAATTAAGAGTACATGTTATTCCTTTATCAGCTATAGGAATAGACTGCTGAAGGTGATTTGTTTTTGATTTATTTTTTTTAAAATGCAAACCAGAACTTTTGTACAGCCAGACTTTGCATCTGTACTGGTACCAGTAGCTAGTCCTTAACTGAGAGAAAAGAGATTCTCATCATGTGTACTCCTGAAATGCGTGTCTCAACCAGCTCTAAGATAATAAGCTAAGATTCTTTCTTAGAAGGCTCTAGGGTTGCATAGAACATCACAGTAAAGAACTTCATTAAAATGAGTAATCTAAAAGTGACTGCTTAAGGGTTCCTCTAATCAGTGATGTTAAGTATTCCCCTCTGAATTTTCTTGCAGGTTGATGGGCTGTTCTATAAGGTGACCCTCTGATTTCAAACTCTTTGTGTTCATTTGTGTCCCTCAATATCCTAGGATTCTTTTACAGGAATCTAGCTGTAGCTTCTGCCAGAAGAGCAGTGTAATTTAGCTCTAACTCGTTTCCTGTTCACTTTCTAATGCTAAAAGGATAACTATTCACAAGCAACTTGAAAATCCAACCAGACTCTGCTCCTTTTCATGGGAAGCAGAAGCAAGTGATTGAGGAGGACTTAAATGTTTGGGCTCCTGTTCACTGTATTACAGATATTTTGTAGAAAACTCAAAACTAAACAAAAGCAGTTGCCAGGTAACAGGATGTTTCCTAAGTGCAAATTGCTTGTTATGCTGCAAATTACTGAACTGTGCAATCTTCCAGGCATGGAGAGTTTGAATAGTAGCATAAAGCTTCTGCAAACTTCTTGCCTGTTAGTGTGATGAGAGTACTTGCACAGATCTTAAACTCCTCCCCTTCCTCATGTTCCACTGGGGAGAAACTTGCTACACAAGTTCACCTGTACTCTTCCATGTGAGATTTAGGTCTAAGATCATAATGGTTTTTAAACTGCTGGTTGGATTTACAAGTAATCACATGTACTAAATATGGGATGACTTGCCAGAAGGAAAATCTGCATGGTGAAAGTGGTTTACAGTGGAACTAATTTAGTTTGTTGAAATTAACTGCAAAACATGGAATTGGAGAATGGGCTTTATAAATGTGCTGTGTCTAAAGTTGTCATGTAACTAACTTCAAAAGTACAAAAGAATAGACTAGTTTATCAGTGGGATGTGTATGTCTTCTAGAACTTACCTTTTGATGTGTAAAAAGGTGTTAAAGCACAGAATAGTCTATGCCCCCCGGGCTCACAGAGTATGTTGACACTAATTTTGAAACCCTTTGAACAACTTCAGATCTAGGCAGCAAATCAAACATGTTTAGGCTTTCCCAGAGCTGCTCTAGTCCCTTCTTCAGGATGTCTGCTCTGAGCATGCTTGTTTCTCCCTCTGTTTCTCCAACAGAGGGAGTAACTGCACATCTGTTCAAAGTTCCCTAGTGCTTTAGGAGCAGTAAAGAAGAAAGCTTAATCCAAGAAGTGGGAATCCCAGGTCATAAGTAGAGCAATACAGCTAGTTTGAAACTGGTAGTTGGTTTGATGGGTATGTGATATGGGTAGTGTTATCCTGAAGAGCTGTTAGGCTGCCAGATATAAATGAACCAGTTAAAGGCCTGCTGCCACTCAAGTTTAGTTGCAAACCTCAAAACATCCAGGAAACTGTTAAACACCACATCTAGGTAACAATTATAAAGTATAATAAACACCCCTCTTGCAGCAATTCTCAGACCAGATACGATTTTTGCAGTGAAAAAGGAGGATGAGGAGCAGCTGAAATACAGCATTGGGCTAAATGTAGGTTTGCCCAGGATGTTAGTACTGCCTGTATCTGGGTGTGAAGCTGTTTTTTATGCCTTGCAGTCTTCAGTCTCTTAGAGATGATATAACTTGTTAAACCTGAGAGAAGGAAGGTACTGCTGCCTTCTCAGATTACTCCCACTGCCCCCAATTCAAATTTATGTTCAGGGCTCCTGCATTATTGTAGCACTTTCACAAATGTGTTTAGCATGAACAGAGCTTAATTTGGCACAACACCGGGATCTGTGTAAAGCTGATACTACTAGACCACTTTCCATTATGCTTCTAGAGTTTCCTCTAAAAGGAGTCTATGTGAATACTAATAGACTTAAACCAGTACTACTCTGCAGCCCAGGTTAGGCTGTAGTCCTAGGTAAGATCAAACTTCATGGCTGCAAATCTCTGGGCCCTCCAGTTGAAGGGGAGAGGGACTGCAGGTTAAGATAAGTGTAGATTAGACCCGTATGAGATGATGCTTCAAAATGCAATCTGATGGGCTTGTTTTCTGGGTCACAGAGTTAACAGTTACTAGAATAGGGCCCCAGAAGGTGCTTCACTTGAAGGTAATAGTGATCTCAGCTGCACTTGACAGCTATTGTTTCTTGCAATAATCCCAAAGCAATTGGGAAGACAGGTTTACAACATAGCTTACTGGGAACACACAGACTTTTGTAGTCTCCAACTTGGACTAATAAAAGCAACACTTGATAGCTAAGGTACCAGGCGTGAAAAGCCTCACACCATGGTGCAATTTCTAGACAAGGCCTTCATACATCTCCTGTTCACTTCAATGTAGGTGGATAAACTTGATGCTTCTGAAAGCCTAAGAAAAGAAGAGGAACAAGTAACTGAACCCACTCCAATAGTATTTGGTAGGTGAAAGACTTGGTTTTAATCAATTACCTATTGTCACTCTGGTGTCTTTGTGGAGGTAACAAATTATTGCCTTCAGTTGAAGTAAACTGGTAACTAGATAGTAAAATGATTGTCTCTGCTAAATTAAATGCATAAATTGATGAAGTGACATCTTAGTCTTACAGTACTTCTACTCTTCGATTAAAGTATTGCTCCTCTTAGATGGCTCAGAACTCTAGCTTAGGAACAGTCTTTCAGAATGTTGGCAGGACAGGGAATACCAAGGTGTGCACAACCCCAGGAGTAACTTTCAGAGCATGCAAATTCTCCCTTTTATCCCTGTCTAAGAGGAATGTGTCTGCCTTCTGCTCTTCCAAGTGGAAGGGCAGACTGGCTTTCTTGCTCACCCATTTTGAGACATGCAGGCAAAAAACCTGCTATTTTAGAAGCCCTTCTGAAGAGGCATTCTGCTAACAAGCACCTAGAAATGGCTGGTAAAGGAAATATGTGGCTGGTTCACTGTCTGGTGTAAACGTTAGCCTGAATTTAACATATGCATGAAGCATGTGTGCTCCTAGTGATGAAGACACACCTGTCAAGGTACGTTCAGGCCTGTTGCAGCACTCTCCAGACTGGGAGACCTAACAGACCTAACTATTTGCTTGAATTACTTCTCAGTCTGACCATGCATGGGTTAAATAGTATCTGTCTGTTTGGCTTTCAGTATGGTTTCTTCAAAACAACCAGGTTTATCCTGCCCTCAAGATCAGTGGATATTCACCTTCCCTCTGAGTCCTGCCTTGCTTTTGTAGTTTTCTGGTGGCAAGAGCAGGTGGCCCAGGTGCCCAGTCTGTGCTGCATGTTGAGCAGTAGTGTGACTTGCTCGTGTGTGCTTGTACAGTGGCTGATTTTTAGCTAAAACCTCATAATCCTGTCTCATAGTACAGCTAGCACTAGGGAAGCTTTGTTTCTTAAACTAATTTGTGGTTTGTTTTTTTTTTCTCATGCTTTTCTAGGCCAGCAGTTGATGTTAACAGCAGGCCCCAGTGCAGTACCTCCCCAGGCAAACTTCCCATATGGATACACAGCACCAGGATTCACCCAGCCTCCTGTTTATGGTTTCAATATGTAACTAGCTCTCTGACAGACCTTCACTGTCTCTGTTCTCTTCCTTCCCGTCCCTTTTTAACTTCTCCAAGAAGTGTACAATGGTCCTAAAGGCACAGATGACCTTCTGTTGGCTGAACACACTTGCTGCCTGGCTCAGTGAGGAGACTTCAACGGGATGCCTGTTACTGTTATTTATTGATTATTGTCCGGTTACATTTCAACCTCTGAAAGGCAGCTTTTGTTAATGACATTGTGAGACTCTTGTCTGAAGTTAAGGCACTATTTCACTAACTCATACAGCAATAACTGCTTGAGGCCAGGGGGAAGAGAGCATATTTTTTTCTTTCTTTTGCAAAGCCCATTGAAGGCAGCTGGGAAATTGCCTGGCACCAAGTTGTTAAAGCTTTAGCTGAAGCTACCGAAGTAGCAGGGTTGTTAACAATTCAGTGAAGCATCTCGTTAATAATGAATTGTGGAGAGCTTGTGTACATCTGACTACCCCATTTTATTTGCAGTCTTACGTGCAAAAGAAAATGGGCTTTCTAATATTTGTGCTCTGAATGTTTAGAGGAATATTGGGAAAAGTTCCTTTTCTGGACAATAATGCTGTTGGGGTTCAATGCTGTTGGAGTCTGTTCTATATTTTCTGGAGTAGATCTGAGACTTGAAGAAAATAAATCTTCTCATGCCAGAGAGCAAGCATTTTCCAGATCCTTTTTGTTTAACAAGAAGAGAGCATGTTACTTGTTGATGTTAAATGGTACTAAAGGAAACCTCAGCTGTGTGTGGCAAGCGAACACAGGAGTGTGCATGGGCTGCCAGAGCACTAGAGATGCAAGAGCACAGTGTCAGGGTTGGGGAGAGGGACACACTGCTAAAATATTGAGGCAGTAAGGAGGGCTGTAATCCTGACTTTTTATTTGCACCTTTAACTGTTTCTGGCATTGGCTTCCTGCCCCACCACGTTCTGGCCCTGTCTGGTGGGCAGAGTCAGCACCTCCTGAATGACCTGGTGCAGTGACTCAGTTCTGCTAAGCTGCAGCAGTATCCACAGCGTGCCCATTGCCCAGCTCTCTCCTTGAGAATGCCAACAGGGATGTATTATTACTTTGTGCCACTCTTCAAATACATGTATCATTAACGTTTTATGTACTTAGATAACAATGTATAATTTATGGTTATGAATCTTGTGCTAATCTTGAATATTATAAAAGTCCAACTATAAATGTAAAACTGCAGTATCCACTGTGTGGTTCTAGTCTTAATATCTTGGGATGGGGACTGGTTAGTAGTAATACATGACCACTAATAGCATCAGGTTACTCAATCTGACGAGTAAGCAGGCCAGGCAGGAAAAGGGAAATGTGTGCCAAAGCACCTAACATAGATGGCTTAGCAATTAACTTCCAAGGGAGCTGTGGTCTCCTCACTGGACACATCAGCACACTCATGTGTGGAGCTCATGCTGCAGGAAGTAGTCACATGCTTACATTACTTTAGTCACAGGACTGGAAAAGCTTCAGTCCTGTGCTGAGGGAGATGCTGCAGGTAGTGTCTTATCCACTAAAGTACATTAATGTAGCAGCAGTAGTGGGAAGCCACACCTTTCCATACTCAACTCTACCTAAACAAGGCAAAACATCTTTAAATACCAGCCCGTAGTGACTGCCAGGGTTGTGAAATCAGCAACAGCAAACCATGCTTTGGCACAGTTCTAACTGGTATATTGTTTCCCTTGGTCACTCTGATAGCAATGGCAAAGAGATGTGGTGTCCACCTTCCTGATGCAGGTCAGAGTGCTCCATGTGTTGATATAAGATACTAATCTCAATTCTGTACTGATCAGCACTCAACAGCTCAGCTCCAAGTACTGAGCAGCTAATGGGTTCAAGCAAATGTGCACACCATCCAGGTTTATTATTATCAAGAATTAGCCAGGTACCACACTATTTTTCAGGCAAATTGTACTTGTACTTTGTAACTAGTTCCTTGTGGATAAAAAGGAATTTGGGTGAGGCAGCTGGAACTGGAGACCGGCTCTAGGATTAGTATGACTGTAGGAGTTTCCTTTCTCTCCACTTGAAAATTTACTGGCACTTTATAGCAACAAGTACAAGCTGATGGTGAAATACAGTAAACTGCTACATTAAATACTGGAACAGCTGATGACCTGTAGAGAACTAAGCTAGCCTTAATAGCTTCACTCTAGAAATTTAATTACGTGAATGACTGAGTTCTCAAGGAAAGCAAAGGTGCCATCTCTGATGGACAGTTTTGCTTTAGTTGCTTTCCTGGTAACAAGCTCTTGCACAGTATAATGGCTTTGAAAAATTGTGTGATCTTGCATTCTAAAATACGTCTAGACACTCTGCCTGTGTAGCTGTACCTCAGATGTGGAATGAGCTCTTGCATACCAGAGTACTTCACTGTTTCTTTTAGAATTAAGTCATTCTCAGCAGGAGGGTTAAGAGGAGGACTTAGTTTATGAAGCTGTAGTGTCCATCCAAGTTTTTAAAACTTGGATAAGATTGTTTTGCAGAAAACCTCCTTTAAGACTAAGCTTCTCACTAATTCCCATCAATTCAGTGAGATGGGGCTGGTGCAGAATGATCTGCTCATGCAGAACACACTGCAGAGTGCAGCACCTGGAGACTTCTGGGCTTATGATACTGCTGAATGGTGACTTGCTTGAACTTCAGGCTTTGACTGACTCTTGCTTTTACTCTGAGAAACAGTATGGATTTCCTCCTGTAATAGCTCTTGCTATTTGTCAGACCTTAGGGGAAATTTCCCTAACCTGGTAAGCTTTGGGCAACTACAGATCTGGCATGAGACATGACAGGCAATTCACAAGCATTGCTGTGCAGCTGCCTTAATGTCTTGTGAGTGAGGTGGGGACTGATCTCTCCACGAATGACTGCAAGGACATGTGCTCCACTTGGCATAAAATTCTGGCCTGCATTCAGCTGCTCATTCTGTGCTAGCACTTGAGCTCCTTATGCTATCTTTTGCTCCTTCACATCTTTAAAGGTTACTGGTTTCTTTTGGTACAAACACCAAATGAAAGGAAAAGGGAGGAAAAATATCTAACCAAGCTGCTGCTAGAAGCAGGATTTTGGTGGAGGCTGCTGCTGTCTTCTCTGTTGGGCCTGATGAGCCAGCCCTGTAACCATGGGAAGAATTAAACCTGGGATGAATGCATCACTGGGGTAAGTTCTGTTTCTTTCTGGCTATGCAACGTTGTGGTATTTTGCAATACTTCTATTTCCCTTCCCTCCTTTTTAGGGCTCTATAATTAAATAGTAGTGTGGTAGAACACAATGCTCCCAAGTAATTTTGCTCCTTAAAAAATAATTTTAAGTAGAAAAAGCCTTGTGAAGTTAGTACAAATTATGAGAATGATACAGGAAAGATACTTGTTACTGTAAGGTCCAAAATTTAATTTTTGTTTAGCAGCTTCTTTTTTTAGTAACTGCAATGCTGAGAGCTGGCACATGCAGGATGACATGGATCCCTTAGTAAAGCTGTGTCAAACAAGAAACAAATTATTTTTTTCCAAGCAAAGTGAGCAACTCAGAAGCATAAAAGTTTTTTCTGTTGTTGTTTGTTTTGGTTTTTTTAACTTTAAAACTGGTTAAGAGATACTTTGTTGTCTGATGCCCAGTTAGAGGAGTGTGGGTATCTTTTGTACTTGGGCACATTTGATATACTGGGGGAAAAACTGACTGTTCAAGTGTTGTACAGTTAATGTTTATGCTTCAATGTGTGACATTTTAATTGGCAGGCTAGAACGTGGCCACCCTAAGCTTAGCGTGATTAAATCAGCATGAGAGTGGATCCAATTTATACAGGAATAAAAAAAAAAAAAAAAAGGCTAGAAAGTTTGCAAATCTTGGAACAAGTAGCACTGCCTGTACCAGGTTCCCTTAATAAGCAGTTTAGAAAATATGTACTGCCTGGTGACAGGGTGTATTTCTCTTCTTATCTGTAGAACTTATTTCAATCTTTCAGGTCCTTCCCCTTGTGCTGTAAATGGTCTGGCTTGTCACTTGTTTCCAAGCTGACTGTATTTCTTAGCTTTACAGAATCTCCCAAGACTGCTTCCATTTAATTTGCTCCCACAAAGTAAAATTGGGGCATCTTGAGTTTGTGATAAAATGTTATGGAACATAAGGCTGGAAGATGCTTAATGACACCAGTGTGCTTTGTGACACTGGTGTGTAATTAGGCTGTGGGTTTGCCAAGTGAATTAACACTTGCTATAGCAACCTGCAGGTGCATCAGTCCAGCTAAATGGATCTGGAGTTGTTTTATTCTGCTAAATCTCTTACTTTTCATCATTCAAGGAGTTTGTTGCTAGTACAGCTTGCTTGTTTTTCAATGCCACGTTTTCTGTCGGCATCTTTCCAAACGCAAGGAGAGATCCTGGCTCGTTTTGCTAATAAATGCTGCGAACTTGTTAGCATGGGTGTTTCAGTCTAGATCTTTCAGTCTGGAGCCTTTGACTTCTTTCAGGAAGGCAGCAAAATCCATCTGTTTTCTAGACCATAAAGTTGCCAACTTTTAAGCATTAGAATGGTACAAATTTGAAATACAGTCAGTGAAGGGTAAGTCTTGATTTGTTTTTGTGTCAGAACTTGAAGATTCTGAGTCAAATTCTGAGTTTATTCAGTCATGCATTCTGCATGGTTCAATGACTCAGGGAGACTTTTTTTTTACTGTCTGCTGTGGTTTTAATCAAGACTTAAAAATACATTCATCTAAAAATCTGTATTTCTCCTTTTCCCTTAGAGGTTATGAAAAGAAGGGATGACAAAGTCATCTGGTATGTTCTTTTCTGCAGTGATGAGGTCTCCACTATTATGCAGAGCGCAAATTCCTCAAGTCTCAGTTCTGCAGCTGGGAGGCCAGGAGTGGATTTGAGTGGGAAGGAGTGGCTAGTGCATCTTTTTTGGAAGAAACATTTTTGTTTTCAGTTAGAGGGCTGAGGAAATTACCTCATGTAGGGTGAACTGCTAACAGGGTTTGTCAGCTGGAGCTTGTTGACTTGGAGTAGCTTCTCCTAGTAACATATCAAGCTGTGAGGGGAGCGTGACCACGGGCTGGTGGCAGGGTGATAACCTGTGAATACTGTACTCAGTGCATGGATTTCACTTGTCTTCTGAGGTGAGTCAGGCTCACTCCAATGCCAAATGTGTCAGGAACTTCTGCTGGGCTCTTCAGAGGCTGTCTTGGTAATCTCAGTGAATAATCTTCAGTATCAACAGGAGGTCTTTTTGCTTGTATGCTCAAGTGGGAATCATGCAAGTTGTTTTGGAATAGCATCATCTTTCTTATAGTCACAGTACCTCCTGCTGCACACACTTGAAAGCTGGGGAAGTGTTGACTCAAAGCTTCAATACAATCACTTCTCCTTGAAGCCTGTGGTGTGCAGGATCTGTTATGCATAATTTCTTGCTCGTGTCAGAGAACCTGAGAGGAAATGAGTTTTCTTATTTTACCATAAGAGCCCAAGTGATGTGGACTAATAATGCATTGAAAGGTTTGTAGGAGTTGATGATTGTAACAGTTCAGCTAACATAGCTGTTCAGTGAAATGAAGAGATTCTCTGATACAAGGGCACATAATAGGAAGTCCCTGTATTGACCACTTATGGTCTCTGAAACTATGATGTGTTGCCAAGTGCATCAAGCTATGCCAATTAAAAAACCCCAACATTTTGAGGAGGGGTAAATTTGAACTCATCAAGTAGGGTCAATAATGTGCTTTCAATTGGTGTTTGTGTCTAAAAAAGTCATGGAAGTGGCTTTCCTCTTCAGCAGGTATTTTGAATTCTGATGATTAGGGACTGGAGGGAGGCCATGAGCTTTAATGTGCTGCAACAGTACCTGACAATGTGTTTCACAATTCTGCTATCTTTATATGGCAGCAGCAAAAAGCATCAGCCCACCAGCAAGGGAAATGGGTTCAAATTGTCAGAGGGTAGTTTCCATGAGCATTCCTGAAGAGAGAGCAGTAAGATATTCTTGATGTCCTGTCTGTAACAGTAGCTGCTGTTTTATGCTTTGACCACCCATTTCCTAGGAGATGCTCCTGACCATGCAAGTCTGGTCAAGTCTTTCCTTTCATGTAAGTCACTTACAGGATTTCAAATGCACCCTTTGCAGCTTCTGGTATTTCAAGGGTTGCTTATCTTCTTTACATGTTCTCCTTCAGGCTTTCTGCTGACAAGTGTTGTTAGCAGCTTCTTGGAGGTCAAGTTGAGATGGCTTGCAGTCTGATTAAATATGCATGTGATTAAATATGAATAATCCTTTCCCTGTTCAGCAAAGTAAGCACTGTTGTGAATCCCATTGAGGCTGATTAAAATTAAGCATCTGGTGTAGTATTTTCTTGGACAGGATGAGATTGTGCACAAGGCCTTTCTGAGCTGAATCAGGAAGCTGTAAGAGCCAGTGGTTGTTAAGTTAATCATGGCCTCACAGCAGCAGGTATACGTGTCTACAAGCATGAATGTTATGGTAATTTGATGGACAGGTAGCAAGGAGTTGCAGAGATCGTTCAGAAATCCAAACGTATTTCCATTTGTTTGCCATCTTTAAAAGGGTTTGTCTTATTTTTGCCATTCTAGCACTGCTAAACTGAGCACTGAATAGTGGCTCAGCATCTGTGATTGGGACTGTGAATGCTCATTCCTTCTGGGCACCCTTCAAGTGTTACATTTTTCCCCTCACTGCCCAGTGCTGGAGGTGGGTGACCTTAGACTTGACATGGACTTGTCTCTGTGACTGTCTTAACTCTGTTCTGAACCACATACAGTTCTGGCATCATCTGGGGGTGAGTTCTGCAATGCAAATACATGCCTGCTTGCTTTTAATCCTGGCAGAATAAAGGTGCTTCAGTTTCCCAGATGTTTTTTCTGCAGTCAGTTTAGCCACAGAGCCACAGCTGGGTCACTGCTGTAGCTGCTGAGCTGGCTCTCAGACCAGGCTGGCAGCCAGCACCCACCTGCCTGATGGCTGAGTTTGGTTATGCAAAAATTATGTTGCAAAGGGCACAGGTAGCAAGTCTCGACAGGAACATGTTCCATGCGTGACCAGGGGTGATTTCTTACACAAGTCATTCCCTCTTTGGAGTAGGGCAGCTGCTCCAGGTGTAGGGATGAAAACGGCTATGGAGCCCAGCTCCAGTGCTCCCTCCTTTCTGTGTCAAATCCTGGATGGAAAGGAAAGCAGTGTCGGTTTATCTCCCAGGTGTTCCTGTAAATACAGCTTTCAGCCACGGATTACTGGAGAGCTCTTTCTGTGTCTGAAGATAAAGCGAAAACATCTAGTGGTGTGATTTGCTCAGCTTAATTCTTTAGCAGCAACGGCTAATAAATCTGTCCCCAGACATCCTAAACATCCTTACAGGCAGCCTTCTAGTTTGAGAATGGTTTATGATTCTGTGCCATTGCCGCCTCGGGCGTTTCCGTGTCTCCCTTCTTCGCCGACCAAACCATCAGCGGTTCAAGCAGCGGGCACGAGAGGAGCAAACGCGCCCGTTTAAAGCCAAACCGGCCTCTGTCCGGGAGCAGCGGCCGTGCCTGGTGCGGAGCCCG
>NW_009953217.1:5879169-5886882 GCF_000747805.2 Chaetura pelagica
CCTCCGGGCTCCATCCCTGTCGCTGCCGCCCCGCCCGGGCGTCCCCCCGCCGTGCCAGCCCGGAGCTGCTCCCCCCGCTGCATCCCGGCAGCTCGCAGCGCTGGGGGAGGTGGCCCCGCGGCAAACCGCCCTTTCCTTCTGGCAGCACTAAAAGAGCTCCAGGAGATGCATCTTCAGGCGGGGCTGCAGCTCCCCGGGCTCCCGCTGCTCCGGGCGGGGGTCCCTGCATCCCTGCCGGGCTGTTCTGCAACCTGTGGCCTTGCCAGGTGTCGGTGTTTCCCCTACGGCAGCGCTGGGGGTGCGGCAGCCGCGTTGTTTAGGGCAGGTTTTCGTGTTGGCAGAAGGGAGCTGACCTGATGGAAGAGGCAGCAGCAGGGGACATCTTTAGCTTCCTCCCTCGAGATGTTACAGGGGAAAGCTGAAGCGGCTGCACTCGGGTTGTTCCTGCTCCAGCCAGGTCTTGCACACTGCTTCGATAAAGCTCCTCTTCGTGTCCTTGGTCCCTCCTTTGTGTCTCAGCATCAGTCCCATGGATCAAGGCATGTTTTCCCATCCAGTTCTGACCATTTCCATGGGATCTAAACAGGATCCAAGCAGCAGCAACTGCAGAGTTAATGCTCTTCCTCCTGCCTGTGGCTGGTTGGAGCTTTGAGCTGAATGGAGTCCAAGACAGTCACAGGCTTGTTAAACTCCTTTGTAGCTGTTCATTAGCTCCCTGCTTTCTCCTGCCACTCGCAGGACAAATCCCACAGTAGAGATTAGTGTCTTCACTTTAAAATGAGCCATCGACATGATTGGCATGTTTAGAGCTTTTGTGCTTTCCAGCCAGTTCCCCCCTCCTACGACTGTGCCTTTGTTCATCTCTCCAACTCTGCTCCCTTTGCAGGGCAGAGCTCCAGCCTTCTGTAGCAGAGCCCCGGAGGAGTGAGGGTCTCCCTGCCCTGCAGCTGGGCAGGGGGAGCTGAGCCCTGGCTGCATTGGCTCTGCCCACCAGCCCTGTCCCCTGCCCTGGTGCTCAGCCCACCCTGCAGCTCTGGGGAGCTACTGCAGGAAATGGATGTGAGCGCTGGAGCGTGCAGAGGGTGACAAGGTCTCCTCGTGTCCTGGGGTCTTTGCCATCACCTGGGCTGCCTGGCCAAAGGGCAGGGGCACAAGGAGCAGACAGCCATGGCCAAAGAAGAGGGTGCCTTCTCATTCAAATTTGACCTTTGGTTTGGCCAGACTCCTCCAGAGCTGTCTGCTCCTCCAGGTGTCTCAAGACTTGTCCTGCCACCCTGTAAAGTGAGTTGTTAGTTCAGACCTCTTCTTAACACCTTTTACTAGGAGGTCTTTTAAATTGGGTTTAATCCAAGTTTAGGAAGAGAAAGGCTAGTTGCTCTCAAGTCTTTCACAACTCGCTGCCCATGTGTGTTATTGCCTGGGCCAGTGTACCAAAAGGCTTTCATCACCCTTGCATAGGTCCATAATTGGGGATCATCAGCTGTAGATGGATTATCAGCCTGGTCTGAAAGAGGCTGCAGCAGACTTGCTCTGCTCTCCTTTGGCAGGAAGGTTGCCAGGGATGTGCCTGGAAGCTGTTCTGGTGTAAAGGGAGGGATGTGGTGCTTCTGGGCTTTGCCAGGTGTCAGGTTGGGCAACATAGCACAAAACTGCACATGCTTCTGCTTGGAGGAGCCCTTCTGGGTCCATGTGAGGCTGCAGAGGTGGAAGAAAGACCCTATTGAGATGCTAGTCTTCTCCTTGCACTCAGCAAATCAGGGTAATTGGTTAATGGGCAGAAGTCCAGCCAAGCCTCTGTGGCATCTAATTGTATTAGAGAACCACATACATGGGAGAAAGCAGCTGTTAACTCCCCGTGTCCCAGTCTGCTCAGCCTTCCAGCCCCTTGCTGGGGACATGCAGTGCCATTTGTGGTTGTTTCTGCTGACTTCAAGGGGTGTGCTGATATTCTCAGGGTTTCTCATCTGACCTCTGCAGAACAAGGATGTGTGATCCAAGGCTTAACCTTCTGGAGAGCTGGAGGTGTTCAAGATGGACCATTCCTCCTCTGCTGTGCTTCATCTGTCTTGTACTGGTGGAGTTAAATAAGCAGCCATCATCCCAGCGTGGATGCATCTCTGCTCCCAGCCCCTGGGTGTAATTGAGATCCCTGCTAGGGAAGCACAGCTCCCTCATGCTGCCCAGCAGGCTGGGGCTGGTGCTTCTGAAAGAGATGCAAGTGAAGCTCAGGCTGCCAAGAGCTCTTCTCCTTCAGTTGTCGCAACAGACAAATGCAAAGTTAAAAATTAATTTGCTAATGGGCTCTCGTTTGTCCAAGCAGTTGTTGTGTGCCAAGGCAGCACTTCACCTTGCTGTGACCGTGCAGCCTGTGCTGCTGCTGGTGCTGCAGCCATGTGTGGCCCAAGTACAGGGGAGCAGCTTGGCCCTCCTGGCTGGATGGGCAGGTGATGCTGCCAGCACTTGGTCTAGGGGGGTGCTCCATCAGACTGGGTTTCCAGAGGGCAGAGCTGGATGGGTTTGGGTTCCTGCCACTGTTTGAACCCCCACTGCAAGGGGAAGAGCCCCACGGGCTCCGAACTGATGGTGCAAAGTTGGTTTGGGGGATCTGGCCCCAGACCAGAAATGATATGGCTGTAGGACACTAAGGTTTGACATAATGTGGCTTAGCTTAAACTCACTTAAAAGTCTGGTAAACGTGCAGGCTTTATGCTGAAATGGGTGTTGTCTGTGCCTTTTTAACTCAGCTGCTGGCTCAGTTACCTCTTGTGAAGCTGGTGTAATTTTCTTCAGCTGGTTTTAGGGCCAGCTCATGTCTCTTGTGATGGGTAATAACCTGTTAGCAGGCAATCCCAGGAGCCCAGCTGTGTCTCCAGCCTCCCTACTGCCAGTTTTTGGTTTCTGTGCCACAGTTTCCAAACAAACCCTTCAGTTCAGCATCCTGCAGGGATGGGTGCTGCTGGGCCACTGTGCAGCTGTCAGCACCAGGCCACTCTGTTGGGCAGGTGGAGAGCTCCAAATAAAGGCAGCATGAGGTGAAGCAGGAGCACTGGGTGCAGAGCTGTCAGTGGTCACCCCTGCGTTTCCCTGGAGGGCTCCTTGCTGGGTTTTCAGGCCCCACAGAGCTGTGAGGTCAGCTCCAGCCAGCCCAACAAGTGGTCCTCAGTGTTTTGCAGACAAACCCCTGCTCGCCTGCCTGTCTCCTGAGAACTTTGTTAGCAGCTTTAGTTAGCAGCAACCATTTGATGAAAGGCTTTGCCTGCCCTGCCCAGAGTTAAGTACAGCCTTACTCTGTACTCCCTACTGCCAGTTTTTCGTTTCTGTGCCACAGTTTCCAAACAAACCCTTCAGTTCAGCATCCTGCAGGGATGGGTGCTGCTGGGCCACTGTGCAGCTGTCAGCACCAGGCCACTCTGTTGGGCAGGTGGAGAGCTCCAAATAAAGGCAGCATGAGGTGAAGCAGGAGCACTGGGTGCAGAGCTGTCAGTGGTCACCCCTGCGTTTCCCTGGAGGGCTCCTTGCTGGGTTTTCAGGCCCCACAGAGCTGTGAGGTCAGCTCCAGCCAGCCCAACAAGTGGTCCTCAGTGTTTTGCAGACAAACCCCTGCTCGCCTGCCTGTCTCCTGAGAACTTTGTTAGCAGCTTTAGTTAGCAGCAACCATTTGATGAAAGGCTTTGCCTGCCCTGCCCAGAGTTAAGTACAGCCTTACTCTGTTTTTAGCCAGCTTTGAAGCCTGGGGTCTGCTCCCTCCCACGGAGAAGCTCCCAGCTGCCCTGCTCTTTGCGCGGTACCTCTGCTCGCCTGGGGGCTGGTGCACAGTTGCTATTCCTGCCTACACCTAATCCTGCCTGGTCAGGGAGGCAGGATGCCTGGATGCTCTTCCTACATGGTTCTTGACTTGGAAAGAATTCACGATGGTTGTGGCTCTAATGTTTGCTACAAACATCAAATACTGCTGGGAAACAGCAATGACATGCACTAGGGTCCCAGGAGGAGTGTGGGCAGGAGGGACTCTGCAAGGAGAAAGAGAAGGGCCTGCAGAGCAGGGCTTGAAGCACAGCTTTAGCAGGGAGCCCAGGATCCCATGAGAAACAAAGCAGTAATTAAAGCTTCAGTTTCCTTTTCTTTGTTAATCTCTTGATATGATCTTCTTTAGGAAATTCTGTCCCTACAGAGGAGAGGAGTCAGGGACTGGGTGCAAAAGCTGTGACTTGCTTCTTGCAAAATAGGACTCCTTTTCCAAAAGTCCCAAGTCCACCTGGGCTTGTAGGGGCATTGTCCTCCCAGGATGAGGGGACGGAGGTTGTGCTGATGGGAATGGTCATGGTCTGGCACGCTCCCTGGCTTTTGCATGGCTGCCTGCTGCTCACAGCAGAGTAGGGGATGTTCCCTGCTTGATGCTGAGCTGGAGGAGCTGGATAGTGGGCTGAACATGGCCATGGGTGAGGACTGGTGAGTGTGGAGGGAACCAGCCCTGCCAGGTCTGTTGGCCCTTGGTGCATCACGCCTGGCTGTGGTTTCCCCTGGGGTTGCCTATTCTGGCTGACACCCGTTTGGGGAAGCAGGACAGGAGCACACTACCCACGAGTGTGTCCTTGCCTGCCTGTATGGCTTCATGAACTGCAGCTGCTGCCCAAACCTAGAGCAGCCCTGAGGCCTCTGGTGGGAGGAGGCTGTCAGCCCCAGGCCTGGGAAACCACATCGGTGTGCCCAGCTCCCTCGGTCTGAATGAATTCTGTGTGAGCTGGGGCTTAACCTTGGGCTTTGAAATGTGAGTTGCTGAGATTTTCACAATCCTGATGCTCTGCTTGACATTCTGCAGGCAACCATTTTCTCTGGGTTGACGTAAATGATGGGAAGGAGCCGTCCATCTTCTGGAGGCGATGAGCACCGTGAGCTGACAGCTCAGGGATGATGCAGTGTCTCTCATCTCCCATGGCCTTGTGTGATGCATGCCAATGCCACCACCCTGCTCCTGCCTTGGGCAGTGGTGACCCTGTGCTCATACCCTCAGGTCACCTCATGACAGCTGGGTTTGATTTCTTGCCATCTCTTCCCTCTCCCCGTGCGAGTGCCTGGTACAGCAGTCACTCCCCTGTGCTGGTGGATGAGGGGCCAGAGCCTGTTCCTGGGGAACCCTTGATCCTAGCAGTGGGTCCTTCCCTCAGCTACGTGGCTGTGCTGGGGAAAACATCCAAAAGCCACGGGCTCCCTGTTGCCTGTCTTTAGAAAGATTTTTGGACACTTAAAAAGTAGGTGTCTGAAGTGGAGTGATGGGCTGGCTGGGAGCCAGTTCATGGCAATAGAGCCAGGGAGAAGGGGAATTGAGCCAGGATGGGGGACTTGACAGTCCCCAAAGGTGAACTCAGCACCAAAGGCAGATGAATCTGTGACTGCAAGGAAAAGGAAATGGCTTTTGCCATCGTGCTCACAGCCAAGAAGTTTAAAATATAATAATGATTTATTGCAATACTGGCCCATTCAGAAGTAAATGCAAAGAGGAGATGAATGAGTGGCTTGGGAAAGGACAGTCTGTTGAAACAGGATGGTTCCAGTAAGATTAGGGGCAGATTACCTCATCCCAGTCCACAGCATTATCTGCAGTGCTGTTTGCATGGGGCTGTTTACCCACCTGATGGCACAGGGTTCAGAGAGGTGTGTTTGATGTTTGCCATTCCGTGTATCCCTGGCGGGGGGAGCAGAGCAGGCTCCTCCAGCCCGGGCAGCCCTGACGAAAGCAGCCGTGTCTGTGTTTGCTGATGGACATGCTGAACCCTCTGCCCCTCGCTGGCCTTGCCCCTATCAGATTGGAGACCTTCCAGGGCCCCTGGCCCCAGTGCAGGGGATGGATGCCCTCTGAGATGGGCTGAGTGTTGCAGGACACGTTTTTTTTCCCTTCTAACCAAAACACGGATAATCCTCTGGCCATCTGGTTCTGGGGCAGCAGCTGTACCTGGTCTGGGCACCGTGTAAGAGCTTTCCCTGTGGTGTTTTCCCAAGGATGGGGCTGTGGATGGGCAGTGACGTGGCAGGAGGGGTGTCCAGGCAAGGACGGTGGTGCCAGCCCTGCAAACCTCCATCTCTCCAGCTCAGCCTGGCGCCGGGCTCTGCCCCTGAGCCCTCGTTTCACAAGATGTCCTGTGGTGGGACGTGCGGGGAGGGCGGAGCCCGTTAAACCCGTTTCGCCGCCGCGGGCGGGCTGGGGTTCCTGCACTGCTCTTAGCTGGGCTATGTTCACGGCTCGTGGCTCAAGAGCAGCGTTGTCAGCTGCCAAGAGGGAGTCGGTCCCGCGGCAGGGAGCAGCAGGCAGAGAGGGCTGGGCTGCAGAGAGCTGCCGTGAGCTGCAGGTGGGCTTTTCAGGCACTGGTTTGTAGCACTCTGCTGGTCTTTGATTCTTCTTTATTTGTTATCTCCCCAGCTCTGAAGACTCTCCTGGCTGACAGGGAAGGGCACCAAGTCACCTGGTGAAGGTGGGAGGGTGAGAACCACCAGTGCAGTGTAGGGGAGGCAGGTGGCATCTCCTGCTGTGCTGCAGCCTGTGGTCCAGTCTCACCCCATACACCTGCACCCCCTGAAAGTGGGCCGGGTCCCCTCCGAACATAGGGCGGGGAGGGAATGCTAGTTCAGCTTTTGCCAGTGCTGGGACTCTGGAGAACTGACAGCCTGTTTGTGCTTTCCCATCAGGCGAGGGTCGGCCCTGCTTTCCCCAGCCATGGGAGAGCCCTGCTGCTTTGCTTCCAGGCCCTTAGGAATCATTTCCTTTGGCCTGAAAGAATCCTTCAAAATCTGAGGTCAAAAGGAGCTTTTTGAATGGAAATCAGGTGCTTGTGTATCTGCATGTGAAATTGCCCTCAGACTGGAGAGGCTGAATTTGCTCTCCAGGTGTCTGCTTCTCATCAGAGCTGCACTGAGACCTGCTGCTGCTCTGTCTGCAGGAGCAGGACGCTTTTGCAGGCACTTGCAGGAGTGGCAAGGGTAGGTGCCATCTCCTGCCCCTCTGCAGCTCCCAAACAGGGCAGTAGGTGCTCTCTGGGGTGCTTTGCTCCAGGTGGGGGTTTGCAGGGAGTGGTAGTGCCAGCCTGATCTGTTCAGCCTTGGTTTGTGTTGGCCCCTAGGGCTCTGCTCATCTTTCCCATCACAGCTGCATCCTCCTGTCCTCAGCACCCGCCCTGTACTGGGTGCTGGAGGTGAGGTCCCCGGGGTGGGCTGGTCAGGGGGTGGCTGCTGGTGTCCCCAGAAGCTGCTTGCTAGTGGGGCTTGAGGTCATTAGCTGAGCATGCATGCACTGATGCCATCAAGTGTTGTGTGAGCATGGCAGGGGCAGCACCCTCCTGGTGTCCCCAAAACCCCTCTGCTCCTTTCTGCCAGCTCTGCCAGTAGCACCCAAGGGCTGCAACCACGTCCTCGAATAACTCAGTTGGCCCCTCCACAAAGGAAAGCTGAACTTTTTCTTGGAAAACCATGCCAAGTGGCTGACAAACAGGTGCTTTTCCCTCCTCTCCTGTCCCTGCTGGGCCTGCAGGGTCAGGGTTGCTAGCAGTGGGGGCTCACGGCAGGCAGAGAGAGATTCCTGGTGCTGGGAGCGAGATCCCCCCACCTTCCCTGGGGCCAGGCAGAGCGACCTTCTCTGAAGGACATCCCCTCTCCTCTGGCTCCACTGCATTCCAGCTGGGAGCCTTGGCTCAGCATCCGGGCTACCCCACTTGCTCTTTCACA
>NW_009953217.1:5886937-5889761 GCF_000747805.2 Chaetura pelagica
ACGGCAGCCCTGGTGAGGGAGCAGGATTGGCAGGAGCTGCTGCTGGTGGGAAGTGGGGTGATACATTTGCGTAGAATAAGGTTTCTGCTGGAATGAAATGGCTCGGGGAGAGGATGCTTGATGGCAGTGGGACCAGTGAGGGGTCTCGCCTCCGGGGAAGGAAGGGGCTGCAAGGGGGTGGTTTGTGCTGTCCTGTCTCTGCAAGCAGAGGAAAACAAGAAATTGCCCCAAGTCATGAAGTGCATCTGGAGTCCCTGCTGGGTGCCTCTTCCTGTGGGATCTGGGGGCGGGGAGGGGACTTGACAGCACAGGCAGCACGTATCTCCAAGCAAGGTGAGGGAGAAGATCCTCTTCTGGGGGTGCGTTTTCCTGAACAGACCTGTTCCCCTGCCTGTAATTCCTGTGTGTGCAGCCACCTGAGCAGTGCTGGAGCTGCACAGGAGCAATGCAGCCTTTGGGCTGGCTCCTCTCCCCTCACCCATCCCCAGGGAGCAGTGGCAGAGGTGATCAGGGCACCAGTGTCCAGCCAGAAAGGCAGCTGCTCTCGCAGGCCTCTGGGATGGGGACATCTTTTGTATCCAGCTCCCTGCTTGGCCATGGGAACCAGTGCAGACACCCCATTCCTCCTGCCTCAGGTGGGGCAGCACTGGTACCCCAGAGGCTGCCAGTTCCCAGAAGGACCACACTGTCACTTCGTGGGGGGCACTTCATGGGCTTCAGGATGCCTGTGGATGGGTTTTTTCCTGCAGGATGCTGTCCCTGCCTCCCCTGCATGCACAAACGTTGTTAATCCCAATGGCTGCTGAAGCCATGGGCTTGTTGCAGATGCAGCATCCCTCCTCGTGTGGTGGGGCTGCTGTGAGAGCTGAGGTGCTGTCTGGCCCTAGACTGGTGCTGTCTGGCTCCTGGAGGTGCTGAGGCAGCAGCTGGTGCTGGAGGACAGAGAGGGAACAACCATTTATGGCTCTTGAAATGCCCAACACTTCAGACTTGCGGTGTAGGAGGGAGGGCAGTGGCCTTGGCAGCACCTGGGCCATTTGTGTGGCTCTGGTGGCAGCAAGGCTGGTGGCACAGTGGTGTGTAGTGATGCACAGAGGTGCCAGCTGGTGCTGGGATTTTTGGGGACCATTGCACCCAGCTGGAGGACGCTGCTCCTCCTCACAGTGCTCGCCAGGGACCCACCAGCTGCTCCCACAGGAGTTGTTTGGCTTTGCAGGAGAAATTAGTGTTTGGCAAGCCCCTGTGCCTTGGGACTGGCAACATCTGCCACCTATGACGGACGTGCCAAGGACAGGAAAGTCAGGAGGCAGCAGGAGAGTTCTGGGAAGCCTAGGTACTGTGGCTGTCCTTTGTGGTGTCTCAGAAAGAGCTGGCAACTGGTGGCTGTGGTGTGAGCCTGCTGTGCTGTGGCTTCCTCCCATGCTGCCAAAGCACGGGGTGCTGTGGGAGGTGTGAAGGGATGCAGTGGTCACCCATGGCTCCTGCCCAAGATCTGCCTGCCCAGCCCGGGCTGAGCAGCTCCAGCCCCTCCTGGGAACGTGGGGGGGAACAAGGGGCCTTTGTCTGCTATGGCAGAGCTGGGCTGGCCTCACGCCCCAACCCCAGCACCCCACAGGGCTGGGATCTGCCAGGCTTGGCTGGCAAGTCCTGCCTTCAGGATGGGGGACTGTCACTGGGTGCCGTGGTGTCCCTGGCCCTGCCATCCCTCATCTGTGTGAGAAACCCCCCTGGTCCAAGGAGCTGGGGCTGCTCGCTGCTGTCATGAGAAGCTGCTGTGGCCTGGCCCCCCATCCCATGGGCCATAGTGTCCCCTATCAGGGTCCTCTCACAGGGTGCTTTGCAGGGTGCTGATAAGCCCAGCTGTGCTCTGCTGCGGGTGCCGGGGCCGCACTTCTCTGCAGAGCAGGGTCACCCCTGCTGCACCCTGTCCCTGCCTCTGCCCTTCCCGCCATGGCATGTCCCCCCTGGGGACACCAACATGTCCCTGGGCTGCAGCAGGACTGTGCTGGGGGTGGCTGTGGCAGAAGCCACCGTGCTGCTGAGTCACACTGGGGACGTGTCCGGGCTGGTGGAGGCGAGATGAGAGCCTGGCCCAGCCCCTGGCTCAGCCCTGCAGGTGTTTGCTGCCGGGGTGGGAAAGGCTTCAGCTGGTGTAATCAGTGCCCAGCAGCCACGGCTGCGTGAGCTGGAGCAGATGGACGGGCTTGATGATAATTGTGCTTCCCTGCTGGCACAGCTGAGTCTGCAAATGGGCTCCTGCTGGTGCTGGGGGAGCTGTGCTGGGCCTTGTGCTGCAGAACAGGGCTCTGTTGGGTTTATAAATCCCTGTGCTGGCAGCTCACCCACAGGGTGTGGGGCTCTGCAGGGAGAGAGGTGCCTTTGAGGGGGAAATGATGCTGAAACAGCAGCCACAAATGCAGTGTTTTGCTCGGTTTTCCCATCCTTTTGGATGATCCCTTTGCCAGCTCTTGCCGTGGCCAGGAGGTGATGCCTGTGCAGAGTGCCAGGTTGGCATGGGGCCCTGCTGCCGTGTGAAGTCTCCACAGTTTGGTGAGGACAGGGACGCTCTGTCCCAGCCCAGACCTGTCTGTCAGAGGTTTTGGGCTCAGCCATCACGGAGCTGGCAGCAGCCATGTAGTGCTGGATGGGCACAGTGCTGCTCCTGCCCCAGCATCCCCTCCTCTCCCACCCAGGTGGCCTGGCCGGAGGGATCGAGATCTGCATCACATTCCCCACCGAGTATGTGAAGACCCAGCTGCAGCTGGACGAGAAGGCCAACCCTCCCCGCTACAAGGGCATCGGTGAGCACACGTCTGGTGCCCTG
>NW_009953217.1:5889952-5890365 GCF_000747805.2 Chaetura pelagica
CGTGGATCTGCCAGGCTTGGCTGGCAAGCCCTGCCTCCAGGATGGGGGACTGTCACTGGGTGCCGTGGTGTCCCTGGCCCTGCCATCCCTCATCTGTGTGAGAAACCCCCCTGGTCCAAGGAGCTGGGGCTGCTCGCTGCTGTCATGAGAAGCTGCTGTGGCCTGGCCCCCCATCCCATGGGCCACTGGGGTCCCCACTTGCGGGTGCCGGGGCCGCACTTCTCTGCAGAGCAGGGTCACCCCTGCTGCACCCTGTCCCTGCCTCTGCCCTTCCCGCCATGGCATGTCCCCCCTGGGGACACCAACATGTCCCTGGGCTGCAGCAGGACTGTGCTGGGGGTGGCTGTGGCAGAAGCCACCGTGCTGCTGAGTCACACTGGGGACGTGTCCGGGCTGGTGGAGGCGAGATGAGA
>NW_009953217.1:5890427-5891280 GCF_000747805.2 Chaetura pelagica
GTCTCGGCCCCTGGCTCAGCCCTGCACTGCCTCCTCACACAAAGAGCTCCCGCCGAGCTGCAGGGGTGAGCCTGGCTCCTGGGGACTCTCAGGGGACCAGCTGCCCGTGCTTCAGCCATGCCAAGGGGAGCCAAACCACCAAGAGCTGGTGGTGTTTGCTGCCGGGGTGGGAAAGGCTTCAGCCGGTGTAATCAGTGCCCAGCAGCCACGGCTGCGTGAGCTGGAGCAGATGGACGGGCTTGATGATAATTGTGCTTCCCTGCTGGCACAGCTGAGTCTGCAAATGGGCTCCTGCTGGTGCTGGGGGAGCTGTGCTGGGCCTTGTGCTGCAGAACAGGGCTCTGTTGGGTTTATAAATCCCTGTGCTGGCAGCTCACCCACAGGGTGTGGGGCTCTGCAGGGAGAGAGGTGCCTTTGAGGGGGAAATGATGCTGAAACAGCAGCCACAAATGCAGTGTTTTGCTCAGTTTTCCCATCCTTTTGGATGATCCCTTTGCCAGCTCTTGCCGTGGCCAGGAGGTGATGCCTGTGCAGAGTGCCAGGTTGGCATGGGGCCCTGCTGCCGTGTGAAGTCTCCACAGTTTGGTGAGGACAGGGACGCTCTGTCCCAGCCCAGACCTGTCTGTCAGAGGTTTTGGGCTCAGCCATCACGGAGCTGGCAGCAGCCATGTAGTGCTGGATGGGCACAGTGCTGCTCCTGCCCCAGCATCCCCTCCTCTCCCACCCAGGTGGTCTGGCCGGAGGGATCGAGATCTGCATCACATTCCCCACCGAGTATGTGAAGACCCAGCTGCAGCTGGACGAGAAGGCAAACCCTCCCCGCTACAAGGGCATCGGTGAGCACACGTCTGGT
>NW_009953217.1:5891303-5893350 GCF_000747805.2 Chaetura pelagica
AGAGGCTCCCGGGAGCCTGGCTGGAGCTGGGGTGATCAGGGTTTGATGGGGTGGCCCTTGGTGTGGTGGGTGATGGTGGCTGTGCTCTGCTGCAGGGGACTGTGTGAAGCAGACAGTCCGTGACCATGGCATCCGGGGGCTGTACCGGGGGCTCAGCTCGCTGGTCTACGGCTCCATCCCCAAGGCTGCTGTCAGGTGGGTGTTCCCTGTGGCACGGGGGGAGGAAGGGGGACCCTGGGTGGTGGCAAACGGGGAGGTGGGTTTGACCTCCATGTCCCCAGTGGCACTTTGCTAAAAGCTGGGTGGTTTCCCGGGCTGGGAGGGTCACCTCACAGGGTTGGCACGGCGGCTCCTCCGCAGGTTCGGGATGTTCGAGTTCCTCAGCAACCAGATGAGAGACGAGCAGGGCCGGCTGGACAGCACGCGGGGCCTCATCTCCGGGCTGGGCGCCGGCGTGGCCGAGGCCGTGGTGGTGGTCTGTCCCATGGAGACCATAAAGGTGGGAGGCACCCGCCAGCGTCACCCTGTCCTGGCACCCCTCCCTGGGCCCGGTTGGGATGGGGCAGGAGCCGGGGATGCCCAGCTTTCGGGGACCTGAAGCCACATGGGTTTGCTCAGGGGAGCTGATGCTGAAGAGCCTCATGGAGAGGTCAGGCCCCTTCCCTGCTCTGGGGAGGAGCCCCCACTCAGGAACCATCCCATCACCCATTTTAGCACTGCAAAACCCACGTGGTTGCTTGCAGAGGCAGTTTCCCAGGTTTTCCTCTGCAAAATGCATTGCTGACCATGGGCACAGACTTTCCTCTGTGGTCTCACCTGGTGTTGCCTTGCCCTGTGGGTTGGCTCTGGTCTTGGAACCACGCCTGAAGCAAGGCAAGAGGCAGCTGGCAGCCCTCTGGGGCTTGTTGCATCCCCCTTCTCCTCACCTGGATGAACGCATTGTCTCCCTGCAGGTGAAGTTTATCCATGACCAGACTTCCCCCAATCCCAAATATCGTGGCTTCTTCCATGGTGTTCGGGAGATTGTTCGGGAACAGGGTGAGTCCCAGGGAAGCTGTGGCTCATTGTCCTCCCTCCCTGTAACTCCAAACTGGGGGGCCTGGGCAGGAGGTGGGGAATGGGTGCAGACAGGGACTGGTGGCCTGGGGAGGTTTTTCTCTGCCTAGGTGAGGCTGGTGCTCCCCTCCAACATCCTTTCTTGCTGCAGGACTGAAGGGGACATACCAGGGATTAACTGCAACCGTCCTCAAGCAAGGATCAAACCAGGCCATCCGCTTCTTTGTCATGACCTCCCTCAAGAACTGGTACAAAGGTAGGATGTCCCTGTCCTCCCAGGCTACCCCAGCTGCACTGCTGCCTCCTCCAGTCCATCTGTGGGAGCTGGTCCGGGCTTTCTGCCAGCACACCCTCTGCTTCTCACGGCTCAGCCTCTTGTGGTGGACAAAGATGAAAGCCAGGAGGGCCCCAGCTTGTGGAGTGGAAGGATCCTGGTGCTGGAGCATCACTGTTACCCCCACCCTTAGCCCCTCAGTGCTGTGGGATTCTGTGGGGCTGGTGCTACTGGATGGTTCCCTCCAAACACCTCGGTCCCCAGCTTAGCACAGCTCAAGCCCTGACCATGAGTAGCCAGACCTGGGGCCTTCCTTGTAGGCTCCCTTGCATCATTCCCAAACCTCTCCTTTGCCTCCTCAGGAGATGATCCCAACAAGGTCATCAACCCCTTTGTCACGGGGGTGTTTGGAGCCCTCGCTGGAGCTGCGAGCGTCTTTGGGAACACCCCCTTGGACGTGGTGAAGACCAGGATGCAGGTGTGACTCTGGGGCACGGTGTGGGACTGCCCAGCCTGCGGTGGGCTGGGGTCACCCGCTGTTTGGGAGCCATTTAGTACAGCCCCCAGGGCAGACACCCAGTGCTGGTGATGTCTGGGAGATGCCTGGGAATGCTGCCCCCTTGCAGCCAGGCCTGGGGGTGCTGGGAGGTCTTCACGTGGAGGTGGTGATGTCTCTGCCAGGTTTGGTGGCCTGCAGCAGTGAAGGGGCATTGGTTC
>NW_009953217.1:5901446-5904212 GCF_000747805.2 Chaetura pelagica
AATAGAGAACTGGGGATCGCGCCTACCAGATCATGAAATACGAAGGGCCCCTGGCGTAAGCAGAGTGGGGAGGGGGGCAGGGGTGGCATGGGGGGCAGCTGGGGTGGGGAGGATGGGCAGGGAGAGGGGGGCTGGGAGGGCACCCAGCCCCATGGAACCCCTTTCTCCCCGGCAGGTTTTACAAGGGCACGGTGCCTCGCCTGGGCCGCGTCTGCCTCGACGTTGCCATTGTCTTCGTCATCTACGACGAGGTGGTCAAGTTCCTCAACAAAGTGTGGAAAACGGACTGAGGGGGGCGGGCAGGGGTGGCCCCCGCCTCCCTGGCCCCACAGGGCTGCAGCTGGAGAGCCATGACCAAGCCCGAGGCCAGCTCTGCCCCGTGTACGCTCCCTCCCCCCAATCCTGGCCACCTTTATGTTTAGGAGCAGGCGCTGGAGCAGGTTAAATTATAATTTATGTGCTGGAAGGAGCAGGGAGGGAGCAGCAGCTCAGCACCCACACCCCCAGCATCCCGGTTATGCCTGTCCCAGTCCCTTGGTGACATTTCTCCCTGGTTCTGCATCACCTGCAAGGTTATCCAGGGTGAGGTGTCCCCTGGGATGGTGGCTCTGTGCCCCCCCACCCCGGAGTCTCCAGCTGCCACAAACTGCCGACTACTCTGGGGCCGTTTTTTGGGGGTGCTGAGAATCCCCCAAGAGCCATGTGGGTGCAATGGCCAAGCTGTGCACCAGGCATTGCAGCTGTCAGAGGCTCTTGGGGCCAACACCAGCAGCTGGGAGCGATGTGCTGGGTCTCACAGTGTCTCCAGGGGGACCCACCAGCCCTGCATCCCCCAGGACAGGAGGTCACGGACCTGCTGGTGCAAGCCCAAGCCCCCTCCTCCCTCCTGCCTGCCTGCACCAGGCCCCCCTGGGGTGCAGCATCCTGGTCCCCAGCTCCCACTCAGCTCTGGGCTGCTGAGCAGGCGCTGCCCACAATTGCACATACAGCCAGGCCTTTAGCTCTCCTCGCTGCAGGGCCGGGCTTGGGGTGAGCCCGGTGCCCCCATCACCTGCCGTTTACATGGGGTGCCGCCCTGCCCCGTGGGCACGGCCCCTCGGCCGGGGCTGCAAACCCCTTCTTCTGCCACATTCCCTCCCATCTGATCTGCCCTGACCTCGCTGCGGCCCCCCAGGTAATCCTGTAGCTTTCGGAGCTTCGTGCTGACCCACTAACAGCTGTGGGGCCAGAGCCCTGCCTTGCCCCACAACAGGCTTGGCCCCACCGAACTTGTGCCAAACTTTTCACGAAGGAGGCGGGGGGGTCACGGGAGCCGGGGCTCGGCCCCTCCCTCCTCCCTCCTGTCACCAGTGACAAATGCAGCCTTAACACGGGAGGGTGGGTGAAGGAGGAAAAGAAGAGCCCAGGCAAGGTTTACCTGCGGCTTTCTGCTCTGAAGCCAGTGAGGTTTGGGTTTGGTTGGTTGTTTTTTTTATTATTATTCTGTTTTACATTCGCAATTTGAATAAAATCCGTCTGGCTTTAGCGGCCCTGCTGGTGTCCAGGCAGTGCTGAGTTGGCAGCTCCTTCAGTGTGGGTGGGGTCTGGGTATGGTGTCCCCTGCTGCACCCCAGTCCTGCCCTCCAAGGCTGAGAAGGTGCTCCTGGGGGAGCCCAGCAGTGCCCCTTCATAGCTGCTCCCAGGTAGCTTCAGGATTGCATCGTCCCACGTACAGCATTTTATTAACCATCCCAGTTAATTTTATTAATTCCTCACCCTGGCTGCAGAGCAAAGAGCTGGGACAGTGAGGGTCAGTGGAGCAGAAGGGAACAGGCTTTGTCCCCCTGCCCGGCCCAGGGGCGGTGCAGCCAGGGCTCCAGCCCTCGCTGCTCACCCACTGTTCACCAGTGTGGAGGGAAGTGGGAAAGCTGTCACTCAGTGTTTTGTGGGGATCTGGTGCCATGTGGGGCCTGCTGCTCTGCGGGAGCTGGCTGCTGGCCACTGGCTACCTGGTGGGTGCCACGGGTGGCTGCTGGCAGCGGTGCTGCCCGGGCAGGAACAACGCCTGCTGGGCCCCCAGTGCCCACCGGTCGCGCTGCTACTGTGACTCGTACTGTGAGAGGACAGGGGACTGCTGTGGGGACTATCACACCGTGTGCCGCCGTGCTGGTGAGTGCCGGGGTGGGATGGCACAGCCCTGGCTGGATCCCATGCCAGGGAAGGAGCCCTGGGGCTGGGGATGCCAGCCTGGGCTGCTGCGTTCGGTGGCAGGTGTTTGCTATTACCTGTTAGCCCGATGCTTGGGGTCCTAAGGGGGGGTGTCTGGGGGTGCCAGCTGGGCTGGATTTGGAGCAATATCCCAATTTTCTGCTTTCTTCCATGCTGGATGTCTGGCTGCTCCTGTGCACTAAGAGACCCTGCAGGGGTGGCCTCTGGTCTGCAGCTGAGAATAACAGGACGACAGCAGCACTGTCGTTGCAAAGGCTTGGAGCCATCAGTGTGGGACCTGGGTGGGCCAAGCCCTGGCATCGCTCCTGCGGAGGGCGTTGCCCTGCCCTGGGGCACAGGAACCGGGGTCTGCACTGAGGGTGACAAACTGTGAGTCTGGGCTTGGAGGGTTGCAGAGCCAGGCCGCCCTGGGGACCCAAACATCGCTGCGGCCCCGGGGACAATTGCAGCAGTCAGCCCTCCCTAATCTTCAGGGAGATTAGCGCGGTCCTAGCTCAGCGCGATGCAGAGCCGCGGGAGCGGTGCGGGGATAAAGGCTCGCGGTGCGGGGATAAAGGC
>NW_009953217.1:5905143-5908151 GCF_000747805.2 Chaetura pelagica
CCTGAGCGGGGCTGAGTGCTCCCGGGAATTGTTTGCGGGGTTTGGGGCTCCCCGGCTGCAGCAGGAGCCTGGTGCCCTTTTACTGCCCCCAGGGGTGTTTGCCCCCCTCCCGTCACTCGTCTGGAGCAGGGAAATTACATCGCTGGGGATATGTCCCGGTTTCGGCTGGGATAGCGCTGGTTTTCCTCTTAGGAGCTGGAATAGCAGCATGTTCGGGATTTACTGTGGGGCTTGGTATGAGAAGAATGTTGATAACACACTGATGGTTTTGGTTGTTGCTAAAAAATCAAGGACTTTGCAACCTTCTGTGCTCTGCTAGTGCTTGGGTGCACAAGAAGCTGGTAGGGAGCATAGGCAGAGCAACAGGTCCCAATTGCTCAGTGGAGTTTCCTGTATCATGCCACATCATGTTCAGTCATAGAGGAATGTTGGCTGGGAAGTTTGTCCTCCTGGATTGTGGGTTTGGGGTTTCTCTCCTCCAGGATCGGTAGCCAGGACTCAGCTGGGCATTGGCCAGTGGGTGGTGAGCAGCTGCACTGTGCATCACGTGGTTGTGTAGTCTATTATTATTATTAGTAGCAGCATATTTAAATTATTCAATTATAATTAATAATTAATAAATTGTTATTATCTCAACACACGAGTGTCTTTACTTTCACCTTTCCCATTCTCTCCCCCACTCCTTGGGGTTCCTGGGCAGAGGGAGTGAGTGGCTGCACAGTATTTAGCTGCCTGCAGGGTCAAACCACAACAGTGTATTCTTGGCTTCTTTATTTGGGATAATATATCCCAGGTCAGCCACAAAAGAGGAGCCAAAATGCTGGTTTAAAAAAAGGTGCTGGGAGTCAAGCAGTACAACAGGGTGTGAGGGCTCCAGGGTGCACATCCCCTCCTCCCAGCCTGACCAAGGACAGGGCTGGAACAGCCCAAGGTGATGCTGTACCTGTGTCCTCAGCATGGAGAGTTATAAAACGTTGGGAACGGAGGGAGTGTGTCCTGCACAGCAAGTTGGATTCCCCTGAGTTACACCACCAAACCTGCAGTCCCAGCTGGGGGCCAGAGAGAATTTCCAGCAAATGAAGGAACATGGCAGCATGAGCCAGCAGCCTCCTGGCTCTGGGGCTTGTCATGATGCCACTCCATGCCCAGAGGTGTCAGGCTGCCCCAGATGGTGGTCCTGGCTCCCCCAACACCTTGTCCTGGCTCAGCACAGGAGCCAGCCCATGTTGTGCCAGCAGCCCCTGCACCAGTTCCAGCTCCTGTTCCAGCTCTTGGGTGCCACAGCCCAGCCCTGGCACAGCAGCAGCATTTTCCCCCAGCACAGGCAGCGCCTGTGCCACCAGCCGGGCCCTCACCAGCAGCAGGGTCACAGCCACATGAAGCTTGGCACAGCCCAGCGCCTTCATCCCCAGGTGGGCAGCAGCCTCTGTGGAGAGAGGGCAAAAGAGCTGTGAGTACAGCAGGGTCCCAACAGGCTGAGACAGCCTGCAGGATGGGGACACAGGTTGCCTGTCCTGGGGGCCCTGTGTGGTGCCACACCTCGGCTCCAGTGGTGCTGGCAGTACCGCAGGTCACGCAGGACACCAGGGCCCGTGGCTGCCAGCCAGCGCAGGGCTGAGGCACGGAGTGGGTGGCTGCTGGGAGCCTTCTCCAGGAGCTGCAGCAGGACAGGGAGCAGCTGGCGCCCCAGGACAGCCGGCTCCGCAAACACATTGGGTTCATCTTCCTTGTAGAGGCTGGTGGCTCTGGGGGGTAACCGAGGTGCAAATGAAGCCAAGGGCCGGCCCCATGGCACCCCGTGCTCCCTCATACCCAGCCCGAGGGTCTGGCAACTCACTTGTCCTCCAGCTCCTCCACGATGCTCCTGAGATCTAGGATGGGGAGATGCTGCAGCAGCAAGTCAAAGGTTTCAGGGAGCTCCCCGAACTCTGCTAGGAGGAGATGCAGGAGGTCCAGGAGCCCCACGTTGTCCTGCACAAAGACGCAGCCATCTCGGAGGGCCAAGCCGGGGTCTGGCCGCAAGAGGCTGGCAAAACCTGAGGCCTCGTGCCGGACCTCCTGCTCCTCATCTTGCAGAAGGTGAATGCCCACATTTATCAGCCTGGGGAAAGAGAAGAGAAGGGATGGGAAGGCCACCAGATGCACCCCAGCCTGCCTGGAGAGCGGAGAAGGATGAGACCCCCCTGCTGGTCAATGCTTCCCTGAAGGAGTCTTCTGAGTCGTGACAGGTACAAGCACTGCCCAAGAACTCACTGCTAAGGTGGGCAGACAGAAATCCAGGGAGCCATCAATGCAGTTTATTGCTCAATGAGACTGTCTCCTTCTATTAAAATACCACCCACAAGTTTTATGTAGGCTGCAAACTCTTAGGTTTTTAAATGAGTGGAGCTTTCTTTAATCCCAGAGGACATCACCTTTCGCAGGGTCAGTCTATTAATTTGCTGTCCTGGCTTTGGCTGGGCTAGAGCTAATTTTCTTCTTAGGAGCTAGAATGGCACCGTGTTTTGGGTTTAGCATGGAACTTGCTATGAGAAGAATGTTGATAATACACTGATGGTTTTAGTTGAAATCAAGAACTTTGCAACTTCCCATGCTTTGCTAGCACATGAGTGCACGAGAAGCTGGTCAGGAGCATAGCCAGAGCAATGGGTCCCGATTGGCCAGTGGAATTTCCCGTATCATGCTCAGCACATAGAGGAGAATTGGCTGGGAAGTTTCTCTCCCTGGATTGTAGTTTTGGGGTTTCTCTCCTCCTGGATCAGTAGCCAGGGTCAGGCTGGGCATTGGCCAGTGGGTGGTGAGCAGCTGCACTGTGCATCCCTTGACTGTGTACTCTATTTATATTTCAATCATGAAATGTATTTTATCTCATCCTTTTCCTTTCCAGTTCTCTCTGGGACTGAGGTAGGGGGAGATGGGAGAGTAAGTGAGTAGCTGTGTGATATTCAGCTGCTTGCTGAGTTACCCCTGCAACACCCCGGGGCTGCCTGCGGTGCTGCCCCCCGCCA
>NW_009953217.1:5908226-5909482 GCF_000747805.2 Chaetura pelagica
CCCTCCAGCACCCTGCACCATCGCTCAACCAGGGTGCTGTCCTCGTCCTCAAACCTGTCAGAGGCCAGGAAAGAAGAGGGAACTCAGGCACACCTTCTAGCTCCGTCCGAAAAACCACCAGCTGCCCTGAGACTGTAGGACCCAGGTGCAAAGCTGGCTGACTTGCAGGCAAGAAGTTGTTGCTCTGTTTTCAGCAAGAACTAAGGAGACATCTCACGGAAGGGTCAGGCAGAGCCACCCCTGCAGCAGCAGGGACCTACCGGTTGGCAAGCAGCAGGCTGGTGACACACAGTGCCTGGACAAGGAGGTCTGGGCCAGCACTCTCAGCCTCCATCATGTGCAGCAGCATCTCCAGGCATGCTGCTGATGAGCCCTGGAGCTTACTGGAAGCTTCCTGGGACCACGATGAAGGATCTCTGTAAAGACGCAGCAAAGCCTCAAGGTACAGTCTCAGGAACTCCTTGTCCTTTCTCTCTTGCAGCACCGACCCCAAGCTCTCCTAGTTGACAATGAGAAAGAAGGTAAATGATTATTGCCCACGGCACCACGGGGTGGCAACCTCAGGACACTGGACAAGCAACGTGCACCCAATTGCCCTCAGCTTGGGGAGCACTGTGCTTCTCAGGGAGCAGCCGGGATCCCATCTGCAGAGCACATGGGGCACCCTCTGCTTTACTCGGTGACTTTTGAGCCTCATCATACCAGCAGTGTCAGCCCAAGAGCCTTCTCTAGCTCCTTGCATGTTCCTCCCTCCCTGTCGATCACCCAGCTCAGGATGGCAACCTGGACATCGGGATTGGGCTGCCGGAGCAGCGAGCAGACAGTGCCAACCCAGGCGCTGTCCCCCAGCCGGGCTGCCTCGTTGCACGCGAAGCAGGCCATGCTTTGGTGGAGGGTGGCCAAGCCCACCTGGAAGAAAAAACAGGATCTACCTTCCAGCACTCAGCCTCGAGTGAAGTGTGTGCCCCCTGAGTAGGGGGTCCCTGCCTCCCTCCCCCTGGGCTGTCAGGGAGGCCACGGCTGTGATTCCCCCGGCAGGCAGTGCTACCTGCAGCTCGGCACATCCCGGTTTCCCCCCTGGCAGGGGGCTGCCCAGCTCCGTGCTGACAGCATCCCGGATGCTCTGGGCAAAGCCGGGGCTCAGGGATGCGGGCAGGAGGGCGAGGACCTGGAGGAAGGCGGCGCGGAGCAGCGGGCAGCGCTGGGCAGGGCTGAGCAGCCAGCCCCGCTCCTCCAGCTGCAGAGCCACGGGGCGC
>NW_009953217.1:5909851-5911147 GCF_000747805.2 Chaetura pelagica
CCCGCTGAGAGCCAGGGCCAGCCCCAACACTGCAGGATCACCTCCTGCTACCGGAGCCCATGGCCGGTGCAGAGCATCCCTGCTGCCCCCTCACCTGCCGGGGCCATCAGCGCCGGGCTGCAGCTGTGCCAGGAGGGTGAGGACGGCGTGGAGCGCAGGCTGCAGGCAGGGCCCCGCCAGCACGGGCGCTGCGGCCGCCTCCAGCTGGCTCAGCAGCACATCACCCAGCTCGGGGTGCTGCCCGAGGAAAGCCTGCAGGCTCACCCCCTCTGCTGGGCAGTCCTCCCCACAGCTCCGCTGCTGGCCCAGCAGCCGGGACATGAGGGCACCTGCCAGGACAGGGCAGAAAGCAGCATCAGGTCCCATCCACCCTCTGCCTGACCCTTCCTGGCTTCGCTCGGCCCGGGCTTCAAGCCCCAGAGGGCTGCAGGGCTCTCGCCTCCCCTCGGTACTCACTGAAGAGCTGGATGGCTGCGTTCCTCATGGCCCAGCAGGGTGAGCCCAAGCCCTGCAGTGCCAGGGCCACCATCGGCGTGAGGTGCCGCAGCAGCGCGCTGCCCAGCCCTGTGCCACGGACCAGCGTCTGCAGCACGTGGAGGGCACACACCTGGGGAGAGCAGGGCTCAGGAGTGAGGGGAGGTGGGGGAAAGACATGGGGGAGCTGAGGAGCCGTGAGCTCTCAGGCTCCCAGGACAGCCAGCACAGTCAGGGATGTGGCTTTTGGTTCACTCCAAGGTCCCCGAGATATCACAACCTTGTGCTGGGGTAACCAATGTGGCACCGTTAAGGGATATGGTGCAGATCACCCTGCTCCCAGATTGGCTCCAGCAGCCAGGAGTTGGGTGCTCACCTGCGGTAGGTCAAGGGTCTGGTCCCAGTCCTGTGGCAGAGCTGTGGTGGCCAAAGCCAGCAGTGTCTGGACACAGCGGGTCAGCAACGGCCGTGCCTGGGCTGGGGCCTCCCCACTGACAATGCAGAGGAAGAGCATGGGGAAGCCAGCAGCACGGCGTGTGATCGAACTGCTCCGGGGGCCACTCAGTGCTTCTAAGCCCTGAGGAACAAAACCCACCTGAGATATGGCTGGAAACCTGCTGGCTGGAGCCTCCAGCTGCTCTGCAGAGGAGGGAGCCAGCTGCACCAACCCTGCCCTGCAGTGTCCTGGCTGCCAGGTGGGTGCTTGTCCCCAGGATGGGTGACCCAGGGGCACAGCCTGGGGCGTGAGGGGAACACGGGGCAGAATAAGTACAGTACCTGTTCCAACAAGGTCTGTGGGATTGCCCGCAGCTCGGTGTCTGA
>NW_009953217.1:5911211-5913995 GCF_000747805.2 Chaetura pelagica
ACCGGTGTCAGCCCCCTGCCCCCCCAGAGCTGTGCCCACCAGCCCCCCAGGGTCCCCAACAACCTCTTTGCCAAAAGGAAGCAGAAAGTGGGAAGACATGATGGTGTGGGGCTGTGATGGGGTTTGGCACTGGCATCTCAGCTGCTGACTTCCAGCCATGCCCCACATCCTGCCCCGGAGCAGACCCTGCCCCGCTGCACTCGCCATCCCCACATGCTGGTGAGAGCCCCTGGCTATTGGCCTGGGCCAAGGACGGGGCAGGAGGAGCAAAGGACCAAGCACACCAGGTGGGACATGCTCTTACCCAGTGCCGGCACCGCAGCAGGATTTCCTGGAACACCTTTGCAGCCATCTGCAGGGTGGGGAGTGGCAGGAGGGTCCCTGCTCCATCTGGCAGTTCTGGGGCCAGCAGCAGCTCAGTCAGGCCTCCCAGGAGCAGCCCTATCTCCTGGGGAGAAGCAGAAGGTCGCTGGTGCCCTGTTCCTGTCCTGCCCCACCATCGCTGCCACAGGAAAACCCAGTGGGTGCTGCCATCACCCCTGAGAATGGGCGCTCCTGGTTGCCAGCACTGTCAGGCAGTGTAGCTTGTGGGATGTCCAGGAGCATGCACAGGCTGTTTCCCAGCCAGCTGCAAGGTGTGAGTGGCAGAGATGGCCTTTTTCCAAGCAGCCACTGGAGAGGCTGCAGAGAAGCAGCCATGACAGGCTGTCAGAAAGGAGCTGTGATGGGTGGCTGCAGGGCTGAAAGCCAAGAAGCCCGACTCTGCTGCAGCTGGGGTCCATCAGTGCCTGGGAACCAGCTGGGATACATAAGGGCAGGCAGGGAGGTGGCTGCTTTTAGAGAAGGTGGTGGTTACATCATCTCTGGCCTGTGGTAGCTCTGAGGTAAGGGCAGAGATTCCCTTTTGTTTGTTTCTAGGGAGTGTGACTGTCCCAAGGGGAGATGGAGAAACTATTTGATGGGGGGGGGGGATGGGCGCTGGGGTGCCCCTCTCCCCAGTGCCATGGGGAGGGTGCCTACCTTCACTGATACCCAGCAGCAGGTCAGGATCAGGCTGTGCTCCTCTGAGAGCAGGACTGCATCCTCGTCTTCCTCATGGCCCTGGCCTTTCCCCAGTGTGATGAGAGAGCCAATGGCATTCCCCATGTCTGCAAATGATGGGGCAGCAGCTGCAGGAGGGAGAAGTCTGGTCTGAGTGGGGCTTCATGGGGCAGAGGGAGAGAGGTGCTGCCAGGACTCTAGGATCCTAGGGCTGGTCCCTCCCCTTCCCAGCAACATGCTCACCTTGCTCAGTGGCACCAGGGCCTTGCTGGCTCTGCAGAGTACCCAGGAGGAAGGAGATGATGTCTCTCACCGTGGTCATGAGGCGGGTGAGGAGCTCCTGCCAGCTCTGCCTCAGCTCTGCTGTCTGCATGGAGGCAGCCACCTCTGGCACCTGGAGCAGGCACCTCCGCAGGGCTGTGATGGCTCCTGCACAAACACCCACCTCTGGTCACAGTGCAGCCCTCCTGCCTGAGCCTGCTGCTGAAATGGCTCACAGGCAGGGCCCTGAGGTGATGGGCATGCTGGGCAGGTGGAGCAGCAATACAGGGAAACTGAGGCAGGGATGTGGTACCAGCACTGAGTTGTGGCCTTACTCCTGCCTGCTCCAAAGCTCCCAAGGAGGAGATCTGCTGCCCTGCCCCAGGCTGGGGACATACCGTGCATTGGTGCAGAGGCTGCTGCCTGCAGCAGGTCCTGGCATGCCATGGTGTACTGGGTTTGCAGCATATGGAGAAGGTGCTGAGCCAAGCAGAGACCACGGTTGGGCAGTGTTGGAGCTGCCTCAGCCTCCAGGGCCAGGCTCTTCATGATGCTGCTGTCGGACCTGGAGGAAGAGGTGAGAATGAGAGAGTTTTCTGTCCAGCTTGTGCTGTGCAGCTCTGTCCTCCCCTGGCTCAGAGCCCTGCACCCCAACCCTACCCAGCTCTCTACCGCAAGGCTCTTTCAACCCCAAGCCATGGCTGCTCTGAGCTATAAAAAGCAGACCCTGGTGAGACACCAGTGCTGCCAATGCTCCGGGGAGCTGCTGTGGGGAGGGACATGCTGGGAGCTCAGACTTCTGCAGGATGGTCTTCATCATCACAGCTCCAGCTTCAGCCTCGTGCACTCGTGGGCTGCCCAGGGCACCCTGGGCCAGCTGGAAGAGAGCCAGGGCAATGGGCTCTGGGAACGTGGGGGGGAAGTAGCGGATGAGCAACTCCGAGGCCAAGTCTCTGATCTGCCAGGAGAGGTGAGGGGAATTGGGACACCAGATGGAGGGTGAAACAGCTGGGGCAGGGAGGGAAGCCCACCATGTGGGAAGGCCACCATCCTTCTCTGAAACGACTCAGGGTCAAAGGTGGTGGTGGCTTTACAACCATTAAGACTCACCTCATTAGTGCTGTCCTGCAAGCAACTCAGCAGTGCCAACAAATTGGGGTGGGAGAAGAAGTCCCAGCAGCTGCTCTGCCTGGCATAGCTCAGCAGTGTGGCCATGGTCCCTGTGGTGGGGACACAGGGTGGTGGGACAGAGAGCACCCCTGCAGCTGAGGGCTGATGCTCCAAACGGGCTGCCCATACTCACGTGGGGGCTGACCCTTTTTCCTGTCGGGGCTCCAGGTGTCCGTGCAGGTCTCCAAAACAGCAGCCAGGAGGAGCAGCTCTGTCTTCTTCCTCTGGTAGTTGGAGCCCGGGCTGAGCGAGGTGATGCTGAGCTGCAGCAGCCACTCCACGAAGTCTGCGGGCAGAGGCAAGCACGCCGGG
>NW_009953217.1:5915479-5919512 GCF_000747805.2 Chaetura pelagica
GTGTTAGGAGGTGGGGACGGGAGGATGGAGGGAGCTGCGCCAGCCTGTGAGGACTGTTGGGGACTGCACCTGTGGATGCTGCCTCGGGGGGGCAAAGCCCTGGGACACAACCCTGCAGAGGCCAGGTGTGATGAGTGCCCCAGCCCTGCCAGAGAAAGGCAGCTGCAGGCAGCCATGGGCAAGGGGATTGTGTTTGGTTGATGGAGCTAACAGGCAGGGATGTGTTATGGGCAGGGAAGGGGCTGTTTCTGGTTGCTGTGACATGGGCTTTTGGCCCCCCAGCCTTACCATCATCTCGGCATTGTCCCACACCAGCTGGGTGAGCTGCTGGAGGAGCTTGGTGTCCTGGGCCAGGAGGCGGGTCCCCAGCAGCTGCCAGAGGGCAGGCAGGCTCCCCCGCAGGCGCTGCAGCCACAGGGCACAGGCTGCAAGAGCAGAGGGCACCATTGCAGCCCTGGAACCAAGGCCCGCCTGTGGCAGGGCCAGCGCAGGCTGCTGGTGGGCTCACACACCCTGTGCCAAGGGGAGCAGTTCCCTGTTAGGTTCACAGGGGCCCATGGAAGGTTAGTGTCCATTGGGCTGGAGCAGATGTTAACAGCAGTTTCCAAATCAACCAAACCAACATTCAGAAAAGCATCTTCTCCAGGAGAAGATGAAGTGCTGTGGGGACTCCGCATGTCATGATCACAGTGAATTCTTCAAACCCCCACCCCCAGCATGGCAGAGTCATCGTCTCCTACCTTGGAAGCAGTAGTAGTGGCAGTCCTGCTCCTTGGTCAGGGCACACACAGCAGGAAAGACCATGTCCAGCAGCAGGCAGGCCTGCAGGAGCACGGTGGCTCAGGCAGGGGCAGGCACAGGCTTTCCAAGGTGAGAAAACCCCACCACGAGACAGGCCAGGTGAGTGCTCCCTGGGTTTCCTGCTCTTACAGCAGCTTCTTGCTAGCCTTCATTCCCTGTCTGGAAGTCCTCAGCTCTTGAGGACTTGGGAGATGGGCAAAGGAGGCTGCACTTCGCCTGGGGCCAAATGTTGCTGCTGCTGCTTTGCTTGTGCTGGGGCTACTTTTGCACTGCTTGGCTTCTTGTCCCCCCCACCCCCCACCCCGCCCAGACAAGGGAAATCCCTGCTCAGATGTCTTTGGAAAAAGAAGGCTCCTAGCTAATGTGCTGTGCTCAGTGGGATGTGTGGAGTTGTGCAGCCTGGCTCTGTCCCCCAGGGATCCCCAGCCAGTGGCTGGCCCCCCTGCTCAGGGGGCCCTCCAAATCCCTGCCCATTGGGTTGATCTCTCCTACCTTGTTGGTGAATCCCTCCAGCTGGCAGATGAGGATGTCTGCCTTGCAGCACGTCAGCAAACCTCTGGTGAGCACCAGCTTCTCCAGCCCATCTGGCTCCATGCTGGGGGGAGCCTCCACCACCAATTCCCCAAACTTCAGCTCCCCCACACCTAGAGGGAAATGGCTGCATTAGATGGTAGGAAGATGGCAAATCCAAACACTGCTCTGAGAGTGAACTGCCCTGGCTCAGTCCAGAGTGACCATGGGAGGTGGCTGGTGGCAGCTGGGGCTCCTGGACCTCAAGAGCAGGGCACAGCAGCAGAGTCTGGCTGGGATTGGTGGTGGCTGGTACAGGCTCCTGTCCTGCACCCAAACACCCCTGTCCCCACTGTCCCCTTTGCTAGGGGTCCTCCTCAGCTTGGGATGGAGCACATACCTGGATCAGGGAGCTGGAAAAGGGCCAGCACAGCCTGGGCCCCGTGCTCGGGCTGCGGGGCTGTGTTCACCAACATGCTGAGAGCTGTGCCTGCCAGCAGCCGTGTCTCCTTGCTGGGGGCCTGGAATGGCAGGGCAGGCAAAGGCACAGCTCAAAACATCACTTAAAAACCAGACCCCATTCAACCCTCCCTCCATGCCCAAGCAGGAAACTGTGCAGGGTCCCTTGGCCACCCCAGGCATTTGGGCTGCCTCTGCAGGCTCCCCCCGAGGAGGAGAATGGGGAAAGCATCTGGGAAGGATGGCATTGCTCTGCTCCTTGGGACAGGCAGCACCATCCCTGCCCGGGAACTCACGCACCTTCCCCCAGGCCACCTCCAGCAGCAGCCCCAAGAGGCTCTGCAGGGCTTCGCTCTTCCCTGCCGTGCTCCATGCCAGGGGGGCCACATCCTTTGGCAGTGCCTTGAAGAGCTGGAGGCATGCCTGGAGGAGGAAGAGGAGGGATGAGGGCCACAGGGATGGCTGTCAGCATCCCTCACCCCCCAAAAAATGCAGTGGTTCCCAAGGGACAACCATTCAGATTGGTGCTGTGTGCCACATCCCTCCGGACCTCACTGCCAGTGCCTGGCCACCCCTTGCAGGGACTGATCCTTCCCCCCCCTGCTCCAAATCTCAGCTCTCACCTTGACAGCCAGGTAGTCCCACGTGCTGCCACATGTGGGCTGGCTCTGCAGCACCCAGTGCAAGGTGGTGGCCAGGTGCTGCAGCAGCAGGGGCAGGTTTTGCTGCCAGTGCTGCCGACCCAGGCTGCTCTCCTCCAGGAACATGCACACTGTGGGCAAGGGGACAGCATCAGCCCCCAGCACTGCGCCCTGAGATGCCTCTGCTCCCAGTTAAGCTAAGGGATATGTTGCTGGTGAGTGGGGTGAGAAAGAGGTCTGGGATGCAGGGGATGCTTTGGCTTGTCTGGTTTCCAGCTGCCACAGGTGGGTGGGCAGAGCCCTTGAGTGCTGCTGGAACCTCTGCAGAGATGACACAGATCTGGGTGATCCCTGTTCCCCAACCCATGTGTGCAGAGGACTTGTTCAGGGTGGGAGGGGAGTGTTCTCTGTGTTGGTGGTGTGGGCTGGGAGAAGACCCCGGAGAGAAAGGAGCAGAGACTAACCTGACTGAAGGTCTCCAGGAGACAGCACCTGCAGGGGCAGAAGGACAGTTTGCCCTGTGTGACAACACACTGGGGCTTGCTGCCCTGGGCAGGAGGGTCCTGCATCTCCCAGAAGCTGTCCCAGGAATGAGCAAAGGGCTGCTCCAACAGGCATTTTCCAGCACAGTGGAAGAGAAGCCCAGACCCTGCACAGCTCAAACGAGGCCTGTCACACATGGGTTCCACCCAAGCCACCACAAAAACTGATGCCACTGCACAACTGGGGTGCTCTCACCTCTCCCTGCCGCATCAGGCCAGTCAGAAGCATGTTCACCTCCTGGGCCAGCAAGGTCTCCTTCCCCACTGCCAGCTGAGTCACAATCTGCCAAGAGATGCCCTGAGTCAGCTGGTCTGCCCAGACCCCTGAGAAATCCCAGCTGCAGAGCACTTTTAGGGGAGCTCTGTGGTGTCACCGTGGCCTGTGAGGAGCCAGCACAGCAGGGCCTGGTGGCAGGCAAAGCTGGACAAGAGCACTGCTTGCACTTAGGACTGATGCAGCTCTGAGGCTGCAGCCCAGCTGGTTGCATTACAGACCTGTTCCAGCTTCTGGAAGGAACTGGAGCTGCCTGTTGCCTCCATCTGGAAAGCCAGGACACAGCGGAGCAGGGGCTGTGCCTCTGCCTCCCCCAGCACCCGCAGCTCCTCGCTCAGTGACCGCGACAGCAGAAGAGCCTCCTCCAGGTGCTTGTCCTTGCATCTCTTGGCAGTGCTCCTGAAACGCGACAGGGATGGGGGTGAGGATGCCCTGGCTCCGTGGGGAGTGGGGTGGGGGATACCCCGGCCCGGCAGAGATTAGGACTGAGTTCCCCTATTCAGTGTGGATTAGAGTGGGGGTATCTCAGCTCCATTTGAATTGGGGTGGGGGGGCCTCATCGTGGTGGAGATCAGGGTTGGGGATGCCCCCCTTGAGAGGCCCCTCTCTCCCAGCAGCACTGCCCCGGGGGGCTGGGGGGGCTCCCCAAAGCTCAGAGCCCACCCCCCAGCCCGCTCCGGCGAACCCAAGCGCTGGGGGTCGGGCGAGAGGGCACAAAGCCCCCAAAACGAACTGCCCCGTTGCTGCAGAGGGAGCTGGAAGGGGACAAGGGGGGGGACCGGCTCCCCGGGGGACACACACCCGGG
>NW_009953217.1:5920291-5925952 GCF_000747805.2 Chaetura pelagica
AACACCCCCACTGCCCAACACCCCCACTTCCCAGCACCCCCACTGACACTAAGAGCCACTGGAGAGACTCGGCTTCTTCCAGTGGGATGGAAAGGCCTTTGGAGAGGGATGCAGATAGGTTGTAACACTTGGTGGCAATTATCAGTAAATCCACGTGACTTCATCTGGGTGCTTTTTGTTACTTGGCACGGGGTTCAGCTATTTTAACAGGCATAATTTGGGGGGTCGAGTAAATGGCCTTTTAAGGTTCCTTCCAACCCAAACTATTCTATTATTTTTGTGTCTTTCCTTAATGCAGATACAACTCCTGAGGAACCACACCACTGAATCCCACCCAGCAGCTGCCAGGAAATGCTTCTGCCTGGTTTTTACCTTGAAGGATCGTTGTTCCCCTGGGTTGTTTCTCACGGTGGCCCTGGGGTGAGTGACAGGCATCAGCCACTTGTGTGAGTCCCTGTCACTGGCAGCCCGGGGAGGCACGTCTGGGATGGGCCAGGCTCTGCACTGCCTGACTTGGGAGGATGCTGAGATGCTCCTGTGGTTTAGGTTCTTCAAAGCTCTCACTCCCATCCCCTTGTGCTGCTTGCAGAATGGAGGGACAGGGGAAGAAGAGGGGGATTTTTTCTGGTTTCGCCATAGGAAGGATTTTCAAACCCTATAAATTCAGTTTTGACAAGCGAGCAGCTAAAGCAGATTAACCTTTTTGTTAATCCTCTATAATGGCTTTGGAATCTCCTTAGACAATAAGAAAATGATAAGAGCCTGTTTCTCTTCTTTTTATCTATATCTATATTGTCCTCCCTTGTCTGCATTTTTTTTTCATTCTTGTTTTATTTTCCTTTCCTTTTCTAATATGAAATAGCCCAGTGATCCTATCTCCTGGAGGCTCAGTAAACAGAACATCAATAATCCCTTTCCTTTATTCCTTGCTGGTAACAAGGTGCTGAGAACTGTCTGCCCATTGGGGTTTGATTGCCAGCAGCTATCAAAAGTCTCTTTGTAAGATCTGGGTCCTAAATCCCATAATTCTTTGATAAAAGAAGTATTACCAGTCCATTTTCTGAAGTGAAAGGTACAGGAGGAATGAAAGAAAGCAATCAGTGGAGATCCTAATAGGCTAAGTGCATGTGTGGTGGGAAGGCAGGGACAGGCAGGGGAGGCCAGGGAAAGGTGTCCTTTGTTAAGGATGGGAAAGGAGAACTAATCAGCTTTGGGCCTATGATTATTACAGCCAAGAGCAGAAAGGGTCAAATCCTGCACCTGCCCATGGCACACCCCAGCTCTCCTGTGCTATGGTCCCCAAGGCCTGGCACAGTGTGGGGAGCAGAGCCTGGCCCCACATCCATCTCCTGTGCCAGTGTTTGGGTACCAGCATTCAACTGGAAGCAGGTAGCAATGGTCCCTGGTGTGGAGCATCCCCAGTGCCTCTCTGGAATGCTGACACCTTGGCATGGCAGCAGGGAACTTGTTCAGATCAGATGGCTACAAAGGCATCTTCTTCTCAAACCTACAGCAAATATGTAAAGATTTATAGAACCTGGTTATCATTTCTGTCACACCATGGGAATAGTTGAAGGAGGGCAAATTAAGAGGCAGAGGAAAAAACAGTTGTTTGGTTTTAGGTGAGATTTTTCAGAGGTCTGAGGGTCAGTGAGGCTATGGGACACCTTGTCCTGGCTTCAGGAGACCATCAGGGTGAGGAAGGGCAGGCAGAAATCAGGGTCAAGGAGAAAGGAGGGGGGATGGAGACGAGCTCTCCTGGAGACTGGCTGATGTCTCTGTGTGATGCTGGAGGGGTTGCTGAGCTGTTCAGTGTGAAGTCACAAGGTGCCACCAGATCTCTGACATGTAGAGCTTTCACAGCATTCACCTGTGTGTCTCCTCAGTGTACCAAGAGTGGGACTGGTGTCTTCTCTCCCCTGCAAAGAAACACCAGGCAGGAGAGCATTCCTTATGTGAGCTCCCAAAGCCTTGCTACCCACCTTGGCTTAAACCACACCGAGGGCAGGAGAACTTGGGTTTAAGCTTTCCTAAGTAACCTGATCTCAAGCCCACTTTCTCTATTTTAACTCCAGGTACTCATTTCAGTCAGAAACCCAAGATGGAAGATGTCCTCTCTCATCCCATGGACTCCATCTGCCAGACCTTGCTGTTGGTTCTTTGGGGGGTCAGTGCCAGGTGTCACCCACTGTCCTGAGTCACTGCTCTTGGCTTTATCCTCACTCCAGTTTCATTTGCTGGACAGAAGAAGCTGGGAATAGGACAGATAAAGCTTTGGGGAAGTCTGGCTGCTCCAGGCAGACATTCTGGCTGCCTGGGGCTCACAGAACCACCTGTTAGCTGTGGCACCAAGACCACACTCCTGCCCAAGGTGCTGCAGGACCTCACTGTCTGCCTGCCTGCTCCTGGAGGCAGCAGGCAGCACTCCCAGGGCCCAGCAGGGGTACACCTCAGTGGTACAAGAGGTGGCTACATGCCACTAAGCTATGCCACAGAGCTGCCACAAGCTGCCAGTAATCTAATTTACTAAGGGCTTTGAATCCTTGCAAAGATGTTGGATACGTATGTTGGATACATGCAAAGCATCTGTATTGTCACTGTGATTAGGACAGCAGAGGTGGGGGAAAGGGGAAAAGGGAAAATGCAATTTCTCTGCCTTAAGCAGAAAATAAACCAACTTTTACAGAGTTCTGGCACAGCCAAAGGCTCTGCTATCATTAAAAAATGATTTTTTATTAAGCTGAACTCTCTCCTTTCTCATATTGTATGATATGACAGCTCTCTTTTGATGGGAAAGCTTTCATTTGGCCAAAGAAAGGGATAATTTGCTTCTTTTAAGGAGTTAATCCTCTGGTCCATTTCCGGGCTGGGAACAGCTATCCTCCCCCTTCCTTGGATAGGAGGCAGCAGCACAATGGAGATCATAACCACCTCAAATCTACACCCGAGATGGAGAAATCAGATTTCCTTCTCCAGTCATTTTTGTGGGATTAGCTAAATCTTAGATCCACACTAACCCTTCACAAAGCTGCCAAGATTAGTTAGAATTTAGTTTATTCACAGAGGGGTTTATGGTTTTCTTTCCAGAGGGATTATATATCTCTCTATATATATGTGTGTGTATTTAGGGTGGCTTCAGTCATAAAGCAGCTAGGTTAGAGGGAGAAAAAGTGTGTGTGTATAAAATCAAAACTCTGCTGAGGGAATGAGAGTCACTTGAGACACCAAGACAAAGCAGGGATTCTGGATGGCTTCTCTGGTCCGTTTTAAAAGCCACTTCAGCTACCTCTTTCCTGGTGAGACCCTGCTCCGGAGTCAGGGCACGGAGAGCAAACCCCACCCAGCCTGAGCCACCGTTCCTGTGGCCACTGCTGCTGGCAGAGGGTGGCTCTGGGGGCAGTGCCAGACGCTGATGCCGGCAGGACAGCCCTGAAGAAGCCGTGTTCCTTCAGGCAAACCCCCCCCGGGCCTGACCCACCGTTCCTGGGGCCACTGCTGCTGGCAGAGGATGTCTCTGGAGCCAGTGCCAGACGCTGATGCCGGCAGGACAGCCCTGAAGAAGCCGTGTTCCTTCAGCATTGAGGACATCCTCTCCAGCCCTGCAGAGAAACCCCACCGGGTCCTGCTCCCGTTGTGCCTGCAGGGCATCTTGGATTGCACTCCCAAGGGGCTATGTGAGCTGGAGGGCATCCCAGGCAGCTCCTTGCAGGATGAGGAGGAGGAGGAGGAAGAGCTGGAAGGGACAGGTTGCAGCTGCTGCTGCTGCTCCCACTTGAGCGCCCGTTCCCCGCAGGACTCGCCGAGGTGGCTGGGTGAGTGTTTGGGTTTGATTCACAGTGTGGGGCTGGTGCCAGCGCTGGGTGGAGGGGAAGACCTGGATGTTGGGTGACAATACAGTGTCTGGCCTGCCATGGTGGTCTCCTCAGACCTGAGCTCCAGCAAGGGGCAGCACGATCCGTTTCCAGAGCAGGCACTGCTACCTGCAGTGCTGCCAGGCTTCTAAAAGCAGCAGTGGTTATTTGTTGCTGGATATTACTGTGTTATTTAAAACACGATGACACTTTGAGGGGTGGGAGCTCTCACCCCTCAGTGTGGGGCATGAGGAAAAGAGTTTTTGGCTACATCTAGCCCAAGTGCAGTAGGTAAGTAAACAAGGAAAACGCAGGCAGTGCTGCCCGCCTGCACACTTCTCCTCCAGTGGTGCCCTGAGCCCTCCTCTCACTCACACGGAGCTCACCCAGCTCTCCAGCTGCCTTCTCCCAAACAGCCTGCACGGGGGCAGCTTGTGCCTGAGCTGCCTCGAGCAAAGGGGTGTTCCAGCCCCCAGCCCTAACGCTGCTGCTGTTCCTCTCCCCCGCAGACGCCCGGTTCCCCTGGCCCATGCGGCTCTTCCACTCGGCAGTCAGGGTCCGTAAGGGCCCCCAGGGGAGCCCGGGTGAGCTGCAGACTTTCCAGCAGCTGCAGCGCCGGACGCGCCGGCATCGCACCATCTTCACCGAGGAGCAGCTGCAGGCCCTGGAGACACTTTTCCACCAGAACCAGTACCCGGACGTCATCACCCGCGAGCACCTGGCAAACCGCATCCACCTGAAGGAGGAGAGGGTGGAGGTGAGGTCCTGCTGTTTGCTGCAGCTCCCCCAGGACACCAAGTGGGGCCTTGAGCTCCCTCTTTTTGGGAGCTGCAGACCCAGGACCTCATTTTAAAGCTCGTTTGGCTGTTTAACAAAGCACAGGTTAGGTCTGGAGAGCAACGGGAGTGTAAAACAGTTTGATTTGTTCTGGTGTCTGGTCCCAGACACTTACTCACTCCATCTCTCCTGGATTCACCTCTGTAAACACACAGACATGCCCTGTTCTGCTCATCCCCTCCACCTGAGTGCACATTCCCTATGTCATCTGCATCACTTCTGAGCTATAGGGAGCTCCCAGACCCCTTGTGCCTCTCTCATCCACCTGAGCAGGATTCCAGGGGTGGGACTGATTGTGTCAAAACCTCGATATTGAGAAACATACTGCAGTATCCTAAAGCTTGTGCTGTACAGACCGGGAGTGTAGCTGCCTGCCCACCTCCCAGGTAACACATGAAATGCCAAAGCTCTTCTCGTTTTGCACTTTCTAGGTTTGGTTTAAAAACCGTCGGGCCAAGTGGCGGCACCAGAAGAGGGCATCTGCTTCGGCACTGCTCCTGCAAGGCAGCAGGAAGCCCCCGGAGGAGCGCAGTTAGCGGGGCGGGCGGTGTTTCGGCACAGAACACCAAGAGCACCCGTGCCCAGCTGCCGGGTGCTGTAGGGGGGTGGGACTAACGGAGCAAAAGGGAATCCCTGTGGTTCCCGGAGGAGGAGCACAGGTAAAAGCAGACGTGGTACTTTCACATCCCAGTTTCTCTTCTAAACCTGGTTCATGAGCCAAATAACTCGCCGGGCCCGACCCTGAGCCGCTCAGGCACAACCCAGGGGCACCAGCCGGTCCGGGGGGGGAGAGACCCCCGTGTGCTCGCTCTGTGCGTCCTCCTTGCGCTCGTTTCACCGCTGTAACTTCGCAAATGCACGTGCCCTATTTTCAGCACCTCGATGGCCTCTCGCCTCTGCTTTTGGGGTGGGGTTGGCTGAGCAGGGGACCTGTCCCTTAACGCGACGTGACCCCCGCGCCCGGGGCGGGACC
>NW_009953217.1:5927199-5942212 GCF_000747805.2 Chaetura pelagica
CCCCCGTCCTTCCCCCCCGGGCTCCCCCGTCCCTCCCCTGCCCTGTGTGGGGCTGTCGCCGAGCTGAGTTGCCCCCCGCGGAGCCCCAGCCTGACTTTCAGTTGTCTCTTTGCTTTGTAGAGTTTAGAGAAGATCATTCAGCGGGATTTCTTCCCTGACGTGGAGAAGCTGCGAGCACAGAAGGAATATCTGGAGGCTGAAGAAAACGGTGATTTGGAGAAAATGAGACAAATTGCTATCAAGTTTGGTTCCTCCTTGGGTAGATCGTCGAGGGACACCCCTGCACCATGTAAGAGCTAATTCACTGCAGCAGAAGGATTTCATATCTGATGTTCCTGCTCTGGTTTATATAACTTTGTGCCTGTGATGCTTAAGGTAGACACTGCATAGGAATTAGTGTGCTGGATTGGGCAGTAGCCCCTGTGGCACAGCAGGTGTCCTGTGCTCTAGTAACCACATGAGCCATGTTTTTTCTGTCACAGATGTTACTCCAGCCACGTTTGAAACCCCAGAAGTGCGTCAAGGTGGTCTTCCAGTGGGGAATAAATCCAAAGCTGGCATCAAAGCTACAGAGGAAGGTAGGAGGATGAAGTTTCTCTAGCTGAATTCTTCACCACCAGGAAAATTCTTTGAGGGCTCTGTCTCCTGTGAGAGTTTTGGGTATTCAGCAGATTTTAAGCAGTTTCTTTTAACTTTCTAGTAGTTGAAAATGATGACTCTGAAGTTGGACTTGGACTTAATGTTTTATGTCATATATATGAGTTCTCAGTTATGGATCTCATTATAGCTATGTCAATTCTTAACTCAGCTGGTCCCTTTGGAAGCAGTACATTTTTCCTATCTCATCTGAAACTAACTCTGTAAGTAAGCAAAGATTGTAAGGGTAGAGCTGTTCATATAGTAAGTTGAAAGTGCCAGGTAGCAGCTGCTCACTGCTGCATTTTCCCTTGAACACAAAGAGCTGTAAACACCACAAAAGATTTAATGTGAAAGTTGGCTAGATGTCTTCCAAAAATATTTTTAATATATATATTTGGTGTATTTATATATATATATATATATATGGTATATTGTCCTGGTTTGACCAAGCTTCATGTTAATTATTAGTGGTCCATAGAAGGGTCAGTGTCAGAAGGGGTCAAGACTGGGGATAGTGCTCTCAGAGGAAGGGAGGCACTAACTTTTCTCAGGCTTCTTCCCTTTTCTTGCTAGGAGAAGCAGAAAAAGATGATAAAGATGCACTTCCCAGCCTGGACAGCTTCTTAGCAAAACACACCAGTGAAGACAATGCTTCGTTTGAGCAGATCATGGAAGTGGCCAAAGAGAAGGAAAAGGTCAAGCATGCCTGGCTGTACAGTGCAGAGGAGGAGTATGCCCAGGTAGGGAAATGTCTTGGCTGTACCTCTGCACTTCCCAAGTGGCACAGCAGGGAAACCCCATTTTGCTGTATTTTTTGTTTAATTAACTAGATTATCTTACCCACCCAATGCTTCATTTCAGTTTTGATTAGCAGATAGCAAAAAAGTTTGGACCATCACAAGTATTGTCATAAGGTGTAATAAACAATGTCATAAACATACTCTTTCTGAGAAGTTAGTTCTTTAGTTCTTACTTGATTTTATCCCAGAACTTCACCTGGAGTTGTTGTTTGCAAGCTCCCCTGGGAGCAGGGTGGTTTCTCAAATGGAAGAGTGTGTCATGCCAGGTGCAGCTGAGCTTGTGGTGGAGCTCCCCAAGTTGTGTCTGCCTGGTTAAAAGATTGCAGAATCCTGTTTCAGACCTGATGTTGTGGTTTTTTTCCTTTTTATTCCCATCTCCCTTTCAGCGCCGAACTGAGAACCTGGCACTTCCCTCAGCAGAGCAGCAAGCTCTGGAGAATGTGAAGGCTGGGCTGGAGACCTGGGAGTACACAGCTCGGAACACCCTCATGTATTATCCAACAGGTGAGGTGTGCAGGTGTCTCAGGAGAGGCATTGGTTCTAGGTGGCTTGACTCCAAACAGGGCTTTACAGAGCTCCACTAGGTGACTGAGCAGCTCTTCCTGGTAACACTGCACCTTTTCTTCTCTGAAGATCATATATGTGAATTGTTTTGGTTTTTTTTTTTCTTTTCTTCCTTTGTACTTTGCTCCTTTGCCTGTGACTGCAAAGTTTGATCATGTCCTTTTTGTCAGTGAGAAGCACAGTGTCTGTGAACTTTCTAGTAGTTGAAAATGATGACTCTGAAGTTGGACTTGGACTTAATGTTTTATGTCATATATATGAGTTCTCAGTTATGGATCTCATTATAGCTATGTCAATTCTTAACTCAGCTGGTCCCTTTGGAAGCAGCACATTTTTCCTATCTCATCTGAAACTAACTCTGTAAGTAAGCAAAGATTGTAAGGGTAGAGCTGTTCATATAGTAAGTTGAAAGTGCCAGGTAGCAGCTGCTCACTGCTGCATTTTCCCTTGAACACAAAGAGCTGTAAACACCACAAAAGATTTAATGTGAAAGTTGGCTAGATGTCTTCCAAAAATATTTTTAATATATATATTTGGTGTATTTATATATATATATATATATATGGTATATTGTCCTGGTTTGACCAAGCTTCATGTTAATTATTAGTGGTCCATAGAAGGGTCAGTGTCAGAAGGGGTCAAGACTGGGGATAGTGCTCTCAGAGGAAGGGAGGCACTAACTTTTCTCAGGCTTCTTCCCTTTTCTTGCTAGGAGAAGCAGAAAAAGATGATAAAGATGCACTTCCCAGCCTGGACAGCTTCTTAGCAAAACACACCAGTGAAGACAATGCTTCGTTTGAGCAGATCATGGAAGTGGCCAAAGAGAAGGAAAAGGTCAAGCATGCCTGGCTGTACAGTGCAGAGGAGGAGTATGCCCAGGTAGGGAAATGTCTTGGCTGTACCTCTGCACTTCCCAAGTGGCACAGCAGGGAAACCCCATTTTGCTGTATTTTTTGTTTAATTAACTAGATTATCTTACCCACCCAATGCTTCATTTCAGTTTTGATTAGCAGATAGCAAAAAAGTTTGGACCATCACAAGTATTGTCATAAGGTGTAATAAACAATGTCATAAACATACTCTTTCTGAGAAGTTAGTTCTTTAGTTCTTACTTGATTTTATCCCAGAACTTCACCTGGAGTTGTTGTTTGCAAGCTCTCCTGGGAGCAGGGTGGTTTCTCAAATGGAAGAGTGTGTCATGCCAGGTGCAGCTGAGCTTGTGGTGGAGCTCCCCAAGTTGTGTCTGCCTGGTTAAAAGATTGCAGGATCCTGTTTCAGACCTGATGTTGTGGTTTTTTTCCTTTTTATTCCCATCTCCCTTTCAGCGCCGAACTGAGAACCTGGCACTTCCCTCAGCAGAGCAGCAAGCTCTGGAGAATGTGAAGGCTGGGCTGGAGACCTGGGAGTACACAGCTCGGAACACCCTCATGTATTATCCAACAGGTGAGGTGTGCAGGTGTCTCAGGAGAGGCATTGGTTCTAGGTGGCTTGACTCCAAACAGGGCTTTACAGAGCTCCACTAGGTGACTGAGCAGCTCTTCCTGGTAACACTGCACCTTTTCTTCTCTGAAGATCATATATGTGAATTGTTTTGGTTTTTTTTTTTCTTTTCTTCCTTTGTACTTTGCTCCTTTGCCTGTGACTGCAAAGTTTGATCATGTCCTTTTTGTCAGTGAGAAGCACAGTGTCTGTGTTACAGCAGCACTTGCTTTCCAGAGCCAAAGCTCTTTCCAATTTGGTCTGTCTTACTTGTGGACACTTTCTTGTCACCTTTGTTTGTTCTTTGCTTCTACTCAAAGATTGCTCCAGTGGCTTGTTGGTCCCTTGGTTGCTATAGAAAACTACATCATTTTATAAACAGTTTCCTTTCTGACTATAAATGTACAATTTATTGTTTCTGCAACCAATCTGTGAAGTAGAGAAAAGGAAGTCTTTTCTAAAATAATCCCTAAAGTCTGATCTTAATTTATACATTTCAGGTTTTACAAAGCATGTGTCCAGTGCAAATCTTGTTATAATTGCTAGAGATAGACACTGCACTTGCTGGTGGATTCTGTGTTGTGTACGAATGGGTGGCAAATGTCATGTTGGTTGGGAGCTTTAGAGCACATTGCCTGGTGTTACCTGAGCTCTTCCTGACAAGACTCTCTGGATTTCCAGGTGTACCTGATGAGGATGATGTGTTTAAGAAGCCCAGGGAAGTTGTGCATCGAAACACACGTTTTGTGAAGGACCCTTTTAGCCAAGCTGTGAGCAAGTCACAGCTCCAACAAGCTGCAGCCCTCAATGCCCAGGTTGGATAATTTTCCTTCTGACTAAAACCTTGTTGGACTCTGCCCTCTGGTTTTGCTCATCAACCAGGACAGCTCTGTGTGTCCTGGGTACAGCTGACTCATACTCTTCTCCACATGAGTGGCATTGTCTTTTTCTGTTTCAGTACAAACTGGGCAAAGTGGGACCCGATGGGAAAGAGCTGATACCCCAAGAGTCTCCAAAAGTGAATGGATATGGATTTGTAGCTACCCCCTCTCCTGCCCCTGGTAAGACAGTTGTCTTTTGTTTTGGGTTTTTTTTTTTTTCTGATGCAAGAGGACTGGAGCTGCACTTATTGTGATGTTCTGTGTGTTGAGTGCTGGGGTGTTGTGGTTTTAGACAATTCTATCTGTGTGTGCCTCATGAGCTGGTGACTTTCTTGTGTACTGTGTATGCCAGTTTGATGCAGGGCCTAAATCCTGGTCCAGGCCCCAGGCAGAGGTCATTCTGTGCCTGAGAGGCTCTGAACCAGCTGCTGTACCATTGCTTAGGAATCATCTAGAGGGTGCTGAGCCTCCTTAGGCAACAGGGATGCTGTGGCTGCTTCTTGTATCCCTGGGTGATGCTTTTCTACAGCTTAAAGATAAGAACTGAAACATTTCACAAACATTAACCTTTTAACAAGTTCAGTTGCTTATTTTTCAAAAAAAGGAGCATTCATGTCAATGTCCAGTAGTTTGCTGAGTGGTGGCTTAGCCTGTCTAAAAATTGAAACATAATGAGGCCTTTCCTCCAGGAAGCCTGTAGGTGGCATTTGGAGCCCACCTCCTTTCTCCACTGTAAATGCCTTTTCCAAACCCAGAAAAGCAGGATTTTCTAGACAGTGACCTAACCTGGCTCTTAGAATCTATTTTGCAGTTGTAGCTGTTAGGCAAAGGGCAGTCACTGCTACAGGCTGGCCTAGAGAATTGAGGGTATGTTTGGCTATTACATGTATCTTAAGTCCTCTGCTCATTTTCCTGCTTTTAAATAGTTTCCCATGTTGAAAGAGTTTCCATACAATGGCAGAGAGGAAGGCTAGTGCTGTAGGGCAAAAAATGAAGGTGGCACTAAGCAAAAACTCACCAAATGGAAAATAAACACATGAATTGACAGGGTCTGGCTGTAGTAACCTAGAGGGTGGTACAGCCAGAGACAATGCTGGGATTTTAAGGTGATGCCCTTTTAATGGGAACCACATGTTACTGTTCAGTGTTGGCTGGAATTTCCTCTGCCAGGGAGGGGCTCCTTGGTGTGCTGATGAACTTGCTGCATTTCATAGTTTGCTTCTCTGAGTTCTTTGTGGTGAATGAATAGTCAAATGTCTTGCATGAGAGTGACTTCTAAAATTTTATTTTAGGTGTGAATGAGTCTCCTTTTATGACATGGGGGGAAATTGAAAGCACCCCTTTGCGCCTGGAAGGGTCAGAAACACCCTATATGGACAGAACACCTGGACCAGCCTTCAAGGTATTTCATGTCGGGAGTCAGCATGTCATTCTTTTTAGGGGGGAAGGACTAAGGAAGGAAAGGCAAGTGAGTAACGAGTAGATTAACATTGTTTTGGGACTTGGGGCACCTCTCTGGGCTATGTTCCTAGTCCTTGAGACTAAGAATCTTTGGAGAGTGGAGGTGGACGTGGTTCCACATGAAAGCTACTTGGAGATACCTGAGGTGGGACACGTACTGTTAACAGGAGAGTGAGACTCAGCATTTTATGAGAGGCTCAGAGAAAGGGGCTTCCAGAGGAAGCTGGAGAGACACATGATCTCCCTGATCTTAATATGTGAATGGGTAGAAATTGTAGGATTTCCCTCTGCCTTGATCTTCTGGCTGTGTAAGCCTGAGGCAGGTGTATCACTTGAGAGCAGAAAAGACACTCTGTCACTCTGTCTCTGTTAATGGCAGTTGGCCCTGCATGCTACCTGACTTCTGGTGCCATTGAATGTATGGTGGCTGAGTCTCTTAGTTTAAGAAGGGTGTAATTTGCTGTATGTGCCTTTGTTTAGTCAGGCTCTGAAGCCCTTGACTGGTTCTCCTGCTGTTTAGCAATGTCTGTTTGCCTGGGAGCTGGCTGGCTGCAGGCCAGGCCAGCCAAGACACAGGTGACATTGTTTGACTAGGAGAGACAGCAGGAGGAAATGCCAGAGGTAACAGCTGCTTCCTTGGCTGAACTGGTTGTACCATTTTTGTTACTTGCTAAGGCAGGTTGAAGGTCTCTCTGTGTCCTCTCCAGCTTTTATACAGCAGCAGAGAGGTATGGGCCGACCCCACTTCTCCCCAGTTTAGGTCCCAGTAGTCAAAGGTGCTTTGAGTCAGTGATGCAGCACTCCAAGTGCCTTGGCCAGTGACCTGTGTGCTGCATTGATAGATCCTGGAGCCCGGGCGCCGGGAGAGGCTGGGACTCAAGATGGCCAATGAAGTGGCAGCTAAAAACCGAGCCAAGAAGCAGGAGGCAATTCGGAAAGTCACAGAAAACTTGGCCAGGTGAGGCTTCTGTTCTGACAGCAGAATTGGGGATGGGGCTGTTCTGATGGGATTTTCAACCACGCATAGAAAGGGGGCAGTGATAAAGAGTGCTGGAAGCAGGAGGTACAGCCAGACTGAAAGTTTCTACAAATTAAAAAAATCAGTTCCTGAGGGAAAGTGACTGGTGGCTGTCCCTGCTGCTTCCTCCTGTCAGCATTAGTGTCCTGTCCTGCAGCCACCCAGCAATGCCTCTGGATCCCTGTCCTGCCTCACTGCAAAGAGCAGACATGATAAGGCAAGGCCTGGCTGGGGCACAGGAGGACAGAATGGGCTCAGAGGAAAGGGCAGGCAGAGCCACTCAGCTCTGGGAGGGATGCAGGAGGTTTCTCTGTCACTTGTCTCCCTGGAGACATGGGCTGTGTTTACCTGCAGGCAGAATGATTGCTGCAGCCAGTGGATCTGGCCTGTGGGGGGAGTGGGCACTGAGCCTCTTGTGGAAGCATTGATACTCTTTCTGATAAATGGCAGATTTTTACTGTCAAATTGTTTAAAACTGTTTATTCCATTCCAGCCTTACTCCAAAAGGACTAAGCCCAGCAATGTCACCAGCTTTGCAGAGACTGGTGAACAGGACTGCAAGTAAATACACAGACAAGGCCTTGAGAGCCAGCTATACCCCTTCCCCAGCCCACACAGGAACTCCTGGCTACAAGACCCCAGGAAACGGGCCTCACACACCCACAAGCACCCCACAGCCTCCAGCAGTATCTCAGACACCAGCATCTCAGGATACTACATCCATCACAGACAATTTACTGCAGCTTCCTAAAAGAAGGAAGGCATCTGATTTCTTCTGAATATTCCAGTCATCAGCAAGATGATAGTGATGTGGCCCTGCTCAGCTGTCTGCAAACTGGATGCTGTGAGACATTGTTAGTGAGGGAGGGGTCTAGATACAGCTGTGAGAACAGAAGCCAGCAGCTACAAGATCTGGGACCAGAGCTACTCTAGATTACATAGCTGAAATAGCCTGTGATGTGCTTTTTGGAAGCATCTCCTGCTGTGGTGTAACTCTCCTTTGAACTGCATGGGTGGGATGCACAGGGCTGCTGTAAGAAAATGATGCTTCCTGCAGTGGCAGAGAAGGTTCTGGACTCTTGGAAAAATGTTGATAATTTTTTAAAGATTGATTTCTCTTTCTAAGATGGCTATGCATTTAATTACCTTTCTGTACAAATATGTCTATTTATAAAATGTGGGAAACCTTCCTAAAAGGTTGGACTGGACTTTATTCCAGCTTGTCAAACATGTTTGATTTTGTACTTTGCAGAAGGGGTGAGGTGTATTTTGAGACATGACTCAGAATTTTACTGGGCTTCTCTTTAATCCAAGTGGAGCTTAAACAGATGCTCTTGAACATAGAGTGGGCCTGTCAAAAGAGTTGGTACATTCTGAAAACAGTGTGCAGACTGTTTCAGACATCAGTTCACACTTTGTAATAACCTGCCCTCTTACTTAACTGAATCCAAAGTGTGGTTGATGCACATGTGAATTCTGCAGCCAGAACTTGAGAAATGTGAGCATAAGAGCTGTGAAGTGTCAGCAGCACTGGAAGAAACTTTGCAATGTACTTTGACAGTAACTTCTCATCCTCACAAACCGTATCAGGCAGGTCTTGTGGGAATAGTGGTTAAGCTGTTTGTTCACCTCAGCAGATGTACTGTCTTCTCTTGCTATACTTTGTACAACAAAAGAGGAGGACTACTGCTGAAAGGGTCCAGAGAAGCTGAAGCTGAGAACCAGCAGTTCATAAATTAGGCCAATTTTGTGATATTGTTAGAACCAGCCATGCTTGAGAGGATCCTGTTTCCATCTCCTTCCCTTTCTGCAAAATGGGATTTGGCTTGATGCTTGTGCTCAGGCTTTCCTTCCCACAGGCTTTGGGAATGCTCCCCTTCTGCAGCTGGCAAATGGGAAGGGATCATGAAATTTGAAGTCTGCACACATGAGTGTTTCGAAACTGTGTTTATTCACAACCTCTGAGACACATTGGGCTGGAGCAAGTGGTAAGTGAGGTCCCTGCACTCTACAGCTAGGTGCTTTGAGCTGGGCAAGGACATTAAAGTGTGGACCATTGTATGCAGGATGACATGCAGGCTCCAGATGTCAGAAATCTTGGGGTAGCAAGGAATGCTCTGTAGCACTTCAGGGGCTGCATAAACAGCAGGCCCAGCAAAGGGTTTGTTCAGAATAGTTCTGTTTTCATCCTGAGACAAGGGTTTGGAAAAGGCAAATTCTCACAGCATGACACTTAGTCTTCATTGGGAAAGATGTCTGAGTTGTAGCAATGCTTGATGCCCCTGTGCAGGGCACTCAAAAGGACCTTTCAGTCCTGCTATAAAGCTACAAAAGTATGTTATCCAGGGCAAATCTTCACATCAAGTTACTGAGAGACAGTAACTTGAGAGACATGGGTTGTACTCTGCCTTGTTCATCAAATGATCTTTATATTTATATTTTAGTTTTGCTAACAGGATGGAAGTAGCTTAAATGTTCTTTCCCAAAAGATACCTAAGTCTTTTTGTATTTACTCACCTGTCAGGTGAAATTTTGTCTGTCTTCATTTTGAATGTCTCAGATGAACTTCCAGTCCCCAGATGGGTTTGCTTCTGGTTTATTGTGGTATTGTTCCTCTTCAGTCAGCTTTCCTCAACAGGGATGGGAAGCTGCTTTTCTTATTTTCACTGGGACTGTGCTCAAGAACTGTTGGCTTTGCGTATTTTGTTGTTTGTGCTGTGTTGGTTTTTGTTTTGTTTTGTTTTTCCCCATAAGCTTGTTAGGGGAAGGTGGCGACTTCTCATAAGTTTATTTCCTTGTTGTTCATCCAGCCCTTCTGTTTTGGAGCTCTGACAATTGGCTTCTTTTGTGAGCTCTGCAGCTGGCTTGTTCTTAAACCCTTTCTGGGTGAGGGAGTTATGTTTTAACTTCCATCTTCTGTTGTTCTTGAGAAAAGCTCACACCAACACCTTCCTCAGAATGGCTCAGAGATGATTGTTTTGCATATTGATTGCTTCACTGTAATCAGCCTCTGAGGCTTTTTGTTTTGTGGTGATTTCAGCTTTTTCCCATTTGTTTTTACAGCTGCAAAGTGTGTGACTCCAAAGACTTGATGTTGATGATCACACCACAGAGAGGGGCTAGGAACAATCCTGCTTGATCCACCAGCATGGATGGCAGTGTCATTCTGAAGAACAGAAGTGATGCTTGATGAGAGCCAGACTGGGGCTCTTGTTTGATTTTTAATTTTTTTCTGCCCGTTCTTTGAAACTTCTGGCTAATTTTTATAGTTAGCAAAGAAATCCCCCCACAACCTGAAGAGCAGTTTTAACCATACAGAGCCTGCACTGAGAGCTGTGACTGCTCCAGTAGGAGCTGACCTTTGAGTGTGGGATGAGCACTTGTGTGGTGGGATCCAGCCTGGAGAGGCACTGAGCACCTTTTAGCAGGAAGCAGGTGTAGCCACACGTGTGCACTTCTTGCACCACACCTGAGGACAAGACAGCCTGTGTGACATTTGGCAGGCTGGACATGTGCTATAACCAGGTGATGTTTTACCCAGGGAACATCCTCTAAGCAGTGTCTGCACTTTCTGTAAGGTCTGGGGTGTATGATGCCTCATTGATGTTTGTGGAAAGCTTCCTCTTGGGCACTTTCCACTGCCACTTCCAAAACTCATGTCCCTCCCTATGGAAAAACCCTTCCAAGGGACTGGAGTTTTATAGTGCACTATAATGGAGAGAGGAATTCTGATACCTGAGAATAATTAGTTCCATGTTGTGCAGTCCATGCTTAAAAGCAGATTGCATTAAATATCCTGTGGGTCAGTGTTGATTTTCTGTTAGTCCCCAAGTGAATTAACCTAAAGAGCCCTACTAAAATCACAGTTTCAGTTCTGCCAGGGTGAAGGGCCTTCATGTATTTGTTGGGAATGTAATTTATTTTCAGTGAAATGCTGTAAAACTGGATCTCTTGAGGGGGATGCTGTGCTCTTCAGATGGGCTATTCCTGTAACACCTGCTGCAGTGTCTGGTCTGTGCTTCCTGCTGCAGTTCAGCCCCTGCAATCTGTAATTAGAGCATTAGTGGGCTCTTTGTTGCCAGGTTTTATTTTTTTTTGCTCGTGTAACACCAGCAGACAATGTACCTTACAGGGTCAAAGCCAGGGTGAAAAAAAATCTTGGTTGATGGTGACTCATGATTTTTTCCTCCCATTTTTCAGAGGATTCTTCTCACTGTTCTGTGTCTGCATTTTCCTCTGTGCAAGGCCCAGACATGCTTCCTCCTTCAGCCAAAATAGCCTCCAGAGCTCCCTAAAGCTGCAGAGGTGGTTGGTGGTGAGTGGTAGGGCTCTCCTGGGTGGGAGGGCTGGCTGTGGGGGGGTCCTGGCTGCTTGCAAGAAATCATGGGAGCCCCAGTGGAGCTGGGGCCATGTGGTGTGACATGGGGCTGTAACATCAGAGACTGTGGATGCTTCCTTGTGTAGACTGGGGTTTGGCTCCTTGCCCCAGGCAGGGAAGAAAATGAGGGACCCTAAGGGCTTCTTGCTCTTGTAAGTGGACAGAAAATAGGGGCTTTATGGCTGATTTGGGGAACAGCAGGGGGTAATTCTTAAAAAGTTGCAAGAACTGTTAGTGAGGAGGAGGGATGAGTTGCTGAAACCTGGATGGAGAAGGCAGGCTCAGATGCCTTGAAGAAGCCAAATGCTGATTACAACGAGAGAGTCCTGCTCTTTGTGGGGAAAGAAAATGCTAAGCAGCAACACAGGGTGAGAAGGGAAACTCTCAGTTACACCTGCCATGCTTTGAGCAGAAAGCCAGGCTGGAGTAGTCAGAGGAGAGGTGGGGGCACTGCCGTGGGGCTCCAACTCAGTTTTGGCCATGAGCCAGGTCTTGCAGGGACCTGAGTCTGCAATGGGACTTCCCAAAGGCACCAAAGCTTGTTCCTTCTGTATGAGCACTTCCCTAGGGCAGAGGTAGCCACCCCTGCACCCACCTGAAAGTGGGTTCCAGTGAGGTCTCAGGGCTGCTTTCTGCTTCTCTGATTATTTAGCTCAGAAGGGAAGCTGTGGTTGCAGATACTACGTTGTTTTGGAGGACTAAGCTAAATCTCTGCAAAAATAAAGGAAATTAATCTGCTTACTCAGGGAAGGGGGAGACAGAGCAATTCCCACTTCCTTATATTTGGATTTGTTGCCTCAACCCCAGCTGGCTGCAGCTGGTCCCACAGCAGGGGCTGCAAACCCCAGCTTAGAGCCAGGCCAGGGGGAGAGCTGGGTTCAGCCTCCATCCCTGTGAGCCCCTTCCCACATCCCAGGCACAGCAGCTTCTCTCCACTCATTTTTGGGCACAGGTGATCTGCACTCACTGGTCAGAAACACGTTCCCAGTGGGACACCTGGGCTGATCCAGCTCCTGCACACCCAGAGGCATTTGGTGTGTTTTCTTTAGCACGGTCCATCCTTGCCCCTCCTCCCTGGGGCATTGGGCTGCCCCCAGCTACCCTGGACACAGCTCCCAGTGTCCCAGTCTCCCACTCAGGGCTTGTGTGGCCACACAAGGTGGCCCTGCCTGGGGCTCCTGCAGCTGGGCCAGGCCATTGGCAGTCCCATCACCTTGGTACCCCCAGCGTTACGATGCTGGGCACAGCCTGGTGCAGGGCAAGGGGAGCCTCTTACCCCTCACCTTTGTGCTCCTGTGTGACCAGGCCATTCATTACCTATTCCCTCAGCTGCTGTGCTGTTTGTGGTGCTTACATGCATGCTCCAGACCTGGCACACGGGCTGTGGGAACAAGGGCTGTTTTCCTGGGTGAGAAGCCAGGGAGGAGCAACCGTACCCTGCTGGGAGGGGAGCGCTGCTGGCACGCCAGAGGCATCACAGAGCATTTACTTCTATGTGGGCCATGGGGTGTCATGGGCTTGGGGTGTAGAAGGAATGTCCTGGATCAGCCTGGGTGCAGCTGGGCTGAGAACAGCTTCTCCCCACAGCATCCCTCAGGAGGAACAAAGCTGGGGCGTTTGATGCTCGTGCCTTGGTGCTGGAGGATGTCGTCACTCCTCCGGTCCCCACGGGCACTCAGATCGTGACAGTACTTGGCAGCCCAGGAGAGCTGGCAAAATGGGTTTTGTCCTAAATCTTCAGCACCCCCTTGCTTCTCATGACGCAGTCCAGCACGTCCCCAGGCACACGTGTCCTCTGCCGAGGGCTCACAGGTCCAGGTGGTGGAGCCACAGCTTGTACTTGCTGCTATCCCAGCTCGGGGTCTTTGTGGGCACCAGTTTCCACTGCTACTTTAAACATGACACTTAACTAAGAGCTTATCCCTGGTCCTGCTGTCCTGAGCACAGGCAGGGGCTGGGGGGAAGGAGAAGCAATGTGAGAGTAGAGGTACCTGTACATCCATCAGGAATATTCCCGAGGGAAGTTTGCTGCTGGGTATAAAGAGTAATTGGTCTCAACAGGGAATCAGAGACTGTATGACTTGGTTAAAATGCTCCTTACTGGAATGCCCATGTTTTATCTGAAAACTTTAAATTGTAGCATAAAAGCAAAAACCACTTTGTTGTAACATACTTCTAGATACTTTAGTTCAACAACATTACAACAACAACAATAATACTACTAATAATAATACAACTTCCCAGGCAGCATCCCAGCTTTTGGCTTTACTGAAAAGCTGGAATTCCCTGCAAAGGAAAGTGCTGATTCCCTGTGACCCCAGCAGCCACCATGGGATGTCCACTACACCTGGTTCTGCCTGAACACTGCTCCTGTTCTCCCCATCATCGGAGGAAATTCCAGCTCAATTTGGGCAGTGGGTGTTGAAGGTGAAATTGCCTTTTGATCCCAAACACCACCCAGACTGACCTCCAGCCTCGGGAGAGCTGTGGCTCTGGGGATAGTGCCACCTCCCCAGGCTGGACTCCTGGCAGGGACAGCCACCACCCTGCCTGGCCTGACGTGCAGCAACACCCAGGGTCAAATTCCTACAGGCACCTGTCATTTTCAGGGCCATTAAAAATTATCTGTGCTGCACAATTAATTCTCTTTATGCATTTCCTCTCTGGCTGGGTCTAGGAACTGGGAACACAGTGTTTCCAGGAGGTATGGGAACACCAATTAGCTCAGGCATTCACATGATGCTGGGAGCTGTCCCACTGGGGCCCCTGGGTGTCACCTGTGCATGTCCTGCATGGCAGGAGATCCCTGCAGATGTGTGAAAACAGGGACTGTCTAATTCTGTGGTGGGCAGGTGGGAGCAGGTTAATGAAGCAGGCTAACAATGGCCAATTTCAGAGCCCCCTGGGGCTGGGAAACCCCAGGGAACCCCAGCGCTTTGGTGGCAACAGGGTGACAGGGCTGGGAAGTCCTCATGGCAGCAGGGAAAGGCCACAGAATCACTTAGGTTGGAAAAGACCTTTAAGATCATCAAGTCCAACCATTAACCCTACTCTACCAAGTCCAGCCCTAAGCCATATCCCCAAGTGCCACATCTAGATGAGTTTTAAACACATCCAGGGATGGTGACTCAGAGACCTCCCTGGGCAGCGCATTTCAATGTCTGACAACCCTTTCCATGAAAAAGTTCTTCCTAATGTCTAGCCTAAACCTCCCCTGGAGCAGCTTGAGGCCATTTCCTCTTGTTCTATCAGCAGTTACTTGTGAGAAGAGACCAGCACCTACCTCTTACAAGGTCCTTCCAGGCAGTTGCAGAGGGCGATGGGGTCTCCCCTCAGCCTCCTTCAGACTGAGCAGCCCCAGTTCCCTCAGCTGCTCCTCGTAAGACTTGTTCCTGAGGCCCTTCCCCAGCTTGGCCGCCCTTCTCTGGACACGCTCCAGCCCCTCGGTGTCTTGTACCGAGGTGCCCCAAACTGGGCACGGGGTTCCAGGTGTGGCCTCACCAGTGCTGAGCACAGAGGGATGGAGGGGGCTGGGAACTGCGGCCCGGGGGACACAGGGGATGGGGAAGGACTGTCTGGTGGAGCTGGGGCTGAGCGGGAATGGCCACGGCGGGCCTGGCAGGGCCATCCCGGGGGAACAGCAGCGGCTGCTCGGTGGGCACAGAGGGCACCGGTGCGGCCATCCAGGGAGGACGGAGGTGGCTGTTGAGGGAGGAGCGGCAAGGAGCGGGCCCGGCCGTCCCGGGGGTGCCGGTCCCGAGGGGCAGGGCCCGGCCGAGCGGCGGGTCCCAGG
>NW_009953217.1:5942790-5972417 GCF_000747805.2 Chaetura pelagica
GGTCCCGGCTCCGAGCCGTGCGGGGGCTCCCCGGGCACCGCGTTTGCCTCCGGTGAGCGGCGTCCCCCGGGAGGTCGGTGCGGGGCTGCGGGGCCGCTGCTCTGCCCTCCCGCCGGGGACCGGGCGAGTCCAGCCCCGGGGCCGGTCCGGGCTCGGTGCCGGTGCCGGGCCGGGGGTCGGTCCAGGCTCTGCCGCTCCGGTGCGTTTTGTACAAGACCTGAGACCTGGCCGAGGCGCGGGGGAAGCGCCGGTGCCCCGTGCTGCCCGGCTGGGGCTTGAGAGGGCTGGGAGCTGGGGTGAAAAAATTCATGCTAAACTTTGAAAGCTTGGGTAGAAAAATATGTAACCCTGCAGTTAATTAGCAGTGGGAATGCGGCAGCTTAACTTAAGTTTTCAGGTGCTTCTTCCTTACCTGCTTTACGCTGTGGGCCTTGGATGCCAACAAAACAAAGTGCTACCTGATCATGCCAAAAAGGAAGGAAAAAAAAGCCCTGTTGCATCTTAGTTCATAGTGTCATTTTCCTAGTTCTGTTACAGCTTTTCTTAGTGATGGAGTTTGTGTGGTAGCTGCTAGGCATGGCACTTTAAGGTGTTAAGATGGTTAACTTTAAAGAAATGGTCGGTGTTTGCTGGTTGAAAACTGCTTTTCTAGCTACATCACTTGGTTAGAGTTTCTTTTTGGGTGCTGAACTTGCTTGGAGCTTGGTGGAGCCCTCACGTATCTCGGGCTGCTCTTGCCAAAGAGCATCAGTAGCCAAAGTGTGATTCTGCCTGGAGTGGCTTTGCAGGTTTGGAAACCATCCTCCCATCTCACCTGTGCAACTGCTCCTGGGTGATACTCCTTTGTAAACAGGAGAGTAAGAGCAGTGGTGTACTTTGAAGTCCTCTTATTCTTTCTTTTCCAAGTAACTTTTGTGACCCAGACTAATAAAACTTCTAAACGTCACAGTATTAATGAACTGTGTTTAAAAAGGTTCCCAGTTCAGCTGAAACACAATTGGGTCAGTGTAGGGAGTCTTACTGAAATAACCAACTTAGATGTTGAAATTGCTCTGTGTGTGCCTTGTTGTGTTTTAGCTTGTTTTTTTGGCAGTGCAGTGTATTGGGCTTATGATATGCTCTTAAGTAGCCAAAAAAAAATATCCATGGAGTTGCTAAGCTGGTATTATTACAGCTAGAGGCTTTTATGTGGGAGAAGATACTATGGAAAGGAACTTCCTCTGTAGCTGGACTAAATGCCACAGATGAATGAAAAGGTTCAGCAAATGTTCACAGGTGGGTAGGTTTGACCCTCCTAGAAATAGCAAAGAACATTTTCCATACTGTGTCGGAAGATTTTTTGCTCCAGTTTGGTGTTAAATGGATGAAGGCAGGTTTTTCACTGAGGCAAACAAAACTGCTTTAAGGCAAACAGTTCTTTCATTGGTGCTGCAGTGTACGTGCTTCAGAGATTTGTGGTGCTGCAGCTGCACTGGTAGCAGCATCCTTCTGGTGTGCAAACCCTGACCCTCATCATCGGGTTAGACACCAGTGGCTTTCAAACACCTGGTATTAGGGTTCCTCTGTGGTAACTACGCATGAATTCCTCAAGTTTTGCTCAAACCGTATGTGTTTCTGAACCCTAATGTGAAGTCATCCAGCCAGGTGTTTTATTGCCGTTGGGACTGGATGCTGGATGAGGAATTTCTGAATTCCTTCTGGATTTCCTGGTTGTGGAGGCCGGAGGGGGGGTAGTGGGTGGTTGAGCTGTCCATGGTGATGCCTCTTCCTCCTCCTCCAGGGTGCCCTAACATCCTCTTGTTAACAATGTCCCTTGCTTTTTAGCTTGCTTCATTTACTATCTCGACCCTACTGTCTCAAATTAACACCTGGTTTAGTAGATTAAATAGGGTTGATCCTGAAACAAATGGTGCAAAAAGTGAAAATCTGGTTCTTGCAAATACAGAGGATGTACAGAACCAAATTTATAATTTGAATCCATGGTGAAGAAGTGTCTCTTGTCTTTTTTTGGGGGAGATGCATGGAATTCCTCAGAAAGAGAAGACTGTTTGAACTTAGAATTTATTTTCCTAGTGGTGCTTGTTTTTCTTTTTGCTTCTTTAAACCTGTGTGTTGTATCAACTGTCTTACTGGTTTAGAAAGGATGCCTGCATCTTGCTGAGCTTACATCTGTACTTGGAGCTATCAGATGAGTGCTGCAGAGTGATGGGAGGTTTTATGTACTCTGAGATGAATGTGTAGTCCCTTCACAATTCAGTCCCAGCGAATCAGGCACCTCTTTGTACTTCCATGTTAATTTGACACTAGCTTTGTATCCATGTTCTTGCTGTGCTCTTCAGATAAATAAAACCTTTTTTTAAGCCTCCTCAACTGTAGTATCTTTTCAGGCAAGCTGAAAGGCAGTGATTTTGTGTGGACCTGTTTTTCCTGCATTTAGGGTGAGATCGTTTTTAGTAAATTAGGAGACAAACTAATTAAAATTTCCTTTTCCACCTGATTTTTCCGCCTCGGTTACAAGACTGTTTTGTGCTACTGCCATCAGTAATGGCATCAGGTACATCCAACATACCATGACATCAGTCCTAGCTGTGGAGACTTGAGTTCCTAAAGGTACCATGGGCAATTAAACGCCTGTGGGCGTTTAATGGCAATCTTGTGCCTTTGAGAATCTCCACTTGGAATTATTTTTTTTTTGTCCCAGTGATTCACTTTCCCTTTCTGCTTTGACCATGAGCTGCTTGTTTTGACTAGTTGCCTGCTTTTATAATGCATTGTTGAAAGACTTCTTTTTTTCAAGTAGGGCTTTTCTCCTTGAATTGTTTGGAAGCTGCTAATGTAAATCAGAGCTGAATGTATTAGTCTTTCCAACCATATGGAAGAGTAAAAGACTTAGTATTTTCTTTAAACACTTAGTGAATTAATTATATCTGGTATTCAGACACTTGTTTTTGGGAATATTTACCACAGTAGGGTTTGGTTTAATAATATCTTCTCTGGGACAACTCGGGACATCTGTTGTGGGTTATTGGAGGCTTGCTGAGAGCATTTGCCTTTATGTGAAGAAATACTTCAGTGTTTTTTTTAACTGAGTTAATAAACAATAAACTGTACTGGTGCTAGCTTGGGTTTAGGTGAGTTTCTGAACACTAGTGCATTTCTGTCAGTTGTTAAAAGAGCATCTGAGATGTTAATTGTTATGAATGCACTTTTTCAGCACAGTTTGAGAATATGTAAGAAGTCCCTGTTTCTGTTAACATCCCATTGCACAATCAAAAAGCAAAGACTTTGGTGTCTTTATGTAACACTGGAACTTAAACAGCTTGGAAGGATCAGGATGACATGTTTCAGAACAGTGTTTAGAGGATTAATTAAGATCATCATTGCTAAAGACAATAACATGTTTTCATATTTCTCTAACAAGATACTGCTGCTTGCTAATGGAAAACACTTAAACATGGTCGGGCTTTATATTGGATTTTGTAATAGTGGTTTAGTACAGAGCCTTCTGAATGTAGGTCATCAGGCTTTCTTATTAGAGTGTTTGCCAGGCAGCTAAAAGCCAATTGAGTTCTCCTTCTTGCAGCTTTTTTTTCTCCACTTCAAAGCTAGTTAGAGGAAGTAATTTTATTACTCACGTTCTGTTTTTAAAAAATTTGCACAACTTACCCAATCAGCAATGCTTTGAAAAACTTGCCACTACAAGTGGTCTAATCAAAAAGGCCCACATCTTTAGCTTTTCTCATGCTTTGGTGCTTGTAGGCAGTTGGTGGTTATGCTCTTATCTGTGGGGTGTTGGTATCTTGACACAATACAGTTGCCAGCTCTCTTGTCCCTTCCTTGAAAGTTACAGGTCTTAAATGCAAACCAGATATCCTCAGAGCTCAAGTCTGAACAAACCCACAATCAACATTGTTTCAAGGTGATCCACTTGTCTGCTGTGACTGAATATGTCTGGTTTTGGCTAGTTGAATTGTATCAGTTCAATTGGAGGCCCAAATATATCAGTCATAAAATGTGGCCTGGGCCCAATGTTCCTCTGCTCTGAAAGGAGTTTGTTGGTAAGCAAATGGAAGCCCTTATTTTGCTTTTTGTTCATTGTCTCTACCTTAGTGAGAGCTGTGATGAGTAATGTTTACTTGGTTCCATGTGGTTGCTAGTTACAGTCCCTGTCTTTATGTTTAGCTGAATTCCCAAGTGGGGGCTTCTGTGTGTGAGAGGCAGAAAGGGTTTATGTCACACCTTCTCAGTTAGTTTTGCTGAAAATAGGGCTGGCATGTCTTCCAGTCTTATGTTCCCCCTCCCTCATCTCTTACTACTTAATCTGCTGGTTTTAGTTTTTTTCTTCCTACCATTATGCATTAGTATGGGTTTTTTTCCCTGGTGTTCATGTGCTCTGCTGTTTGCTGCTGTTAGGAACTGCAAAGTGAGGCTGATGGATTTGAAAAGTCTCTTTTGGGGCTACTGTCAGTGTAGCCGAGAAACAAGGCAGAAGGTATCGGACATTATTAGCAGGTCTGATACTTTAAGCTGGTAATTCCTGGTGTTAATTATAAGGCAAAGTTTTTGAGGTGTGAGTGGGTTTGGTACTAGTGCTGGCTACAAAGTAAAGGAAAAGAGTCAGTAGGGAGAGGGCAGTTGACGCGTATTGCTCTCATTCTGAGAAGTAATATCACAGAAGAGGAACTTGAGTGTTTGATCACATGCAGCTTCTATGTCCCCTTGGTAGGTTTGGGAGTAGAGGAAGATTAGGCAAGGATGACAGAAGTGAAGGAGAAGAGCAGTGCTTCAGCTTCTCTCTGTAGCAGGAGGAGGCAGCTGTGAAAGTGTTGCTTCTTTTTCAGTAGTTAGGAGGAAAGGTACAGCTAGCTTGAAGAGAAAAAAAATTTAGATCCTAAGTACGAAAGACGTGAAATACCCCAGTGAACGTCAAAACCAGCCAAGACTTCAATGAATTATGCCACTGGAATTAGCTTTAAAATTAGGGCTGGTTTTGATGTTGAATTGTAATGCAAGAGTAGTAACTGCCTTTACAGTCTGTCTTTGAGTAATATCTTGGTCTCTGGGTTTTTGGGGTTATTCCTTGCAAATTTTTTAAGGTTTTGTCTCATACTGTGGTGTGCATGTAAATAACTTGTGTCACAATTAGCAGAACTTGGTTGCATTGCACCACAGAAGAGCCAGCATCTCCAAACTGAGCCTCTGGTACCTGAAGCATGGCCAGAGCAGAACCTGGAAACAGTTCAGCAGCACTGCTGCTCCTGCCCTTCAGGGGTTAACATGGTTGCTTGAGTTTGGTTTGTATTTCAAAACAGAATAAGTGTGTGCATGGGTTTTTGCACTGGTAAGTTAAAACAAGGAAGTCATTGAGATAGAAGAGACACATTACAGCTAGTTGCAGGCTTGATGAGAGGCTCTGCTGATCTTTGCCTCAGTGATCTCAAGGGCTAACCTGGGATGGGAAAAGGCCTGATAATCTTTTGTTCTATGTAGACCAATAGAAACTTATGCCCAGAAGGGGAACTGAGAGATCAGGTTGTCCATCTTCCTGTCCTGAAACAAAAGCTGGTAAACCCAGGGAATTTCTGAGGGATATTTGTCTGGCACATTTTTAATGATTTCCTGTGATAGACTCCCAACACTAGATTCTTTTGGTAAGCTTAATTACCAGTCTGTTGGTTGTTCTGCAGTTGCAGCTGCTTCTTCCTATCTAAATACAATGTTGTGCATGTGTCCCTCGTGCTACAGTCACAAAGAACAGTTTGCTGGTTTCCCAAGGTGGTTCAGCTGTCTGAGCCCACCAGTTTTTCAGCAGTGGTAAGTGTGGTGGGTGCCTGGCAGTGCTTGTTCCTTCCTGGCTTTCCACTCCCTGACAGGGTTTATGTACCATTCAAGGTCCTTGCACAGGCTCACACCTTTGTGTTTTACTTCCAGCAGTCGTTTTATAGGGAACCTGATGAGTCGAGGAGAAATCACAGATTATTTGGTCAAATCATTGATTAGTTGTAGCAGAACTCTAGCAACTGGGTCGCTTTAAAACATGAGTTTGGGATTAACCTTTAATTAGCATTCCCCAAACTGTGCAATCCTCTGGCATCTTGTGGTTTCCTGTGAAGCTTTTAATTTTGTCTTTTTATTAAAGGGTCAGCCTGCTAATTCTGGGTTTAATGAACAGCATTTTAATGGTATTTGCTATATGGAACTCCTAAGGAAGTTATTATCAGTGCTTGATGCCTACCATTTAGATTATTTAGAAATACAATTTTAAGTTTAATGGAAATTGATAGTTGCCTCATTAACTAGAGCTAAACAAAATAACATTCAGCTTCCTAGTTAATTAAAATCAGTTGATCTAACCATTATACTTAGCTTCTGCTCTGTGTATTGATTACTGGGTGACAGCTGTCAGCCTGGTCAGTGGGTAGAAATGTGGAACTAGCTTTTGGTAACTGTGCTTGGGACACTCCCTGCTCTTTAGTCCTTTAACTTACTGATTATTTTTTTGGTCATCTTTTCACTTATGTAACTCTTTTCCTGTGTTGTCTTCTCTTTCATATACTTCATCTGCTGTGCTTCTTTCTACCTTTCTCACTATGAGACCAGTTGTTTGGGGTTCCCAGTGAAATTATATGGGAATCAAAGCTAGTAGAAAAATGGCATTAAGTGCTACTTCTGGCAGAAGAATGGTGGGTGTTCTGGGCTGGCTGCAAGCCTTTTGTCTTGAGGGAGCTTCAGGTGTCACTTTGATGTGCTGAAGCCTCCATGGATTTGTGTTTTGACATTAAAATCTGCATTGCAGAGTGGGCAATGGCACAGCAGCTGAGGTTTGAAGTGGTTGAGGTTTAGATCCATAAGGTGGGAGCTCAGCTCCAGCCTGGCCTGTGGCTCTCCCATTCCAGCTCTGCCCACAGATCTCAGTGGGGAGGTAGTTGGGAGGATGCAAGGGTAGGTGTTGAGCACTGCCTTTACGTGAGTGAGAAGAATTGTACATAAAACTGTGTGTTGTCCTTCAGTATCTGGATGTTTCCTCTGCTATATAATTCTTTAGCAGTTTAAATAAAAAATTATTCTGACTTAAAAGTAACCTGTTGTCTTTTATACTTTAAAAGAAAACAAATAATCTTGCTTCTAACACCTGCTTGGCTTGAGTTTGTGCCCAAGCAGCATTTTGCCTTGTGTATGCGGAACTTCTAAAACATGTTACAACTTATTTTAATCTAGGGATGGTCAAAACTGCATTTGTGTTTTCTCTCTGGTGAAATTATGAAATTATTTGTTATGCTTAAATTACTCTGACTAAAATACAGTCACAGGTTTTACTGTATTTATTAATGAGAACTTGGAAAAATCTTTATGAAAATGGAGGTATCTTGCAGGCATGAGATCCAAGTGCAAAGACCTAATCAAGAAACATCACCCCCCCAATTCTAGTAGTGGGCAGATTGGAGAGAAATGGTCCAAGGACATTGTAGTGTGGGAGGGCTCATCTGTGTCTTTGTGAGCAATAATGGAGTTGAATGTAATTTTCTATTGATGTGACAGCTAAAAAATGGCAAAGATTGATGGTGTAGTGCCTGACACATGCATAATAGAAGCTGGTTGAAGAGCTGAGGGAAGGCAGCAGTGCTTGAGCTGTTAGAAAGTGTGGGGAATGAGAAAACAACTCTTAAAGGGTTAAGTGCCTTTTTATGAATGGATTGGACTTTATCTGGTGACTTCTGATAGAACTATTATACTTAGGGGTTTGATATATGAAATTTCTATTCAGGTGTTTGTTTTACCATGGAAGAGGAGAGCCCAGGATGTCCTGTAACATGGACACATGCGGCAGAGACCAACAAACAGGTTCAGCTCCAGTTGAGCAGGGAAATGCTATTCAGAGCATGAGCCATTTGCTCCAGTACAGCACAGCCACTGCACCAGCTATTGTGCAAAGAATAAAATAGGTTTACATACTTCTGTATATAATTTTTTTTTCTTTTAAGTGTTCTGGCTGCTTGCTCATCAGGAGTCTTGTCCAAGATGTGAAGAAAAAATCAAAAAGGAGAAAAAGTGGTTTTTAATGTGACCTGCCTCTGAATAGTGCTCAGCTGCAGGTTTCCTGGCTCCCTGAATTGTTAGATTCTTGTATAAGACCATGACCTTCCTTAGGGCCCTGTAGTGATGTTAACTTGGTTTTAAAATTAAGAAATTGGATTAGTTTTTGGAGAATTGACTGATTAAAAATATTTGAATAGGTGGGATTTTGTCAGCTCTTTGCCAGGCTTTAAAGACTGTTGCAGTTCTTGTGTTTTAATTCAGCAAAGTATTCTAAATACATACTTGGCCTTGAGTTGTGTATTTTCATTAAAATTGTTTCTATTACTTGCATGCTGAAAGTTTAAAGATATGCTTAAACACCACTGAATCCTCTACTGAAAAAAAATGTGATATTAGGGGTTTTTTGCCTTAGGAAGTAGGAACGTGTCATTTTGTTGAAAGTAAATGAGCTTGCTAACTAATACTGCTGAAATCTGGCAATTCCTACTTTCAAATTAATGATGACTACAAATTAGCCTTGATTGCTCTGACAGTTCTTGAATTGCTGTTATCGTGTTTCATCTGAATAGTCTTCTTGTTGAAACCTGATCTAAAGAAAATACTAACACAGTTCATGTAAAACCTTGGATCCAGATTTTTTTCTTTCCTCTGCAGATTTTTTCTTTCCTCTCTGCATAGTATTTGTTGGTTTTTTTAGTTTTGTTTTTTTTTAAAAAAAAAAACAACAACACACCATACACAGTTTATTTGGTCAAAGGGAATACAGCTTCTTTCCCTGGTGATTCTTCTTAGGTGAAAACTGTGTTTTGCATTGGAACAAATATTGGTCTGGGCTGGCTTGGTAGGTTGTGTACTTTTCTAATCCTGAGGATACAGTTGGTTGGAGGAGGAGAGGAGCTCATCTAACATGCTTAGAATGTTTTTTTTAGGGGGTAGTTTTGGGTAGGCAGCTGTCAGGTAATAAGATATAGAAGTACTTTCTGGATCACTTTTTAGAGGCTTTCCAACAAGCAGCTTGTGCAGAGACTCAAACATCAGAAAAAAGAAATGTTCCTGGTATTCAAATATTTCTGATTACCAGACTGGTCCATCTAGAGTTGCTTGAACTGCTGTGTAGGTTTGAACATCCCATAGGTGACTGTGAAACATACTGGAGATGGCATTGGTGAAGGACCAGTGCAGATGTCCTCTGGGAGGAAAGAGATGTGGGTAATGCTGAAAACTTGTGACGACAGAGCTGAGAGCCTGATGGTTTTTCCTTGTTCAGAATGACCCCAGCTTCATGGAAAAACTGCAAATGAGCAGGAGCAATGTGCGTACATTAAATACAAGATTTTAGAGTATTTACATGCAGGGGAGTGTGAGAATCTTGTCATAAAAGATGTGTTTAGAAAAAGGTGAAGGTTTGCGGTGAGGATTGGGGTTGGAACCTGGAAGTAGTAGCTAAGCTGAGGAATCCAAATAGTCCTGTTTGTTTAGATATTTTTAGTGTATATGGGATAATCCATCCGTCCTGACCTGGGTATGTGGATTGTAAGGGAAGAGAGTACTGTTTGTGGTGGTGCTCTTTTCTGGACAGAATTGATGACTTGCTGAGCACTTCACTGCTCATGTCCTTCTTAATGGACTTTTTTTCTGTTGCTCCATTTGTTGGGAGAATTAATATATTTTATGTGTGACCATATTTAAATTCAGTGTGAAGAACAGGACTGTTCTCTGAGCATCTGTGAGCATGTTTTGTAAGTAGTGGGGTTTAATGAAACCTGGACTCCAAGAGAGCTGGTCTGGTATGTCCCAATGCTACTTCTTCTGTAGTACCTTGCCTTAGACCACTGATTTTAGTAAGGCCATGTGTTCTCCGCGTCCCCTCTCTCTCCACAGTATGTCCTTTGGAAGGAGGAAGCTGGGAGTCCTGCAGGGCCTTGTGGAAGGATTTGGGGAGCCCCACCACCAAGGTGACAGTGCCACAGGCAGGTGGGCTGGTAACTGCTGAATGCTGCAAACCAGAGGGGTTTCCTGCCCTCTGAAGTTCAAGGCAGTCCTTGTTTCCTTCCCTTATGCTGGCTCTTGGTTTTCCGAAGCTTGCACCGCACACTGTCTTCCTTCTCAAACTTGCATGGAATTGTTCAGTCAGTTTAATAGTGAGATGTGATTGGCAGTTTCAATGATCCACTTACTGATGGGGTTTTCTTTAGGGAAAAGGTAAAAAAAATTGGTGTTGCCCAGGTTTAGGTCACTTCTCACTGTCGTACTAAAACACTTAAGGGTCACCTAAGGCAGTGCAAAACATATGAAGCACTGAACCAAGGCTGTTAGTATAGAGGAACTGTAGGACTTAATTTTGAGCCATATTCAAGAATTCTTGAGTACCCATGACTTTGGCTGTGTTTGCATTGAGTGCTCTGTGCCAGTGCTGTATTTTGCTTTTCCCTTCTGCCTGTTTACTTACTATCATAATATATAGCATAATTTCTTAAGGGTGAAAAAAGCAAGCCTGTTGCTTAACTGGTGTCCTCACTGCTATGCAAATAAACTGTTTTTCAGCATGGAATGCTGCATTGCCTAATTCACAGTGTTCTTTCAGCTTAGTTCAAGTACCAAGTTTTGTCTTCTGTTTGGTTTTAGTAGTAGTGGGAAATTGGGAAATGTATTTTTTTCTGTTTCAGTCTTAGGAATAAATGTCCACATTCATAAAGCACAAAGTGTGCATTTTCAAGTCTTAGGAAATGATAGCCAGGGTTCCCATCCCAGCTCTGATGTTGCTTAGGCTGAATGTCGAGTCTCTTGTGCTGCCTTGGCTTTTTCCTTTGTTGTTTTGATTTTATTTTTTTCTTTTTTCTTCTTACTGACATTGAGTCTGCCCTCCAGACAAAGAGCAGACAATGAACTGCAGTGAATGACACTTGTGAGCAAGGAGAAACTGGGTCAGTTCCAAGCTTGTGCAGGGTGTAGGTATAATATCAGCGTGAGGGGGTGAGGGAAAGCAGACTGTTACACTCCCTTTGCCGTGCTATGAAATCTTTTGATGGACATTAGGGTCATCTAGCATAATTTAATATGACAGACCATTTTAATTACTTCATGAAACTGCATGCTGAGGTCATGCAGAAAATGCCAGTGCCTCTAGCATGTGTTACGTGTTCCTACAAAACAGGATTGTAACTTCAGAATCTCTAATTTTCAGGAGCTGGAATTAAATTTGAGAATAGGTATGGGTTGTGTTTGGCTCTGTGCAAAGCACAGGGCCCCTTGTTTTAGTTCCTGTGCTCTGTGGTGCTGTGCCTTTATACCCTTCTGCACGCACTCAGGCCATGAACCAAAGCTACATGGCTTAAGCCTCATGCTTAGGCACATTTGCAGTAACACAAATGAATGGTTGAGCATTTTATCTTCTGTGGAACTGAACATGAAAATGGAGTGTGCTGTTCTTCCATAGCTTTTTCATTCTTCTGTAGGTTTTACTTTTTAATTATTCTGTAGGCTTTTAATTTTAAAAACAGTAAACAGAACCAATTTTATTGATAAAAATTAAGCCATAAACTTAACCTATGGAAAGGATAATCGTCTCATGGTGACTTTTGAGCTTCACAAATTGTTTTCTTCTCTGAAAATAAGGTGGTGTTATCATAGTCTTTTTTTTCTCCTGCTGTGGCTTTGTTATAAGGTTCTGTATGCACTTACTCTGCTACATTGAATGCAGTGATGTGTGTGGTAAGGATCAATTTAAAAACATATAATGGCTTTGAGATGCACCAAGTGACATAAATAAACCTGCTGGGAGATGAATGGATAGTGAAAGCCTCAAGATACGGAGCTGGTGGGAAATACCATTTAGGCATGGCCTTTTTTGCCTGAGAGCAGAGCCTTTGTGTGGGATCAGATACCTCAAAGACTAGTTAAAAGCAAGAAAACCTGTTCAAAGGCTGTGTTAGAACATCTTCAAATGCAGTTTGTGGTCAGCTTCTCTTGTCACTGAAAACTGTTCAGCAACTGACTCCTGGGCACCACGAGCAGAGGCTGGGCAGGACTGTCGTGCTGGCAGGTTTTCAGGAATTCTGTGTGAGATATGGTACCTGCTCCAGTGAGCTCCACCTGTGCACTTGGGAGAAATCCAGGTTGTGAGAACTGCTTTCCAAGTGCAGAGGACTAGCTTAAGGACAGTTTTTTCACATACCTGCTGAGGCTTAAATGAAGAAAACTGTTGTGGTATTGTTGTATTGGGAATATTAAGAATATCTTGAAGTTTCTATTACTTCAGTAAATGCCAGTCTAGAGAAACACTGGTTGTGTTATGCTTCCTCTTGAGCTTTAAATACTAGATACGGAGCTGTATGTGTTTTTGTGATGATGATGATGGGTGTGGTGTTGCTTTTGTTGTTTTGTTTCTTGTACTTGTTTGCAGATGCGTTGAGCAAAATCTCCAGGTGCTAAGGACTTAAGATGTTAGGCTTCTTGGTGAAGATGCTAGTGCGTGTTTGTAAGGTTATAGAAATAGTGACTGAAGAAAAAAGCAGTTTTCAATTCTAGTAATCTTATTCTTAAATAAGTTAAAATATGGAACTGTAGTGCAACATGTAGGTACAGGTCTTGACTTAAGTATGTAGGTTTAGAATTATAAAATTATAAGAAAGACCTGTTGGACGAGTTAAAATCTGCATAAGAAGAGTTACTGGCTTAAGCACTTGTAGTTAGAGTTTTTGTTAATGCTTAATCAGCTTTTGATAACTGTAATTGGCTCTTGAGATCTGAACAGAATATTCACTTGTAGGTTGGTTCATCTGGTTTGGGAAAATGCGTGACTTACACTGAGAAAGCAGGAAGTATTTTTGTCTTCTGTTTTCCTTCAGTCTGTAAATAAACATGATGCCAAAGAATCTTACCAGATCCAGCCTTGAGAAATGCAACCAAAATAAGTACATGTGAGGTACATAAAAAACTGCCATTGTTCCTTAAAAGCTTGTGTACAAAAGACAAAACCAGGTACGTTGAGTTTATATTTTCCAATACATGCTTTTTGGAGTAATAGCTTATAATTGAAAAAATATTAAATTCTGGGTTTATGCATTTAATCAAATTTCAATTTCCATACAAATGAAGCTCAGCAGACAAGAACAAACAATTAGCATAGTAAATGGAAAGTGGCATTTCATTGTACTAAAAATTGAAATAGATTAAAGTCTATATTGACTATGTAAATGCTAATATCTAACATGCATCCATAGTCTTAGCTACCAAAAGAATATCTTAATGTATCAGACTAGTGAATCTCTTTAATAAAGAGAAAATAAGTTATTTGAACTAGAAGAACCCAGACTTTCATAATCAGTGGCTGCAGTCACTAAGTTTAATCTTTGTATCACAGCAATCTCCTGAATTGAGATTCATATTTCAGAAGCTTTAGTTTAGGACTCTTATCTCCTCATCTGTGACACTTAAATTGTGAATTTCCAAGACATAAAAGCTTTTGTACAATTGGGGGTTTATATTTCAGAGTTAGGAACATGTGGTTTGTAAGTAAGGGGAATCTTCTGTCTATCAGGGATATATTTCTGCTTTCTAGTGTTCCTTTTTTCACAGGTTCCTAAAATGATAAACTTCAGTGTCTTGAACATAAATGTTGGTATTTAGATTTTTAAAACTTGTATGTGCTCATCTAATGCTTTACAGGAGGTGTTAATTATATGTACCTGAGACAGGGCCTCTGGCATTTTTATTGGACATAGCATTTATTTGGGCAGAAGTCTTTTTATATCTCTGTCTTGAATTGAAGTAGTATAAATAATTCTATGAACATTCATATCAAAGCATTCTCATTTACCCACCAGATTATCTTTGCAGAAGTGTTTTGATGAGTAAATAGTGCTTGTAGACTAGGAGGGTGATTTTTAGAACTTCATGGGCAGTTGACTTCTGTCACTTGGTAGAAATTTTTACAGCTTGTTGGTTTTTGCCCATTCCCAAGACCTATTTCCACCCTTGCTCCTTCTCTTACCCCTGTGGTGGTGTGACCTGGTACAGCTTTTTCTGGGTCAGAGCTGTGACTCTGGTCAGCAATCAAGTATGTTATGGAGCTGAAGGTCCCAGCTCTGTTCACAGGGCAGCTTCTGGTAGCACAGGGTCAAAACTGCCACTGAGATGTGTGTAATCCCAGCATATCGGGAAATGGCTTCTATTTGAGCTAATGTTAAAAAAACCCCAAACCTAAACAGAAAACTAAACACAGTACTAGATGTTCTAGCTTCATTGACAGACAGCTATGATGAGACCCCAATTCCACATTAATGGATACTGGATTTGTACAATTATGTTTCTGCTGAATTAGCTGGAACGTGATTTTGTTGCTGGGGGACAAACTGTAGCTGATCTGACTTGAAATTAATGTGGACAGACAATAGTTTGATTTGATCTGAAGCTTGGAGTTTCAAAGCCAACTCATCAAATTCAATCAGAAAACTGAACAAGCAAGGTGAACTTGCATTGAATCAACACTTTGTCTCATGTGCCTGTTGCAGTCTTGACTTCATATTGGAAGCTCTAAAATGAGATTAACTATATGAAAAGAGATCTCAGATGCTGAATATAGGTCCTCTCTGCTGTCCTTTTAAATGAAACAATTGCTTTGACTAATTATCATTTTACTTTTGCCTAAAAAAGGGGAAAATGAGTAAGAAATTAGCTCCAGTTTAAATGCAAGCAGGAGGTGTCCTAGTCCAAATGCACTTGAAGTACTTAAAATTTAGCAGAAAATGCAGGTTGCAGTTGGTTGAAGACCCAGAGCAGCACACAGAGCATCTGCTGTGGGAAGGATGCTCTGTGGCTTCCCAGTGCTCAGCCTCCACCAGGAAAACCTTCTCAATTACATGGGAAGATTTACATGAGATGATTAAACCTGAAAGGGCTTCCTGGATTGCTTTATAATGGCAGAAAGGTGTTTTATGAAACATGTGAAGCTGGCTGGAAATTAAAGTGGGGTGAGTGGGTATTTTATTCATGTGTCATGAAGTCTTTTCTATGGGTAATGCTTCTTGTAAATGTCTGTATTGAGTGCTTTGCAGAAAACCTGGAAATTAGCCTGCTGTAAAAAAATTAAGAAAGCTAGTTGACACTTAATGTTGAAATACATAATGAGTGCTGTGAAACACCTTCATTCAACATGTAATTGGGAAAATCCTTGGAATAAAAGCTTTCTGTAAGAGTGTAAGCAACCACCTTAAAAACTTTGGTGTTTCCTCTGTGAAACCTAGATTTCTTTTTTCTGCTAAAAAATCCTATCTGTTTTTCCCTGATTAACTTAGATAATATTTGGCAGCTGCAGAAGATGAAGATTTGTTGTTTGTATGGTACTGTTTATTTATAAACTTGCCTGTTACTCCTAGTGTTTGTTTAATTAAGTTCTCAACTGTTTTGTAAGTTTTCTTTGAAATTTCAAATTACAGGTCCAGGAGTAACTTTAGCAAGACGTGTTTCAGGTGAGTCAGTTGTGGGCAGCTTGTATTACCTAAAAATGTGTCCCAACAAATTGTTATTGAGTTTTTTGGCCTTTACTTGACAGTAAGTTTTGAGTTATACATTAAGTTTGTAGAACTTGGCCAGCTACGTGATTTTTCTGTATTGCTTTGTAACCCCTGGCAGTTACAGTGCTTGGTGAGGTTGTGGAGGGTTAATGTTCTAGGAGTGAAGTGGAGAGTGTATAATGACACCTTGCTGCTTGAAGTGTTCTCACACTACTTGAACTTGATGATGTGTTTTAAGTTTATATATATATATAATGCAAAAACTACAGTTGCTGCTATTTCCAGTATTTTACTTGCCTTCCTTCTTCCCAGCAAATGGCAGATGAGTTTAATTGTTCTAAAATGAGATTTCAGTGTACTAAATTTTGTGCTGTAACGTAGCAAAGACTGCATCTAATCCTTAAAGGAAAGAATCCTTTAATGTTAGAATTTCATATGTGAATCATGATACTGCTTGTCATAATAAAACTCATCAAATCGTACATGAACACTGGAGGTGGCTGCATTTCCATTTTTCCTCCTCTAGGCAGTTGTTGATGCTGTTAGCTGGTGTTGTATTGGTGCCTCTGCTCCAACAGCTGCTTCACTGCAGCTGAACTTGTGCTGTTAAATATTTTTTAACAGTTTTGAAAACACAAAATGTTTCTGCTGTAACATCTGGTGGGGAATGCATGCTTTTAGTGCTGCTAGGATGTGATAGTTTAAGACATTTTATTTCTCATTCTTTCCTGCTGTGAGTTACCTATGAACAGTGTGGGGTGTCTGGCTTTGGGTGCAAAAGTGGGACTGGTATTTTGGAAACTTTGCTATTCTTTTAAAGAACTGGAAGCCTTATATGGGTGAAGAAGCAGTTTTTATTTAACACACTCCTGGAAAGTACAAAACCTGAGTGTGACTTAACTATTACATTTCAGGAAAGGTGGATGGTTCCTCTGTGCTGTTGTTTACTAGTGCTCATGTGTCTTTGTGAATCCTGTTCTGCTGCTGGTAGCATGACTTGCCTTTTCTGTGGTAAAGATACAGACCTGAAATGTTTTCATTTTTCTGCTGTCTTGACTTAAAGATAGGCTACTGAAATTAAATGCCTGACTGGCTGTGGAGACTAGTACCTATCCTGTGCATCCTTGCTTCTCCCAAATTCCTCTGTTCCTTGACTGAGTAGCTCACAGGTTCCTTAGTGGCTTCCATCTCTTTTCATCTCTGTATTTTTACTCTGAAGGTGGCTGCCCACCCACTGCCCTGTCCCCTCTGGATGGTAGCCTGCCTGGGTGTATTCAGTGGGGCCTTCATGTTCCATTTCCAAAAGAAAGCATCAGTCCTTCATGGAAATCCATTTCTATCTTAAACATCAGTCCTCAAGGAGACCACCAGGTATGTCCAAAGCTGCCCTGAGCGCAGGAGAAAGGAGCAGATTTTCTCGGATGGTTGTATCTTGTTTTCTTTGTGCTGAGCCACAATAGGCAGCACATAGAAGCAGGGCAATTCAGATGAAATTCTTCCAGAAGCTGCATGATAATTTAGATAGGTCAGGAGTACTTTGGGATACAGGCTCTTGGTTAAGATGGCTCAGAGTTGTTATTTGCAGTGGTTGCAGAATATGGAGATTTTAATTTTGTAGTATTTCTTTTAATGTCACCTTCCCCACACCCCCTCTGCAATAGAATTGCAAAGCAGTTTGTGTTCCTTGGTCTGAAATAAGACGTGCATCTCAGATAGCAGGGTTTCCATTGGGAACAATTGCTCAGTTGGTTTGAGTGGTGGGTTAATAGAAATGTTTTGCACTCTTCCATGTATCCACATTCTTCAGAGAGGAGTGTCTGTAATACAGGAAGTAATGGCATTACAGCATGTAACTGGCATTTTTTTAATGCCCATAATATTGGGATGGAGTCATCCTTTTATCTGAACCAGTCATATGTAATTGTACCTAAAAGTAATAGCGTGTATGAAAGAACAGAACTATTCTTTACTGCTTTTCCTATGTGCGTGTTGGCTTGTAGTGCTTTCCTAGTGGATGCTGCCTGTGAAACCAAGAGGGATGTAGAGATTTCTTCACAGGGTGTGTGTGTGTGACTTCATTAAAATCAAGCAGTAAAAACAAATTACAAATTTGAAGTATTGAATTTTGAATTGAATTTTGCAGTTACTACTGGTGGATGAAGTGGAAACTGGGCTGAGGACAGGCTTCCACATGTTAAAACATCTGCCCCAGCAGATGCAAACTCTGTACTTGAAACTCCAATAGTAGAACTTTCTAAGAAACCTTCCACTTTGTGCAAACATTGTCCAAAGGTGGTGAAAGAAGCTGCAATGATTCACCGAAGAGCTGGTGTTTTCCTATGAACGTGAAATTTGAATAATTTAAATTTCAGCTTGAGTTGTTGCTTTGTTGTTTGATTTTTTTTTCCTAACTTAAAAGATAGATTTTGCATTTTCTCTTTTGCTGCAACAGGCAGCTGAAGCTTAACTTTTTATTCCCCAGATCAGAAACTCTTTCTCTCTTTGGGCTAAATTAATTACTTCCCTTTTTGTTCAAGGGAGGAGGGGGGACCCATTATGACCTAAGCTGGTAGATTTGTTTATTAATTTAATTTTTACATTTCCCTTGTGCTTTTCCACTGTTAGCTGCTTGGACTGAGCAAATCCCTTGTCTGCTGCAAGGGCTGCTGCTGGCATTGCCTGGCAGGTCCCTGTGAGTTCTTAGCCATTTTGTGACCTGAATGTTTGCTCTGGGTACGTGGTTGCTAAGAGGATGTTCCTGCTTTATTTTTCTAGAAGAGCAGGTCTGTGCTTTGAAGAGAAACCAGTATTAGAATTGGATTTTATTGCAACAGCATATTAGAAGCCTGTTATCAATATACCAATTACTAGGTGCATGGGTACAGATTTTATTGGGGGTACGTGATGACTGGTTTTGTTGTGCCTGGTCATGTTGACTCAACACTTAAATGAGACCTCTGCATCGATTTACTTCAGGTTTCTGTTTCAGGAAGGTAATAACTGCACTTAGAGCTCTTTTCTTAGGCTGTAAACTGTGGATGAGAGAATACATACCTGTATTTTAAATTTTCTTTTAGAGATTTCTCCCAGCAGAACAGTTACGTTCTTGGTTGTTTCAAAATCAAGGATGATTGCATTTTACTTTAAAATAATTTTATGTATGTATTTATTTATTAAAAAGGTGATTGTTCTCTAGACATAGCTTACCTGGGCTTATTGTAGCTTGCTGAAAAGAAGATGTACTGATTTGTTCAAAAACGTTGGTTGGGAAGTTGGCAGCCACCATCCAGAAGAAAGATGGACCATGATGTCTGGTGGGAAAGTGAGCCTGTGGTGATTGCCATCTGCAAACAAGCTTAGAATTGTTCACTTGTGTAGACAGATATTTTTTTAATCTGCAAAACATTTTGAGAGACACAAAATGAAGCTGAATTACTAGGTTCTAGCATTTGATGGATGGAATTGATATTAAAAAGCTTTAAAAAAATGTACTTTTTATTATGCTAATTAGGTCTGACAGTGTAATGATGGCAAGTAGGCAGTACTCCTGCAGAAGGAGGAACTTGCATGTTTGCAGATACTGACAGTTTCTTGTAAAGGATGTGTTCACATGGAGAAATTCTACAAAAGAGCTTAAGCTAGAAAGTGAAAACAGATTCATGGATATAGAAATTTGTTTTACACATAGTTCTATGGAATGGCTCTGAATCAGACTGGACATTTGCACAAGTCTGGTGGGTTCTGGTGCACGTGGTGATTGGAACAGAAATAGGAGTCTGAATTTATTGTGTAACCTAGCACTTAACTACCATAACATATTTTTGTTGAACTTTGGTTCTGAGAAAAGTGAGCAGGGAGTCCTCAGTGCCCCACAAGAAGTAAATGGGTAACACCATGGATAGCTGCTCATGTGGTATCTTTATCAGGAAGTTTTTACTATGGATGTCTCAGAGAATTATTTCCCAGGCATGGCAAGCCAGCCCTCCTTTCATCTAAAACCACAAACATATAGTGTAAAACATGGAAGTGACCTGAAATGAAGCAGTTTTCAAGAGACTGAGTTGTCCAGAGCTTTATTCCATTATCTTTCAGTGATACATTACACAATGGATAATTAATAGATGTATAGACTTGCAAGAATAAGTAACACTTCAAACAAAGCACAACTTCCTTCTTCTTCCCTAGAGCTCCGCTGCACCCCAGGGCAGTTTGCGTGTCGAAGTGGTACCATCCAGTGCATCCCTTCAAACTGGCAGTGTGATGGGTGGCCCACCTGTGAGGATGAGAGTGATGAAGTTGACTGTCCAGGTAAGTAAAGCTGAGAAGACTGTTCATCCCCATGACAGCTTTTTTTACAGCAGTACTTTGACTCCATAAGATCACTTTCTTATTTTTTTTGGAAAGTGGAGATTGGTAGAACTGTGTCTGTTATTACCAAATTTTGACTTGACTTCTGTTAATTTTGTGCAATAAATTCTACAAACAGTTTTTTGCTACTCTGAATTACACTTTCTTACTGTCTGAGTAGGTATCCTGGAGATGAGAAGAGTTTGTAGTTTAAAAAGAAACTTTCATTACAAGGGGTGTTGCAGTTAAACCAAAATGACACACAGGTGTGTGGTTAAATTTGGGATTTCTCTTTTGTTTTTATGAGTGTATCACTCAGACTGTGTTGGTTGACATTGTTGGACTTAGAGAGCTTGTTTTATTGCACCCTGTTACAATTATGCTTCTTGTGCTTAAGTGGAGAACTTTGTTCTGCCAAACAAGCTGGTGTATTTACTCTCCACATAATCTTGTGATCATATATGCTTTCAGGGAGCCCATCACCACTACTCGTTCTCTGCTAAAGCCACTTTATGCTGAGCTGTCTTTAAGAAACAAGCAAACAAAAACTTCTGATTGTGAATATGTAATCACAGTTTTGAATGTTTTAATCTGTTCTTGAAAAACAGGCCTGTGCAACTCCTGTTCTGTGTCTTAAAAGTGAAGGGACCTGTAACTTTTTTTTTTGCTAAGAACAATGAAGCATGAGTCAGAAAGCATGAATTCAGATATATAATAATTTAAAATTTTTACCTCTACTGTGTGACATTCATTGTCACTGTTTTAAGAGGTTCTTTGCCACTAAACTACTTAATTTGGGGGAAAATTGTAGGTAGTTTCTTCTGACATTCAGAATTAATATCCTATGTAAGGATATTCTTTATGGTGTGGATGCTTTTATAGTTGTGCTGTTATTCTTCCTCCTTTTTAGCTAACGTTAGCCAAGTGTGAAAAACTATGGACCTTATAAAATTCTGGAAGTTAATGGAAGTCAATAGCTAGGAGAATGTTTGGATTTACTCAAAAAGCACTGAAGGCTTCACTGTGGGAATACTGGAGCATCCGCATTAGTAGGAAATAGCATTTGTGTCTTTGTTGGCTCAAGGTCTGGAAGTACAAAGAATATTTGGTATATGGCTAGGATCTTACGAAAGTACCATTTCTCAGTATTTAACTTCTGCTTTTGTATTTGGGGTGTACATCTCACTGGACTGTCTGGCCTGACATGGTGAAAAGAACTTTTAAGTTAAGAAATAAAAGGAGACACGTGGAAGAGACTTGATTCATTGCCATGTTTGTACACAGGGAGAGGAGAATAACATACATTAATACTAGAGGGGGAGAAGATGGACAGCATAGAGAAGAAGAGTATTCCACTTGATGAGAAGAGTTATTGGATCAGTAATTGGTGGAAAGGCTGTGCTCAGTAAAGCAGCCAGAAAGCTGGGTGTGTCATTTATGAAAGAACTGAGATATTTGTGCAGTAATGCAAGGAGTGTAGCCAGCAAACCAGAGGAACAAGAAGTACTGGTGTAGGATGTAAAAACTCTATTATACTTGTAACAAAAAATTGGTGGGATATTGTTGTGGCCTGAAATGGGTGTTGAAGGGCAGGTGTTATTCAGAATCATCAAGAATAAGGAAGGATTGGTGTGTATCTGAATGGTATGCTGGAGGAAGGAATTAAAAGGAATAACATGAATGAGAGTGAGTCTGAGGGCAGAGTGAGCTTGGAAGAGCATGGTTCTCTTGTGTGGGGAAAGCAAGATACGTGTGACCATTCATAGCAGAGACTATGACCTGAGATGTTGATTGGGGAGTTAATGCTAATAAAAGTAGCACATAGTTGTACTCGGAAGTTACAAGTTTCTTCTTTGGCCACTGAATTAACAAGGTATGATGCAGCTTTACATTTAGAAAGTACCTTGGATTTAGATGAGCAATCATTAGATGATTCAGCTAAATTTAAGTATGTTTTAATTAAGATTCTTAATATCAGTAAAGGCAGGCTGAACACTAAAAGAACTAGTTAGTGAAGCCACCTGGAGGTGTGAAATCTCTCTGAAGCATGAAAAGAAAGCTTGCAAGAAAGGGCTCTGAATCCAGTTGGGAAGCTTGTTACTTTTCAGCCTTTGAGCTACTAATAGCATACTCCAATGTGAGCAACTTGGGAAAGATCAATGGCAGTGAATTAGGGTTTTGTGGTGGTGATGGAGGTGTGTTTGCATGACTACTTAGTCATGTTGCTATTTTCAGAGATTTAATATAAAGCCATTGTAAATTATTTGGCACTGTTGGCATAGTTCACCTATTTTAGGCCTGATTTCACTCACGTTAGTAACAAAGTTCCTGTTAAAATTAAAGGATCATTAATACGTCAGTTTGGTAATTTTGTTGTCTGAAGTGCAAGGAACACTCTGAACTCTTTAAGACTTTTTTTTTTTTTGTTTGTTAGAATAATTTCTTCTGGCATTTCTCAGTACTGTTGGCTAGACCTGCTTGGTCAGAAACATGAACACTGGAAAGTTTCGGGGGACTGAATTCTTAGGGCATTTTTCCCCCCTGAGCCTGAGGCCGTATTCAGCCCTCAACAGCTTGGCCATGCTGGTGGTGGTCCTGGGGCAGCAGTGGCTGGCAGTACCATGAGCTGTCCTGCAGTTCCATAGTGAACAGTATGATTTAATGTGTCTTTATGTTGAGGCTTAGAGCCTAATTTAATACGGAGATAGTCTTGCTAGGAGGCTAATTATAAATGCTCATCTTGAGCAATGTCATCTTGTATGTTGTTCTTAAGGACTTCCGCAGATAATGTATCAGGAAGAAATGTGCAGACTTGGAAGTCACTTGCCTCAGCACATACACATTAGCCAAAGTCTCCTTTGTGGAGCCAGCTGGAGGTATGGCCAGTGAGCAATAAAGCAGCAGCTGCAGCACTCTGCTTTGCAGTCATTATAAACAGCTTTGTGTTTTGTGCCACCAAGGATATTGTGTTTGGTTGATTTGTGCACTTTTTAGTACACCTCCTTTTTTTTAAAGCTAGATGATAATGATAAAACCTCTGATCATTTCCTCACCTTTTTTGAGCCCTTGCTGAACTCCTGTATGATGCATCCTTTTCACTCTGTGGTGTTTATAAGCTGTTGTCTCTTTGAACAGTGCTCAGCACAGCAGGATGCTGTTCTTGGTTGGCATCTGTTTCCTGGCTTCATATAATTGATAACACAAAGTGTGGAGCTGCTTGATCTGAAAATAATTAGTTCTCTCTGAGGACTTCTGAACTGTATTTCCAAATCTTTAGGCACAAAACTGGATTTAGTCCTGAAGTTCTTTCACCTCTCAAATTACCAGTTGGAATTCAAAGCTTTCCAGCATAGCTGGACAGAAAATTTTAAGTTTAGGCATCAAGGCAGCTTTTAATCTACATTTTGAGAGTCTGTGTGCTTAAATGGGAGCAACTCAAATCTTGGAACAAGTAAGATGTGACAAGACATGGTTGTCTCACAAACAGTTTAATTTTGACATAATTTGACATAGTAATCCATCCTTGTGAAGGGTTTGGCTTTGAGTGACTTGCTTCCTGTGATGCCTTACCTCCGGAAACTAGTTCAACTTCCCAGATCCCCAGAGTCCTGAATGCTTTTCATGGCATTCAAGTGACTTAGAGGCTTGTTAGCATCTCTTCCTTTATTGCCCTTGAAAAATTTGTCATCATTGCCTTTTTCAGAGACCAAAAATTCAGGTCAAATAGAAGCAATTTAATATTTGAAAAGCACCAGTTTATTAAGCAGCTGACAGTGTTGGGCTTGAAGGAGAAGTGACTTCTGGTGGCTGCTTTCTGCCTCTTCAGTCCTGCCTCCTTTCAGCAGTGAGTCTGCTGACACGAGCAGATGCTGGGGAAGGAACAAGTGTCCTGCTTCCTGGGTGAGGACTGATTGAACTTGCTTTCTGTGGAATCTGTGTGGCTGTTTTTCAAAGCATCTGGCATAAATTCCATCAATTTCAGAGGTTAGCTTAAATAACCCTTTCTTAACCTTAGATGTTAAAACCTGTGAACTTCTGGTTTATTCCCAAGGGAGGTAAATTGTTAAGTCCTTGTGGGTGTTCTCTTTAGCCACGGAGGGTCAGCCATATGGTGTTGCATCTGCTCTCACTTCTGAAAGAGAACTAACTCTTCCTGCATGTGGTTCTCACTGGTTCTTTGGGTTTAAGTTGTTACCATTCAATGCCATGGGAAAATATAGGTTCCTGTGCTGAGCTCAGTTCGTCTCTGATAAAGCATTTGGTATCAATCAGTTAGTGTTATGTTTAAAGTCTTACTATAATTAAATATTTGCTTTTTTGGTGTCTCAGTATCCCTCTGAAAATCAGTGTAAATACTGCTGCTGAGCCATTAGGATTAAGAACAGAAAAATTCTAAAACTAAAAATAGATTGTCCTTTAAAGTAATAAAAAATAATCACTGATCTTCACTGTCAAATAATTTTACCACTTTGTGTCCTTTGAAATATACACTAACTGAATTTCTTGGCAGTAACTTCTTGCCTGTGATAAAGTGTATTCTAATATTGAGCAGTAGAATTACTGCTTTATTCCTGCAAGGCCACATGAGTGTATTATGCACAGCCATTTCTTAATGGGTGATCTCTATAGACATGTAATTCCTAGGATAACATGGTAATTAAATATCCCTTGCTTATCCCATTAACCCAGGGCAAACTCAGTCTGCTAGAGGCAAATGAATGCAAAGCTATTCTGCTGTTCCTGGGCTCCAGCTAGTGATATTTTTCTTTTGGCTCATCACTGCCAACATTTTGTTCCAAGGAGTGCATTGTTTGATGGTGGGTGTTCTGAACGTCTTTTCTCCCAGGTAATACACCAGTCTCCAACTCTGAGTTTAAATTATCATCAGATTGTTGTGGACTTCTTGCTTTTTAAAGGTAGTCAGAAACGAGAAAGTGTTATTGACATAATCTTGAATGTATTTCAAACAGATGTAGTTAAATCTGTTGAAGACAACTATGTAGGTCCTCTTTATTTGGGACCATAACTGGTTAATTTGTCTTAGTGGGGCTAAATAGAGCTGATCAGCTTTAAAGGAAAATAAGCTGATTTTTTAATACAGAAATGAATGTCTGCGTAGCTCTTAATGCTGGTTAAACTCTATTACCTTTAATAACAGCCAGTAGTATTAAATAACATACTAGTAGATATTGCTAATGCTTCCATTCTTGGTTTTTGGTTGTTTGGGTTTTTTTCCCCTCTTTTTAAGGGTAATTCCTTGTTTCCAGATAATTCTTTCTTGCTGGTCAAAGTTTCTCCGCACCACCATGCCAGGCTTTCCTGCTTATGATTTTCTGGCTACAGCCCATCGTGCAGCATCTGCACCTGAGCTGTGTGCTCTTTATTTACTCTTGGTAGGCATGTGGAGCCTCCCAGTCCCTTCTCTGGAATAACATCTTGCCCTATGCTCTTCCTAAGCTATTGAATCCCATTGTCATGTACACCTGTTAGAAGTCCTGGCACTGAGATGAGGATGTCTGTGTATTTTGTTTCAGAAATAATGAACTAACATTTCCTGTAGAAGCTTGAAAGAAAAACCTTGTTCTTCAGGATGAAGATAGGCTTCCTTCCCTGGTTTTAATTTTGTCCTAGATCTCACAGAACTGGAAAGTGTATTGAAGAGGATATCTTTTATCCTTGAACATGCACTGAGAAATGAAGCAGCTGGAGAGTGGGTAATTCTGTCAGCAGGAGCAGATCAAATGCACTGGGGATGATGCATTTGCTGCAGCAACTGAAACAATGATTGTCGAGTCCTGTATACAAGTGCAGGTTGTTGAGAATTGGCCAAAATACTTAACTAACTCTGCAGAACTCATGCTATGGCCAGTTGGTTCTTTTCAATTGTAGGTATTTCAGTTACATGCTAAAATGGCCGAGCTGTTAGTGCAGGGATTTACCATCTTTGTGTACCTGACTGTGTGTTATTTATGCATCTTGAATTGAAACCCAGAGAAAGTCTAATAAAATGAAATCTGCCTTTGCTGGCATCTTTCCCCAGTACTGATTATTCCTTCTGGTTGGACAGGCTTGACAGGGGACCAGCGAACTTACCATGGGAAGGAGAATGTGGACTCCAGGCACAGTCGAGGAAGAGGAGGAGAGACAACCCGCTTCCACACTGTCAACGTGGCACAGCCTGTCCGATTTAGCAGTAAGTTGCAGACTGGAGAATCTGGGCCATCTCTGCTAATTAATTTAGCAATTTAGATTAATTTTTTTTTAAAGGATCAGTTAATACTTTTTTGTGTTACGTGGCTTTTTGACCAGGTTTTTTCAGCTGCAGTGCTTTTTAAGGCTTTTGCACAGTTACGTCTGTCCTGTAACATTGCATAGTTTATATAGCAGGCTAATACGTGCAAAACCATCCTAATTCCCTAGTAATCCTATTTATGTGAAACCAGAGTTGTAGTTTTCTGCTGTAACTCATTGCAATTACAGAAAACTACGGCCATGGTTTAGGTGATGGTTTCAACCTGCAGCAGGGGTGATAGTCTGCCTCATGTCTTGATGTGAGCTTGCATGGAGGATTGTTCTGGAAAGTGGGGGAAAACCAGAATTGATTGATTTTGTCGGAAGTAATTTTGAAAATGATCTTGCACTATTATTAGTTAATTAAGTGCATCTCTGATATTCTGAGTTTTGTATCCTTTTAAATAGGAAAAATATTGTTTAGGGAGTTTGAACTTAGGAAATTCTTCACTTGCTTCTCTACAGAAAAAAGTCTGTCAAGGCTGTAGCACCTGAGCTGGTTTTACCGTGTTGCTTCCATCAGTCAGGAATCTTCAAAAACACCACCTGCATCACTGCTTGTGCCACTGTTGGCATCCTAGTCCCAGTCTTATCTAAAGAGATAGAAATGTCCTGCAAGTGTCCTTCCCACTGATGGTAGCTCATAGTGACTACTGAATCTCTCCAGGCACAGAACATCTAAATCTCCTGTCTTCTTGCTCTTATCTTGATTCCCTCTGCTCCAGGGATCGGTTGGCAATGTGAGAGCACTGATAAGCCTTGGGGGAAGGGATGGGGCAGGCTAGGAAGAGGACATGGGGGAAGATAGTGTGGCAGTAGTGAAGTTAGGAACAATTGTTTTGGACTACAGTGATCTGAAAAGACCTCAAGTGATTATCAAAAGTGAATAATTTAACTCTTATAGAGGTACTTTATAGAGGGCAAAAATGCTTATTATAATAGGTATTTTGATTTGTTATACATTTCAGTGGCTAAACTGTTATGTTAGTGCAATTTGTAGAGGACAATAAAGCCATTTAGAAACTGATACAGCAATATCTAAAATGCTCTGCAGTCTGATACTATATTCTGTCCCATCTTAGTGATGTGAGCAGTAAATCTTAAAAATACCCCATTGGTTCTCAAGTATAAAGGGAAAATGAGGAAAGATACTGAAAAGGCTTAAAATCTAAGTTTTAGATTATTATTTAGTGATAAAGATCACTGTTTCTGAAGGGAATCAACAGTGTTGAGGAATAGAGAGGCTTGAGAAGAGGAACTCTGAGAATGCAAGCAATAAGCATACAACTGTGAATTTAAATTTCCTTTCTTAGTTGTTGTGCAGAATTAATGCTGCAAATGCAGGTGTTAAAATCATATTTCATGTCTGTTTTAAATTTCATCAGCTTGTCTCTGTGATTCTTCCTATTAGTCACCCCCAAGAATGCAAGTCATCAAAAGCCCATGGGCCTATTTCATCCAGAAATGCCTCAAGGCTTTTGTTGCATATTCCCTCAATTTAGTTACAGTGGTTCATACCATGACCTTCTTGTTTCCTGAAGGTCCACTGTGCAGTGACGTTTTTCCAAAGCAAACAACAATTGCCCCAGAACCCTCATCATCTTTAGTGATTGATTATTTGAGTGGGATTGTCTGAACACTACTGAGACTGTTTGTAAAAGTAGGTAGAAAACTTTGCAGCAAGTTGGATGCATTGCTAACTCCCTGACAGAAAGAATAATTAAATTGGCCTCCTGTTTTTAGTTCCTGCTTCTTGATGCTTGTTTTGAGTTGGATTGAGCAAACATTTGATTTATAAAGATGTGCAGGGAAGCACATTCCACAGTAGATCATCAGTCTTAAAGACTTTAAAAGCTGTCCCAATGCAATATGCAATTGCTAGGAGTTGCATCTTTTTTAAGACTTTAAAATTAATTTTTGTTTGTCGAAAGCTGTAGTAAAATCAATCTTCTGTGATCTGTATTGCACACATGTCCTGGTAAGGTGAAGTATGCAGAGTATGTTGTGTGTACACATCCAAGTGATTATGCATTGCATTGTCATAAACTGATCAGGATGCCTTATCTTGAAGGTCCTAATTTGGGGGGAATGGTTTCCCTTCCATTCTTCATGTTTCCTAGGAAAGTGCCCAACAGGGTGGCACCACTACGAGGGCACAGCCAGCTGTTACAGGGTGTATTTAAATGGGGAGAACTACTGGGACGCTGTGCAGACATGTCAGCGGGTGAATGGATCCCTTGCCACCTTCACTGCAGACCAGGAGCTGAGGTTCATCCTGGCACAGGAGTGGGACTTGGAAGAAAAAACATTTGTAAGGAAGGACCAGCGTAGGTGAGTAGGAGAAAGAGGACAAAGGTCTCCTGTTACACAAGAATGGTTTGTCTGTGATGCAAATGCTGGTAGTTCAGTTTGCTAAGAAATACAATGGTAAAATTGACTTAAGGTTACTAACCAGTATGAGCATGCTGGTTGACTGTTTGGCAGTAGCCATCAGTATTTTATCTTTTGATTACCAGATATGCTACATTTCAGCAGTCTTTATATCTTTGGACTGTCTCAGCAACATACTCATGTAGGGAAGATGGATTTCACAATGACTGCTGCCCTACCTTGTGTAGAAGTAATTCTCTTAAGTTTTTCAACAAAATTTTTGTTACTGTTGAGTACCAGTAGCTCTAACAAAGACTGCAAGGTTGAGATAAGAACTATGTAAAGAGCTATTTTGAGTCGGAAGAACTACGTTCTCATGGCTTTAGCTATTTCATTTTGTTAGTTCACAACAGACATAATTCCTTTTTTTTTGCCTGTGGGTTTTTGTCAGTCTCATGGGCTGCCATGACAGATCACCAGCAGAGGTTCAGTAATGGTGTATGTGTCTCCGGAGAGTTAGGTGGTTTGATCTGGAACAGTCTGACATAAGCTGGGTATGTTTATAAAATGTTTGACTTCTGGATGCTTTTGTGTGGTTTTTGGGTTTGAGATGCTGATGTGCTGCCATAACAACAGAATAAGGTGCTTATTATGAGTAGAAATAAAAGACACAGTGAGTTATCACTTGTAAACACAGAAAACTACTGAGTGTTTTCCTCTGTTCCTCTGCATTGCCAGTATGAGGGCTGAAATATTAAGGAAAAATTGATCAGAATGTTAATTTTAATTATAAAGACCGTAGGAAGTTCTGTGCAATTTATTCTAATTTGTTAGTATGTTTTTTCTTGTATCTTAGAGTCTGACTTGATTTTTTGTAGGTTCTGGGTTGGGTACCAATATGTGATCACCAATCGAAATCACTCTCTAGAAGGTCACTGGGAAGTAGCTTACAAAGGTAGGCATCTCAAACTAGTACTTAATCAAATGGCCCCTGAAAACTGTCTCAAAGCATGAGTATTATTTGCAAGAACAACATATTTTAGTGTTTCTGTTAAAATAGTGTAGGGA
>NW_009953217.1:5972435-5990935 GCF_000747805.2 Chaetura pelagica
TAGGGAAACTGCTTTGCAGGATCAAAATGGAAGAGTTTAATACTCCACACATCTTATTTTCAAGTGTAAGAAGCTTCATAGTTTTTTCACATTGATGTCTTTTTGGAAGGAACATGTTTTTCTGTTTATTTGGGCTTTCCTCTTGATTGAGCTGAGGAAAAGGAAACTACTTAATAGAACTACTCATGTTCTTTGTGGGAATGGCTAGATGAACTGCTGATTCCTGATTACAATATTAGCACAAACTGGCATAGAATATTATGGGGTTGTAGCTTTTCAAAATTTGGTAGATTTTTGTATACTGAAAAAAAAATCCTGAATTTTGCAAAATTACTCAGATTTTTTAAGTTTTAAGATACTTCAGGTAGTTTGCTTAAAAGAAGACAAAATTTGCCTAATCCCAGAAGTCCGTTTTATGCAAAAAACTGAACATGAATCTGCTAGGCATCACTGCTGAACTTCAGTTGCAAAACAAGCAGATCCCTCTGCTGAAAATGCAAAGTTGTATTTTTGTGCCTTCTGACTAATTCAGTGGAAGGTTTAGTTAATTTTGAAGACATTATATAAACTCTTATGTGTAGAATTGGATATCTGGGAGCTGTACTAGTCTAGGTAATGGAAAACTTAAAACAAAGGGGTGTGTTTTCTAAGTATCAGCACTGAATTCAGTGTAGCATATGAAAACTAATCTGAAGTTTTCTTCTCATATACATTTTTCAGTAATGAAAAATCTGGAAGGAAAACTGTCCATTAGGTACAGATACATAATTATGAACAGGATTTTGCTGAACAGATGGATCTCTGAAACTACTTCCTTTGACACATGAGAAGTACTAGAAGCCTGCATAACTTTCTAATGATGGTGCTTGTTTACTGTGCACAGAAGTATTTTTGGTCATTTAAGTGAACAGAGTTGACTGAATACTGAGAGGAAACTGTTCCTTGTGGAAGCAGGAACATTTTCAGTAGTTCCTTAAAGTAAAGCACCTAAAGATGCAGGGGAAAGGGAGAGAGGAAAGTCCGAGATTTTCTCATAATATGGGTTTCTGGTCTCGACAGAACAGTTTATTGAGGTAGATTTCTCCTGTGAAGTCCAAGGTAAAAAAACCCAAACATGCTTAAAAGAGCTTTTCTTTCTCTTTGGAGATTTGACTGCACTGCCATCTGCTGACAGATGTTTGCAACCAGGGAGGCATAAATTACAGAAAAATCATACCTGTTTTTGTTGGAATTTTGATTTAATCTGATGCATTATATAAATGTAAGCCTCCTCAATAGAATATATTCTTGTATTTGCAAGTTTTCTAATTAAGAAACTGTGTGATAAAGTACATAACTGTACATAGTAGCATTCAGTAGCTTCTGAAAAATTTTACATGGACTTGTAGTGAGGCCGATTCAGAATTCCTCCTATCTGTTTGAAAAGTGATCGAAATTTCTGTAGTTTGGAAATGAAAATCCATTAATGGGAGATGGGGAAGGTAAGTCCTCAAAAAAAATTAAAATAAATAGCAGAACCAAGTTGCATTTTAAAAAGAATTAAAAAAACCCCATCACACTTAAGTGTTTGAAAGGACCACCATGTGAAAAGACTGTGCTGACTGTAAGAGCTGGTAAAAGCAAATGTTTAAGCACACAGATTTGTGAAGTAAGCTCTGAAAACATACAGAATAGGGTTGTGTTCACAGTTGCTGTGTCTTGGTCTCCCATTAATTTCTGCAACTTTGCATGCCAGCAGGTATAACAGTGAAGCCAGACAGTGTTCAGAAACAACAATTTAAGTTACCAAATGCCCTCAACACCTCTTGCACCCTTTGGAACCCATCACGATGCAGTCTCTTCACAATAACATGAGCTGGAAGGACCAAACAGGTCTTACTGCCCCCCAGCAGCAGCATTGCAGCCTTGTTTTTGATCTAGCACTGCTCTGCACTCTGGAGGAGGAGCATGAGACATGGGGGTGCAGCTCTGCAGTGTGCTGCATGTGGCAGATATGCACACACACCTTTGGGAACACCTAGCAGGTGCTTGGAGGGGCAGGTACCAGCTTGGCAGGGGTTCTTGCTCTACTAGTAGCAAGCATGGCCAAGCTCAGTGTTGTTTGAAGGGGTGCGTAACTATTGGCAGGCAAACCCCATAGGGCTCTGGAAAGCAGCACTTGTAGAGGTATCAAAACATCACTCCTACTGGTGCAGAATGACAAAATTACCCAGTACTTTGAAAATAGCAGCCTCTTCTCTCTGTGAGTCAGCCCTTCCCTCTGTGCTGTTTGCTGTTCCCCGGAGGAATGTTGCTAATGGAAGCTAAAGCTGGAGTAGCCCTGTAGCAGAGCTGCTGTCTGTGAAGTGAGTGACATTATAGAGCCTTTCTAAAGCTTCCCATACCTGCAGGCTGCTGATAACCAATGCATCTTGTTCTAGGCTCTTCAGAAGTCTTTCTACCCCCTGACCCTATCTTTGGGACTGCTATGTCTGAAAATGAAAACGTTCTTTGTGCCCAGCTTCAGTGTTTCCATTTTCCTACCCTCCGGCACCACGGTTTGCACAGCTGGTATGCTGAAAACTGCTATGAGAAATCTTCATTCCTCTGCAAAAGGAGTAAGTTCAGTCTTAACTGTATTGAGTTTTTAAACATGCATATAACAAATAGGGGGAAATAGTTACCCTTTCTACTTTTTGTGCTCAGTGAGTTAAAAAAAAAAGAGCTGATGCTAGGAAAAACACTAGGAAAAACACTCTAATTGTGAGGGGGTCAACAGTTGAACAGACTCCCAAGGAAGTTGTGCAGCCTCTATCCTCAGAGGCTTTTACAACCAGATAAGCTAAATTCCTGAGTGACCTGTGGGATATCCTAGCTGACCCTGCATTGAGCAGCAGATGGAGCTGGAGACCTCCTCAGGGTCTCTTTCAGTCTGACCTTTGCTGTACACCCAGCTGACCTGTTCATGGGGTGGAGGGGAGAGGCCACTCTCCCTGAGCAGTTTTCTTCAGTGCTGTGTTCCCTCTTTCTCGTTTTGGTACCTGCCTTTAGGTCACTGGGAAGAAAGGACAGTGGACAGAAAGCACCTAAACTTCCTCTGCTGGGCTGGGATCAAGATGCAGCTAGGGCAGTGGAAGTACTGTTGCCTGGCTCCCTTTTTCAGGCCTGACAATGAAAACTGTACTTCAGGTTTGGTCCAGAGAGGATCCAGCTTTTCCTAAGTACCAGGAGAGAGGGAGGGAACTGCAGCAGGCATTGACAGTGAAGCTTAAACTTCTCAGACCACTTGCTTCCCAGAGTCTTGGAGAAGATGCCTGAAAGCGTGTTGATGCTATTCAATACTTAAACCTCACTTTGTCTATTTTGAGCAGTAAATTATCCCTGTGTGCCTCCAGAATATCCATTACCTTCCCCACTCCTGGGAGATCCCTTTTCAAAGTGGCTTTAATGTAACAGCGTGGCTTTTAACTGGTGGTCTGCTGGTGGTTACAAATCACTTAAGGTGACAGGATAAACTGGACTCCATTCTGACAGGCTCCCAGAAACATGGATAGTGATGTGCATGTCTCTTCTAGGCCAGACTTGCGTTGATATCAAAGACAACATTGTGGATGAAGGCTACTATTTCACCCCAAAGGGGAATGATCCCTGTTTGAGCTGCACGTGTCACAACGGTGAACCCGAGATGTGTGTGGCTGCCCTGTGTGAGCGGCCCCAGGGCTGCCAGCAGTACCGCAAGGACCCCAAGGAGTGCTGCAAATTCACCTGCTTGGACCCAGGTAAGAGGTGACTTGCTGCAGTTCTGTCAAGAAAAATGAGTTCACTGCTTGACTTGGCTGTCTTTGGGTATAACTTTGTTTGAGATGATGCATCCTTTCAGTGCCTCAACATCGCTGGGTACAAATGCCCTGTGGGGAAAGATGTCAAATCACAGGAAATGAAACACTTCAGACTGTGGCTGGAAATAATTAGTTATCCTTGATGCCTCTTATATAGGAGAAGCAGGAGCTTATTTTCTGTGTGGAGTTTGACTCTTCTGTGGATTTTTAATAGAGCATCTTGCATGGTTCCTTTGTCATGTTTAGTAGTCATGAAAAGAAAATACTTTTCTCTTGAGCACTAATTAAGCATATTTTTCTGGATGTGAGCATTTGTGTGTGTGTAAGTTTGCACCCAGGGATCATGAGAGAAGCAAAGTTTATAAATTATAGACAGTTTCAGTAATAATCAGGACGTGCAACCTTGCGTACTGGATTTGGCATCTCTCGGTGCAGCTTCTTGTTTTGGATCAGCAGAATGTTCAGTTGCCTCTGAACTGTTTGTCAGTCACCATTTAGGGATGTAGATTTTGAGGGGTTATTTTTCTGTAAGGAGACTTGTGAAAATAAATTTATCTTACTTGAAATTTACTGTGAGGGTGGTCAAATACTGGAGCAGATTGCTTGTGGAGATTCCATCTGTGAGGATATTCAGCCCCCGATTGGACTCTGTCCTCAGCAGCCTGCTCTAGCTGAAGCTGCTTGATCAGGGGTTAGGCTAGATGATCTCAGGTTGTCCCTTCCAACCTCAGCTGTCTGTGATACTGTTGTTTCCTGTATTTTAAAATAATCTAAACTTATCTGAGTGTGATAAGAAGCTACTGGTAGAGTTAGGTTAATGGTTGGTAGAATTGGTCAGGTTGGACTTAATGATCGTTAAGGTTTTTTCCAACCAGAAGGATTCTGTGGTACTGTTCTGAACTCCTATGGAAAACACAGAGGGTCAGCCCTTCTTGTCAGAGGCTTTTATTTCAGTATGATACAAAAAAAGGGTGCTTACTGGGTTCTGAATTCACAGGTTCCCTTATTTGTTCTGACTATGGAAGTTAATTATTAAAGACCCCTGGCCCCTCCTTGCTGTCATTTGTGTTTGTTCTGAGGGCCAAGCAGATGTTGCAGGTTGGTCTGTGAAAGAGTGGGGAGGAAGCAGGAGTCTTCCTCCCACTCTTATCAGCAGAGTTAAGACTTTGTCTTCCTTTTTTTATCTTCAGGAAGAGTGTCAGCAAAGCATCATTCAGTAGACAGGATAAGATGGCCTGGGATAACCTCGTGTAGTGTTCTTTAATCCTTGCTTATTGCTTTGGGCTTAACTATTTCATGAATACTGATTTGAAGAGTGTATTTTACCACATTCTTTCTGATCCATAAGCTCTTCTTTGTGTACTGATGCTAAATAAAACTGTTTCATTATACTCTTGCCTGAAGTGTTCTGTTTATTTTTAGTAACTTAGTTTTTGAGAGAAGAATCATCTAGCAGTTGTCAAACTTCCTTTATAATGAAGTTACTTCAGCTAGTGATGAACACTGAAGTTTTTTAATTTAACATTTCAGTTTTCCTTCTGGATGTTTATCAATGACTATTCCAGATGACAAAATTAATTACTTTCTTTAATCAGCATGTATTTATCTTTGTTCAGTTCTTACATATATCTTTCCTAAGCTCTGTTGCAATGGAAAGAAAACAGTTTACTAATCAACAGTAGGTAAATTAATCACCCAAGGAGAAGCTGGGTGGAAATAAATCCTGCTGTTGGGTTGGCAGGTAATCAGCTCTCACAGTGTGAGTGGGTGAGCAATGATTACAAGTGGGTGAGGAATATTACTCAAGGACTTAGTAGTAGGGGAATTTGTCAGTGGTAGGAGTAAGCTGAGCAATCACAGCTTTACTGTCTTGAAAGATGCTTCTCCTCATTTAGTTGAAGATAAATCGCAGAGGAAAATCTTTCATGTACTGGTGCTGAAACTGAAGTAGTCTGTCTATTGCTGCTCTATACATATGGTAGAAATAATTTTTCTGTGTGGTTCTTGTTTAGACAAATGTGAAACTCTTACTTTAAAACTATTTCTTTTGTTAATTTTTAAAAAGAGCTGATAGCGCAGAAGCTTTTCTATTGACCAAACTGATGCAGTTATGAGGCTTTACTAATGTATTGAGTGCAAAAACAGCCTTTCTGAAATAATCTGTTCCTATTTATGTGGGTTTAGACTCTTTGTGATGGCCTACCTTGTTCTGTGCAAGCTGGGTCTTTGTCTTTTTCTTAAGCTGTTGTCACATTAAGTCCTAGATTATCCAGCCAAACAGGTTGCAGGTTAGGAGCTGTCACAGGCTGGGAGCTGTGTCAGAGAGGCCCCAGAAGGTGCAAGAACTGCAGCTGGATCTGGCCTGAAGACAATGGAAGTCAGGGTTTCTGCCTACAAGGTTGCGTCGTGCTTTACTTAAGTCACTTTATTTAAGGCAGTTATTAGCAGTAATTTATGATCTTAATGGAATCAGCTTTGCCGTAATATAGAGGAGGAACAGTGTCAGGTCTGTGGTGTTCAGGAGGGCGTGTTGGTTGGTAGGTGTGTGACTGCGTTGGTGCAAGCTCTGACAGTGAGAGTTGCTAGAAGGTTTGGTAGCACAGAGGCTTTTGTGCTGCACAGCCAGATTTGAGAACGTGTAATGTTCAAGCTCGATGTATAGTGCCCTATTAAATGAATTCTTGTTGCCAAGAATGTGTTACGTGATAGATGCCAGCCTGCTAGCCACGTACTTCAGCAATGTATAAATTAGGTGGATTTTTCTGTTACTAGTGTTTGTAGCTAGTCAGTACGTGGAGTTTTTGTGAGGCTTTTGGCTTTCTTTTATAAGGAGTCTCTGATACAGCTTTAGCTGCTGTTAGTGAAAGGAAAAGTATTGAGCAAGCTCTTGCAGCTGTGGTGGGTGAGGGAAAGGAGAGGTGGCCAGGATCTGGCTGGTGGCTGTAGGTGGTGGTTGGGTGAGGGGCTCCTGCCTGGTAGCACTTGTGTCTTCTAGCAGTTGGTGACCAGGTTGTACAGCCACTCTGTTTCTTACCCACACCTAACCTGGGTATGTTTCTCATTCAGAGCTCTCTAACAAGAAATTGATGCCAAGAGCACAGCAAAGTCCTTTTAAATTTATATTTCTTTGTGTGGAGTATCTGAGTGTGCACGTGCTACTTAAGTGTAACCAAGTGTGATGAATTGAAGTGTGAAAAATTAACACCTCTTATGTCTGACACTGGGTAGAACAGTGATAATTTGCTCACAACAGCCTTCCAAGTGTGGATCTGAGTAGCAATGATACAGAGCTCTCAAAGTCCCAAGCTCATGGGTCTTTTTTCATGTTCTGCCACTTGTTTCCATGTAATTCTATTGAAAGATTCCTGTTTACTGTAATCTCTTCAGTTCCTGATGGATGATTGTAATTTTGATTCGCCTTTTTAGTATTTTTAGTTGCTGTCACTTACTGGTGCCAACCAGTGTACCAATGACACATGGAATTTAGATCGTCACGTCTTAATTACCATGTTGAGAGATTTTGTTGTTGGAAATGTAGAAGTTAAGATCCAGAAGTTGTGTAAAAATAGTGTGTGGAGAGGTCACTTCTCAGGCCTTTCCCATAGCTTCCAGGCCTGCTGTCATCTTCAGTGTAGTATCTTCAGCAATGCCAGGGAGACAAGGGGATGTGCAAAATAGTGTTAACCTTTCCTTTTTCTCTTGTTCAGAGACCTGAAGCCTTCAAGCTTTTGTCCCTTCTGCTGATGAAGATATATTTAGAATCATTTAGGTCTTCTTGCAATAACCTGATGATTTGTAATTTCCTTACATTTTTAAATATGGTGACATGTCAAGCCAGGCTAATGAATCTCTGCTTCATCTCTCCCTTTATCTCCCTAAATGTCTGTTTTATCTCTCCCTTACTGGAAAAAACATCAAGAAAAATGAATCTTGAACAAAACTAACAGGCCCCTTTTATCTGTTTTATGCAACAGATGGCAACAGTTTGTTTGACTCGATGGCGGGTGGCATGCGGCTGATCGTCAGCTGCATCTCCTCCTTCCTCATCCTCTCCCTGCTGCTTTTTATGGTCCATCGGCTGCGCCAGAGGCGGAGGGAGCGCATCGAGTCCTTGATTGGGGCAAACTGTGAGTAGCCTGTGTCTGTAGCAAGTCTTGGTCTGAGCAGTGTGTGTGCTTCAGAATAAAGAGAGCTGGAGAAATAGACATCTATGGAAAATGTCAGTGGAAGCCTGGTTATCATTCTCGTCAGTACTGTGCTCAAGTGTAGCTCTGTGCTGGCTGCCTGAACTGGTAATGATCTGTACAATTTCTGGGTCTCTGAACCAGTCCATATTCAAAGAAAAAAACTTGTATCTACACTTATCTGGTGCCTCAGGCTTATTATTGGCAGATGGATGTACATAAAGGTGAGAAATGCCATATTCTTGCTTGAATATGCCTGTGTGTGTGTCTTAATAGGTTCTTCAAATGTGAACTTTTTTAGCCAATAATGGACAAATATTTTTTTCTTTGCTCTAATTCTGAAATATCTTCTGGGTGTGAATGATCTCCTTAGTTTGAAGAGGCTAGATTCAAATTTAGATGTGATGCAGGACAAACAGACTGGGAGCAGCTGGGCCTGCATATCATTGTGTAGCTGCAGTGAGTTGACCTGTATAGATTGACTTTTTTAGGTCTTCAAGAGACAGGAGTTCTTTGGGTGTGAAAACTGGAAAAAAGTCTTGAGATCTGCATTAAATTGAGGAAGAAAGCATGGGATAAATTGACTAACTTCTTTTTTCTTCTCTTGAAATAGTGCACCATTTTAACCTGGGCCGCAGGATGCCTGGTTTTGATTATGGTCCTGATGGTTTTGGAACTGGCCTTACTCCACTGCATCTCTCAGATGATGGGGAAGGTGGGGCATTTCATTTCCATGATCCACCTCCACCATATACTGCTTACAAGTATCCAGATATTCAACACCCAGATGACCCACCTCCTCCTTATGAGGCTTCTGTCAATCCAGACAGCATCCTTTGTTCCACTCCAGGTATGCAGACAATAACTTCTCTTTTCTTCCTTATTGCATTTTGGCCAGAGGGTAAAGTTGAGGGTTTTTTTTAATATAATAATGTGTTTTAGTGACTGTGATGGGAAAATACATTTCATAGTATAATCTTCTATTTCTGCAGTGGAAAAGTCTCTGTGAAAATGTAATGTTAAGGTTGGTTGTTTTGAAAGGTTCCTTGAATGACTTAAGTTACAAGTGGAACCCATGCTGCAGGCAGTTAAACTCTTAGACCTTGCCTGTTTTCAAGTCTTACCTTGGACAGGTTACCTGGTTACCTACTTTCCACTATGTTGGCACCTTTTCTGGGCTTTTCAAGATAGGTCTATAGAGGTTGGTACTAAAAAACAGAACAAATGTCAAGTAGAAAAGATTTTGAATAAAATATATCCAGTGTCTTCTCTCCTCCCCACCTCCCACACCCACACCCCCCAAAGATTGACCAAAAATATCACTTTCTAATGATTCACCCAGTGTTATTCAGTTTTGCAGCTGTGATATTCATATCCTGTGGAAATCATTCCAATTTGGGATTCAGTAGCAGCCTATCTCACAAGATAAGTGAGCCTGATTAGAGCAAGTATCTTATTTATGTATCAAAGTTTTATTTTTTGCTACCTAATTTTCCTCATTTGTAGTGTTATCTCCTAGTGCATTAATGCAAAAAGAGCAAAAATTCAGGGCTTCCAGCAACACAGAAAGTGAATCTATTTGGGCACGTGAAACAAGACACTTCACGTCCTGATTCTGCTTGTTTTTTGTCCCTTGCAGACAGAGTTCTCCCTCAGACTGTGCAAAGCAGTCCTCCATCACTAGGAAACTGTGATGTATCCCCACAGCTTACAGAGGGGTCGCTTCCTCCCTCAGTTGGTCCTTCTCCAGTGGAGCTGGAAGACTCTGCTGACAGCAGCACCTTTCTGGTCCCTCCTGACACACCCCTCAACGAAAACGCGCCGGCAGAAACTCTGGCGGGCAGCCGGCCCAGCCACTGCTCCCTCAACACCATCGTGTGAAGGAGTGGAAGAACAACGGCTGGTCAGGAGTAGTTTTAGCAACTGTTTGCACAGACAAACACTTAACCCGTGGTTTGGACTTCAGAAGGAATCTCCACTTCTTTTTCTGAACACGGCTTTTATGTTCTAGGTTTAGGATTGTGCCTCTCGTTTTTTTGGCTGTCGTTGTTCATTCACTAATCGGTTTGTCCTGTAAATATGGATTGCACAGCTGCTCTTTTTTCCTTTGGCTACGGAAAAGAGCGCAGGGAATTCTTTTGACTTCTAAGGAGGTGAAAAGTTTGGGTAGTTTGTTGTGGGTTTGTTTTTTTTTCCTTAACCTGAGAGGAAACAAAATCGATGTCAGAAAAAAGCTGCTTGGATTTGACTGGATACCATTGGACCCAGGGAAGAGACAAGGGAAAAGGAGGGTGTGAGCAGTCACCATTCAATCAGTGGCTTTCTCTTGCTTCAGCGCTACACGTGGAAAAGGGAAGGAAGATGGAACTGCAGGGGAAGGGGCTGGGCCCTGTTTTACAGAGTGGAAACACTAAGAAGCTAAAACACATGCCACCAAGTAAGAGTTACACAGTAGACAACATTTGTGTGTTTTGATCTGCCTTGCTGCTTCCAAACACTGTAGGGACGGGAGGGTGAATGATCTACACAAGGTATGAAAAGTGGCCACTGAGAAAACCAGAATTTGCAATTAGGATTATTTGCTTTTGGAAGCTGTAAAATCTCATCTTGTTGGGGAAACTTGTGGCCCATCAAGAAAACTGGGTCAGTGTAAGTGTCCCTTTGGTAGCATCCTCACATGTTAGGTAGTTACAATCTCATAAGGAAGACTGAGGGTCTGTATTTTTTTTTGTAGTTTAACTCCGTTACAGCAAACAGTTGTACAACACTGGCCTGGGTAAAACACTATTCTTGCTTTTCTTATTGCGTGCTGTATTTAGCATGTGTGTTCTCTCCCCTCCATTTCAGTTCTTGATATTTCCACAGGTACCATTTTAAAACAGTGATCAACAAGCACTATATGTGAGGATTAATTCTAATTGGACACTTGTTCCTTATCTGAGTCCTATAAATTGCCAGCCTTCTCCTAGGGCTTTCCCCTGTGCCTCCCAAACCATTTATCCAGGTCCCATGAGGGGTCAATTAGATTAGTGTACATAAATCAATAAAAAAGCAGTTTGCTTCAGTCTGGTATGTCATCTTAAATTTCCCTCTCAGATGGAACTCTTTAAAATAAGTTAATTTACTGATGGCAAAAACACTCATTCACTCCCTCACTACACCCAAAGTCAAGCATTGTTGGTTTTGATAATGATTGCAAAACAGTCTTTGCAGGTGATTTTAAATTAAGTTTGGATTTCAGTGTGCAAGTAATTTACCTTTTCCCCCATCCTCTTCTTGCCTCTGCTTCTTGATTTACTGTAGCAGCAGATGAGAGGAATTGTAAGGAATTTGTAAAGAGTGCCCCTCATGAGTCTTCTCCTGTTACCTTATGAAGGGCACAAGCCCAGAGGGACAGGGAGAAAATACTGCTCGGGGGTGTGTACGTGATCTATTTTTCTAGTAATGATGACAAATCATACTCGTATGACAAATCCTGACCCCCTCTTGCGGTTTCCCAGTGCCGCTGACTCTTTACCCATTTAATATGCTGCTCCTTTCTATTCTGTCTTTTGGCTGTAGGCTTATACTGTACTTGGGGATTGGTCTTGACAGTTCACCTCCTTTTGCACGGAAAACTGTGAGTTTTGTTGTTGAGATCAGATCTGGTGTCTTGATGTTCAGACACTTGCTGACGATCTTGAATCCGGTGGAGAGAGCGAATCCCAGAGCCACAGAATCACAGCGGTCAGGGTTGGAAGGGACCTCTGAAGATCATCTAGTCCAACCCCCACAGCTCTGGGGTGCACTGCTGGCAGGAGGGGGGGAGGAAGCAGCACTGGGAAGCCGCTCCCCCCGGAGCTGTGCCAGTGCTCACAGCCTGCTCTCTGGTTTGACTGGCTCCAACAGCAGTGGGAGGAAACGAGAGGAGCAGTTCTCCACCCTCGGGATCTCTTGCCATCTCCTCCTCTGAGCTCAAGCCCTGGTCTAACGAAGTAGATGGATAGCAGTAGTCAGAACCATGCCTGCAAATGATTGAGCATTTCTGAAGTATGAAAATAAAGCGGGTTTTGTGCATTTTTGAGCACACTCATACGTTTTATACATTGTATGTACTGATTTTTCTTTAGTTTTATAGGTATGAATGCGTGTGTGCGTGTGTGTGTTTCCGGGTGGCAACATATATATATATATATACACACCCATACATACTGTAGATGGTAACCTTTGTGCTGCATCCAGCTAGCTGAAGCTAAGCACTGGGGTATAAACTAGGCTCTTAGGGTTAATACTTCTCTCAAGCTGGCTACACTCTGTTGTAGGACAGGCTGTGATAGTGTACACTTCAGTAGGATGCAAAGTCTGTGCTACTAGGATCTGTTCCTGAAGAATATTTTGTTAGCATTGCAAAATAGAAACCTCCCAATTTCTTTTGAATCCAGATGGAATATTTGTTCTTTGTAGTGTCCTAGCGCAATAACAAAAGGCCTTTTAGCTTGGTTTGGTCTCTGAAGCTGTGTTTTGTGGCTGAGGTGAACAGATACCTTACCTCACTCTTCTAATGTTGTGGGAATCAGTTTGTTCTGGGGTTTTTTAATTCTACATTTGATTCTGTGGTGAATTTTATTTGAAAATAAGCTCTTTTACAACTGGCAACTTCATGGTGGCTCCTGGTTGTAGCTATTCCAAATGGAGGCTGCTTTGTAGAAGCCTCAGTGTGATATTTTCCCCATTGCTTCTGAGCCTTTTCCACTTGCATATGGGCATGGAGGCTGCTATATTCTCTCTTTTCCCCTATCCTTCTTCATTTTAACTGTAAACAAGGGAAGTTTTGCCTTGAACAGAGCAGCTCACTAAGTATGGTTCGTTTACCTCTCGGTGAGCTTCTAATTTGGCAATAAAATTGGAATTTTTTCCCTTTTTAATGTAGCTTTTACATTGAATACTTTCTCTTGGAGTAAGAGCCTTTGTAGCAGATGACATCACAACTACTTCTGGACCAACTGGGGAGAAGTTAAGTTTTCTTGACAGCAGTTGACTCCTCAGCAAACCTTCCTTGCCCTGGGCAAGGTGACTGGCAAGCAGTTTGTCCTGAGCACCAGTTACAGAGGGGTGATGCTTGCCTGAGAAGGACCTTTCTGTTTTGATTGCCATTAGATTGATGAGATCTCTGGAGTTACTTTTTGCATTGGTGTGTTCTTTTTTTTTTCCCCTCACCACCGTTTACTTCTCTGGATGTTTTTCTTACCTACTGATGCATCCCAAATGTCCTTCCAGACCCAGCAGTGGAGATGGCATTGCCACATCATTCCCAGCAGTACGTGAGCAGAGAGTGTGTTTCTCTTGGAATGTCGTGAAGTCGCAGCGCTCGGTTCTGCGCAGGCCTGGCACCCCCAGCATGGCCCCGACAGAACCACTCCCCACGTTCCCCATCCTTAGTTTGTGCTGTGGTGCCATATTGAGGTCTCTGCTGTTCCTTCAGGAGCAGCCCTAGTTATTCCCCTCTGACTGTCCTGGTGTTATTGTGCACAGTCTCAGAGCAGCCTCTGATGTTTTCACTCTACTAGTTGCAGAGCATTGTCATGTTAGAAGGACGGTGGGTTTCAGTCTGTGCTGGAAGATCAAAGCTGTCATTCAGATCTACAGAGAGCTTGTCTGTGTCATGTTCTGTCTGGTCAAGGTTTGAGCCTTGGGCTGTTCCTTTACCCATTCATGGCAGGACAAGCATCTAGAAGAATGAAGTAGGTGGCAAATTGTTTCTGAAGCCTTGATCTGACAGTTGGCGGGTGCTCGGTCTCCACGGGTGTCACAGGTTACACGTCTCTGGAGTTGCACTTGGGGAGAAAATGTTTTTGTCAGCGGTAATTACTGTTCTTTTCCCATCTAATGGTAAATTAATTTGAAGCTGTTTTTAAAAGACATTTTTATCTTTCAGATGTGGCTTTTCAGTGGCAAAGCACTGAAGTTTTAATGTTGCCTCACACAATTCATTATGTGTGGGTCTGGGTTGGGTTTTTTTCAGTTATTTTCTCCCTAGCGAAGGACCACACAATAGTCAGAAATGTCTTAAGTTTCATTTGCAAGTTGGGAGCTGGACCCTAAAAGCAGATTAGTGTAGGGGGGGCAAAACAAAGTCCATGCATTTTGCTTCTGATGGTCCAAATGAAATGCATGTGTCTTTGGAACAGACACTTGGAGCAGTTCAGATCTGCTTCCCCTGGCACCCGCCCGCGTTACCTGCCTGCTGCAGTACCACAGCTTTCATTTCCCAGTACTGTGCACCTGGAAGGGTGGGTGGGTTGCAATTGATGCCAGCCCAGAGGCGAGGCTTACAGGCTGCCCTCAGCTTGGGGCTGGCTGGTGCCTGAGAGGCTGTGAGAGAGAACCAGGCACTGCTTTTTACCTTCTCCTGAAAAATCATTTTATCTGGCACTACATTTGCAGGCTTCTCCTGTGTAGTTGGTTTGTGACTGGACTTAACTGTGGCAGTGTATAAAAGATTTTGATATTCTGTGAAATACTATGTAGAATTTAAATTTGATACTATAAGAATTCAGTCCCTGTGACACTGGTTTTTTTTTTGTTTTAACTTCTTTCTTTGGGGTTGACACTAATATTTTTTTTTTTCTCAAGATGCTGTGAGAAACATTTCATCCAAATGCCAAATAAACTGTGTTCTGTAAGAGATATGGGCTGCTCCAGTGTCTCCTGATTTCTGTTTTTTTTTGGGGTTGACACTAATATTTTTTTTTTTCTCAAGATGCTGTGAGAAACATTTCATCCAAATGCCAAATAAACTGTGTTCTGTAAGAGATATGGGCTGCTCCAGTGTCTCCTGATTTCTGCATCGATGTGGTTCCTCAGTGTTATGAAGGAAGGTCCTGTTAAATCGTGCTTCTGAGCTGTGATCTTGTAAAAAGATCAATAGATGCATTGAACTTCCAGCAGGAGGCTGCCAAAGTCCCTTTGTGTACAAGTTCCAGTGGAATTTACCTGCATTAGTGTAGTTTTAAGAAAGCTTTGGCTGTACGCCCAAGGTGAAGTGCACCCTGCTCCTGCTGCCCTCTTCAAACCTGTGGGGAAGATGCCAAGCGTCGGGGCAGGAGGTGCAGGGGGTTGTGTTGGATGGGAGGGGTGTTCTGGACCCTCAGCTCCCGGTGGGCTCTGGGGGACAAGCTGAATTGGTTGGAGTGTTGCCCTGGAGTCAGAGGGGGGGACAGTGTTAGCACGGAGCTGTGCTGCCTTCATACACCCTGCAGGCAGTGGGGAGCCTGCTGGAAAAGCACAAAGAAAGGTCCAGCTGTCTTGGCCTCTTCAGCTATTCCAAACTTTGAGCTCCAAACTTTCCATCAAATTCCTAAAGGAAGGTTTTGGGTACTGCACCCTTCCCTCTGGTGTTTTACACCCAGTTTGTGATACAGGGGTTGGAGGGAGGGCCCTGGGGTGGGCTGGCAGGAGAAGCCTTGGCCAAGAGCTGTGTTTTGGGGTGTGGGGGGTATTTCCCCTTGGATGACAGGACCTGTCTGCCTTGCAGGGAGATGTGCAGCAGACAGTGTTTCTGCTCAAACCTGAGCTGCAATTGCTTTTGGAGCTGTGGGGACATGACCTGAGCTGGGATGTGCAGTAGAAGAGGCAGCTCTTCTGTCACCCCATCCCCTCGGCCTGCAGTGAGCATGGAGGTGTGATGGTCCCTCTCTTGAGAGCGGCTATAACTCTAAATTATTTAGCAAACCTGGCTGATTGCAGGGAATATTCCCCCCCAGAGAACTAGCTGAATAAATAAGGCTCTTTAAACAGTTGTGCTGGTTCAGTAACACAGGCTGGAGCTGGCAGGCTACAGATGGAGCAGCACCAAGGCAGAGTCAAACACTCGTGTCTCTTCTGCCCTGGTGTGGTGTGTCCAGGTGGGTGCTGCTGAAGATGTTACTTGTCCTGTAGTTACAGACTCATGGCATCAGTGTGGTCAGCGTGCTGGTCAGAGGATGTGTCCCTTTGGAGAGGGGAAAGCTGCTGCTGGCACCTACCCCTGCCTCTTCTGCAGCAGCCCACAGCCACAGAGCCCCTGTGTCCTTGTTCCTGTCCTAGTGACAGCTCCGTGGGTGGCCTGCAGTGCAAGTGCTGGAACCAGATCTTCCAGAGCCAGACAGAGTCAAATCCACTTTATCTAAGGGAAGCAGTTAAAAAGAATTCAAAATTGGCCTCCTGGTCTCAGCCTGCCACAGAGAGGGGCTGGGTTTGGGTGCAGCTCTTTTTGCAAGGTCCAGACCTGGCCCTGGTGACACCAGCCCTTGCTCCAGACTGGGAGCTCAGGTCCTAGAAACAGTCACTGTTCTTTGGAGCCGCTGGGCTGGCAGTGTCTGCTGCAAGTGCTGCAGGAGAAGTCCCCACAGCAGAGCTGGGCTGTCCCCTGGCCCTGCTCGTGCCCGCAGGATGTGTTCATCGCTGAAAGCCGTCCAGCGCAGTGTCATTGTCACCGCGGGTGCCACGGAAGGCTCTGCTCTCCCTTTCCTGCCCCTGCAGAGGGCAGCAGCCGCCTCCGTGGCTGCTGGACCTGACCCAGAGCAGCTCCCAGAGCTTCATCTCTGCTCCAGGCTGGGAGATGCTGCTTCAGCTGAGGCCAAGGGGACCCTTCGTTCGCTGCCGGTCTCAGGGGGCACAAGTGTCTGTCTGTAGCAGCTGCCTGATGTTGTGAGTGCCTGGGGAGGGGGCTCAGTGTGGCAGGGTCCCATGGGATTCTGCTGATGCTGCAGGGCCCTGTGCAGGTACAACGTGTTTTTCCTTCCCACCCTTTCTTCTCCTGGGGACAGGGGCAATGCTGTGGGTGCAGGGAGCAGCCCAGAGTGCAGCCACCCCTCTGGGGACACATGTCCCTGTGTGAGGGAGGAGGCTGTCAGCATTGATGCTGTGGAAGGGCATTGCTGGGCAGTCTCTGCTATAAGCTCTTACCAGCTAAAAGGTGTTTTTTTTCAGCGTGATATGTCCCAGGGGCTCAGCCCCGTGAGAACGATGGAGACTTGTGGGCATGGGTTGGATCCCCGCTGGGGCTGTGTGCTGGCAGTGACCCCAGGGTGCCAGGCTGTGGGGGGTGACCGGCCTTGCCGGGCAGGGGGAGATGTCACTGACAGGATGAAGGAAGGGGCTGTGTGGCCAGTGTGCATCTGCTGGCCACAGTGTATCCTTTGTGTGCTCCCGGCCCTGCTCCCAGCTTTTCCATGGGCTGGTGTCAGCTCCTTAGGGAGGTCAAAGATTTTAATAGAAAAACAGGAGTGGCTGGAGTATTTATTCCCCTTCAACTTCACATTCCCTGTTGCATTTGCTCCTCCGGATGCCCACAGCCCTTTGTGCTCCTGTCCCTGGGCCATGTGAACTATGCTCTAGTGGCTCAAGCTCCTGTCACTGCCCCTGTCAGCCCAGATCCCCAGGCCAGGCTCCCAGGCAGCAGCACAGGATTTTCCTCCAGGAGCCACTCTTGGCTCCTCTGCTGTGTGCTGGTGCAGTGCTTGCTGGCAACGCACGTGGCGGGGGTTCCCAGCAGGGTGGCACTGTGCCCACGACTGATCGATGGCTGCAGCTTAACTAACTATTTTTATTTTTCAGCGGTGTTTTTTCTCCAATCGTGGCTCTTGCCCGTGATGCTGTGAGTACATGTGTCTGCAGGGACCTGGGATGCCTCGTGGCTTCACAGCAGCAGGACAATGGACCTGGTCTCATCCTAGGAGGACTGCTGAGCTGCAGGACCAGCTGTGAGCTCCCCACTACCACCGTGGCACCAAGAGACAGGCAAGTACAGAGCAGCTCTTTCAAGGTTTGATCTGGTTCCTATAGAAACTGGAGGTTGCTCCTGCCTGGCGCTGGTGCCAGCAGCTGATGTGCACCCCGGGCAGCTGGGGGTGGGCAGCAGCAGGGTATGGCACATGGCACTGCCTTTCCACTTGCCTTGGTGTCCCCTCGGCATCCTTGTCCCGCTCCTGCCCCTCGACAGGGCTGTGCTGAGCCCCACGGGGGCTCTGTGTCCCCCTACAGCCCCTCAGGTCTCTCTGGGCCCCCCAGGACCCCAGGCTGGATGTGCCACCCTGTGCCCTGGCAGGGCCCCTTGTGGAACAAGGGACTTATTCCCTGATGTGTGCTGGCTCATGTGCTGCAGCACCGTGCTGCTGGTGCTCCTGGCCACACGTCCACTGTGGTGATGCCTCTGCTCCAGATCCTTGCCAAAAATCACCACTGGAGGAGCCTGAAAATCTAAAAGGATGTCCTGGGGGTCATCTCTGCCCTAGTGGATGTCCTGTGGGGCAATAGCCAGGGGACAGTATATCCCATCAGCTCCCAAGCCCCAAGGGTCTGCGCTTTTCCCCCACTACCTGGCACTCTAGGCTGTCCTGCCGCGGGCAGGTGGCAGAGGTGCTTGTGCCACTAGGTGGGCTCATGCCTCCTAGGGAGGTCTCGGTCCCCCCTCCCTGCAGCAGCTCCTCCCGTTCCCAGCAGCCACTGGAGGCAAGAGGCAGAACCGGGGAGAACCTCG
>NW_009953217.1:5991332-5991947 GCF_000747805.2 Chaetura pelagica
AATCTTCTCCCTGCTGCCCTGGTTTTCTCATCCTGGTTTGCTCATCCTGGCAGCGCCTCGGCAGCGCTCCCGGCCGGGGCTGAGTGCTGGCGAGAGGAGCTGTGGGCAGGGTGCTGTGGCCTCCTTTCCACTGCTACCTGAGGAGGGCAGGGGTATTTTAGGAGAATGTGACAATACCGTGTGCCTGTGTTTTCACACCCCTTTCCTACCTGCCCACTGCAGGAGCATAGTTCTGCCGGTGAGATGCTCCTGTGGGAGCTGCCTGGATGGGTGCCATGGGACAGTGTGTGCTGCCTCTGTGTTGAGGAGCTGAACAGCCATGTCCCCTGGCACTGGATGCCCATGATGGGCTCCAGTGATGCTGGGGTTGGTGCTGAGGCTTTTGCCCTGGTGCTGCCCCCTTGCCCTGCCCTGGTGCTGCGTGGCTGTGAGGGCTTGAACCACTAGGGCACGATGTGGCCTCTCATGGCTGGAGGGGACAGGGCCTGATCCTGCCCCAGCAATGCGTGGCTTCTGGTGACCTGGAGGCTGAGGGTCCCCCACAGCACACCTGCAGAGACCAGCTGTGCCCCAAGCCTGGGGGCTGCAGTTGCCATGGCAAAGGTGCCAAGGGCA
>NW_009953217.1:5992607-5995565 GCF_000747805.2 Chaetura pelagica
CCTCTGTTGGTGAGAGCAGCCGCGGGAGGTGGGATGCGCTGCCTGCCCTCCCGCCTGCCAGGGAGCCTGGGGTGGTCGGAAGGGCCCGGGTGGGGGTCCCCGCGGTGGGAGGGGATGAGATGGGGTGTGGGGGGATAGTGCGGGCCGGGGTGTGCTTGTGCCAGTCCCAGCTGTTCCCATCCCTTTCCCGGGGCCCGGGGTGCTGGGGGCAGCCGCACCAAGGGGCTGGAAGGCACCCGGTCCGGCCCAGGAGCCGCCTCCTGCCCTCCCACCACCTCCTCCCGAGCAAACTGGTGCTGCCGTCGTGGGGCTGGGAGGCTCACCTGGGGAGTCACCTGGGGACTCATCTGGGTACTCACCTGCTTTCGGGCCAGTCTGGTGGCAGCAAGTGCTGCTCTAGCTCCTGTGGAAGGATGCTTGAAGTCAGGTGAGCACTGGTGGGTGCAGATCCAAGGGTCTTCTGCAGCTCAGCTTTCCCCTGGACAAGGAGGAATGCCTGATGTCCCTGCCCTGGGAACCCTCTGAATCCTGCACCGTCTCACTCCCAGTTCTCCTCTGGGGCTGGTGTCTGCTGTTCTGCCATAGCCAGGGTCTGGATGTGGTGCTGCAGGCTGGGGCAGGCAGGGCAGCCTTTGCCCTGCTGGTCTGAGTGGCTGTGGTTGGCACAGGAGTGTGGCTCCGCTCACCTGGAGCTGGTACAGCCCCTCAGCCCTGGCAGGGGCTGCTCCTGCAGGCTGGCCCTGGGCACCAGCTCTGTGCCTCCTGCTGGAGCAGGATGGGGAGCTGAGGAGGGAAGGGATGCAATTCACAGCTCCCATTGCAGAGCTGATGGCCCTGGCTGGAGGTGCAGACAGCAGGAGCTGGGCTCTGGCTTTCTGGGCCTCAGCATCCCTGCTGCACCAGCACCCAGCACAGGGTCCCCACAGCTGCTCAGCGGCTCAGACTGAGGTGGCCCCGAGTGACAGAGTGAGCTGTGGTCCTGCAGCGTGGGCACAGGCCTGTCCCCTCACACCTCTTGCCTGCTGCAGCCGTCAGCAACCACCTTCTGCTGCCAGCCCACCCGGGGGGAGCGGCGGGAAGCCCTGGGCAGGACTGCAGCAGCCCCCACTCAGCTCCCCCCTCACCCAGGGCTGCAGGTGAGGGGTGTAGTGTGGGGTGAGAGGAGCTCAGGCAAGGGAGGGATGGCCCCACAGTGGCTGTGGAAGAAGCCCTACAAGCAATGAGGTTTGGCCACCTTGGAGCAGAGCAATGCTGAGGGAGGTTTCCCTGTGGAGCAGCCGGGGGAGGCAGGGAGGGTGTGAACACGTGGAAACACCAGCGCCAAGAATAACTGGGGTGAACATGTGTGTTGGTGGGACCCTGAGCTGTGATCAGGGGTGCCTGTGCCATCGGGAGGCCAGGCATGGCTGTGGGTGGGTTTGGGGATTGGGTGCCTGTCTCCATCCCCTGCCCTGATCTCTCTCCCACAGGACAGTGGTGTTATGACTCGCAGGACCCCAAATGTGGTGAGTGGTGCCAAGTGTGGGGCAAGGGTGTCGGGGCTGTGTGGGGCTGTGGTGCCCATGTCTCCCCACAGCATGCAGATGAGGGCAGCCTGGGTAACTTCACTGGGCGGGTGGAGGGGGGGATGACTTGGAAAAGGGCCAACTCCCCTGTGTCATAGTGAGGTGGGATGGTTAGTGGAGCTTCATGTCCAGGTTTGCTGGTGTAGACTGGAGACAAGCACCTGAGCCCCTTGGAAAGGCTTGACCCCGGCCCCTAACCTGGTCTGGATGCTCCTAGGGCAGCACCGTCCTCCCCCCTTTCATTCAAAAATAAAATCCCATATTTATAATACTCTGTTAGCAACCCCAGTACAGGCACCTGAGGGGACGTGGGGCACGAGGAGGGGACAGCTCCGTTGGGGCAGGCAGCAAGTCCTGCCTGCCTGTGCTGGGAGGGGAAGCATGGCTAGGGGCACTTTGTCTCAAAGCATGCAAATAGCTTGTAAAAGGTTAATTAAGGGAGCAATGAGCATTTAATCAGCTGTTACGGCCCAGCTGTTTTATAGCCCTTGGGTGCACAGCCCTGTGCCCAGCACCGGGGCACAGCAGCCGTGACTGGTGAATCGCTGCGCTCATCCCTGCTGGAGCAACGCTCAGCAGCTGAACCTCCTCAGGGCACTGGAGAGGGCAGGTTTTGCTAGGGGAGCAGGGCCAGAGGGAAGCAGCTTGGGCAGTGTGGTGCTGACCGTGTGCCCAGCAGGGCCACTGGGAATAGTCCCTTAATGAAAGCACTGGGTAATTTCTGAGGCCACCAGGTAGCACCGTGCTGGGGAGTCAGCAAGGCAGTGGCACGGCCAGGCTGCAGCTCCAGGGGTTTCCAGGCAAAAGGCTGCCTGGAGTAATCAGAGGACAATGGAAGGAGATAAAGCTGAGCCTGGCAGGCAGGAGGTGGGAGTGAGCCTGTGTCTGGTTCTGTCTGCCCAAGAGGAAGTAGGCAAAGGTGAGAGCTGGGCCATGGGGTGCTGCTGCATCTCCATCCAGCTCCTTCCATAGTGACCCCCCAGCCTCGGAGCTGGCAAGAGGCATGGTGTGGTCACACTGGACCCCCTGTGGGATCTGTCCCAGGGTGAGTTGTTTGGCCAGGATGCATTGTTACCTGCCACAGCTGGGCAAGACCAGCCTGGGTAAGCTAAACCATGGTAAAACCCAGTGTGTTCAGTGAATGGGCCTTAAGTTCTCCAACACCTCCTGTCTATCCTTCCCTCACAGGCTTTATATGGGGCACCTTGCTCCCTTTGCACAGGCCAACCCAATTCCCAGCCCAGGGGCTGTGGGAAGGACAGGGGCCAGCACAGCCTTGCAGAGGGGGTTTCTTGCAGGGGAAGGCAGAAGCAGCCTGCCCTTCACCAGCAGTTGTGTGGAGGGACGGATGCTGCTGCCAGGCTAAATATAGCCCCTGTCCCCGCAAGGAAAT
>NW_009953217.1:5995858-5999462 GCF_000747805.2 Chaetura pelagica
CTGGTAAATGATGGGCACACAGGTGCGTGCTGTGGCTGGGCACCCTTCCCCTGCTTTGGCTCCCTGGGCACCATCCCAGCCAGGGCTTGTTTCTGCTACCACTCCTGGGTCGTCTCTGCCCTCGAGTTGCAGGGTCCTGCCCTGTGGATTTGTGTCAGTGCTGGGATGACGCATGGGGAGGATGAGCCCAGGTGTGCCAGGGCTGCCCTCAACCCTGACCCCCTCCTCACCCTGTCCCACTGCCCTTGCAGTGATGCTGAGCCTGGCGAGTGAGCTGGCCCCTGAGCACATCACCATCAGCGGTGGAGGCCTCCCTGGCAGGTACCGGGCGCTGCAGCTCCACTTCCACTGGGGCAGCCCAGCTGGGAATGGCTCCGAGCACACCCTCGATGGGCACCAGCTCCCCATGGAGGTAGGTGAGAAAAAGCACCCGTGGTGTTCTCTGCCCAAGTGCTCGAGTCCTTGGTGTGATGGGAAGGTGTGATGCTGGCACGTCTCACGGGGTGACCAGGCTGGGTGACACAGCACCAGTGGGTTTGGCCAATGGTAGGGTACAGACAGCTCTGCTGCTCAGGGCACCTGGGTGCTTAAAAACAGGTGACATGAAACTCAAGATTTTTCTTTACTATGTGGCTGCCAAATTGGTTCATTGGAGGCTCTCAGGGGGTTTGGGTGCTCTGTGCCCTGCTGGGGCTACATGCTGAGTCAGTGGGTGCAAGCAAGAGCCTGCAGGAACGTGCTGTGCCAAGTGCATCACAGCCCTTCTGGGTGAGAGAGGCTTTGAGCCTCTAAAATATTAATTATCTGCCAGAGGAGAGCAGATTTTATGTAATGTGTCTGGTGGGCTCCCCAGGAATGCTGGCCCCCTTTCCCCACCCCTTCAAAGGATGCTGGCTTCATTGGGGTGCTTTGATGCAAGCACCCATGGGACTAGGAAGGCTTTTCTAGAGGGTGGTTGGCTCAGTGTCTGGCCTGGGGAGATCTGTGGGCGAGTGTCCCACTGCTGGGGGGTTGTTTGCACACGCTTGGCCCTCCATTCTTTTCCCAGCTGCACATTGTCCACATGAATGTCAAGTACCGGACGCTGGCAGAGGCCAAGGGACATCCCAATGGGCTGGCTGTCCTCAGCTTCTTCTACCAGGTGGGTCTGTAGGGGCTCATGCTGCCCGTGGGTGGGGACCCCCTGGGAGCAGGTTGGAGTGCAGCTGGGGCAGCATCATACAGCTTCCCCAAGAGAGCAAGAAGGGGCAGGAGAGCTGAGCCAGGACCAGGAGGTTGCTGGAGAACCTCAGTGGTAAAAGGTGCCACAATCCCTCCGCTGGCTTCATGCAGGGGTGTGGGCTGGGAGCTCACCCATTCCCAGGGCTGCTGGTCCGTGCAAGGTGACCCGGCCCTGTCCTGCCCCAGCCACTTGCTCTCCCCCTCTGCAGGTCTCCGAAAGCCCCAACACCAACTACAACACCATCGTGGCAGGGCTGAGGAACATCTCCCAGGCTGGTGAGTCGCCTTCTCACTGGGGCAGGGCAGAAAGGGGAGAGACTCTGCTGTGGGAGGGCAGGGGTGGGTGGGGGGGACCTGCCAGACTGGAAGGGGGTGTCCCTGCTGTCCCCATGTCTCGCCCCACAGGAGAATCCGTGGATTTGGCCTCCACCTTCCGCCTGAGCACCCTGCTGCCGCGTGCCGGCCGGCTCTCCGGGTACTACCGCTACCAGGGCTCCCTCACCACCCCCGACTGCAGCGAGGTTGTCGTCTGGACCATCTTCGAGGAGCCAGTGGAGATCAGCCAGGAACAGGTACCAGTGTGCCCAAAGGGCTGGGTCCCCCTGCTGGCCCCTCTCGCCCTTCCTGACCCCTAAGCAAGAGCACAAGGAAAGTCATCTCTATAATAATGCTCCCGGCAACCTGGCAATTAATTAATTTTATGAGGGTTAAGTAACGGAGTCATAACTACCTGCCAGAGGGGAAAAATCCTGTTCACAGCCATCTCCTGCCCAGCCCTAGTATTCAGAAAGCAAAACAGGAGAGAATGCATTGGAGCCCAGAAGAGGCTCCAAGGAGGTGGGTGTGTGGGTGGATGGATGGAGTTCTCCTCTGCTGCCCAAGCATCTTAGTAGACGTTTCCTTGCGGGTGTCATGGGCCAACTGCTCTTTAAGTGCTCAGCACAAGCAGTGAAACATGATCTTAAAATCTCAAGAGCTGGTCCTTGCAAGGCCCTGGCCCCTCTGTGTGCCCTCTGGCTCTGGTTTCAGGAGGGTGGTGAGGGGTGGTGGGAGCACACCCGCTGGCATGGGGACATGCCATGGGTCTGCTGCTGCCAGCTGTGGGGCAGCACAAAAAGGGGTCATGAGCGGGGAAGGGGCTCAGGGCACGCTGTGGAGCTGTTGTCCACCTGTGCCTCTCCCCCCGTGCAGCTGCGGGCGTTCGTCAGCACCACCCCCCGCCCCAGCCCCTCCGCAGCAGAAAGGTCTTCGCCTCCAGGGCGGCCACGGCCAGCAGTGGGTCCCCGTGCAGGGGGCACTGCCAGCTCTTCTCCCCCCTGCTCCTGCTGGCCCTGCTGGGCCCCTTCTCACCAACCCCCTAGGGTTCACCAATCTCCGCACGAGCATCACTCCGCTACGGTGACGGGGCTGCAACACCTCTGGCTCATGGGGAAAAGGGGGAAAAAATGGCAAAAAAAAAGCACGTTGAGACCTCGGCTGGGCAAAGATTTTGCAAACCTGGATCTCTGCAAGCCTGGAAGCTCCCTGCTGGTAGGCAGGTGGGGGGAGCTGGCGGGAGGGGATGGTGGAGGGGCTGGAATAAAGCCGAGGTGCTGGCTGCAGGTCACTGCCTCTTTGGCTCTGTGTCCCTTTGGTGTTGTTGGGCAGGGGAGCAGGGTTAGTGGGGAGGGAGCTGGGGGACAGTGTCTGGGTGTGCACAGCTGCTCAGGTGGGTAATGAGACTCCCCCTCACCCCTCTGTGCAGTCCATCCCCAGGGCCAAATTCTGGCCCTGCATGTGGCTCGGGGTCCTTGCAGTCCCTATGTTTGCAGCTGCTGCCCTGTTTCTTTCCCCAGGATTGGGGCTGGTTTACCAGAGACATGGGGGTGACCCTGGGGACACAGCACCACCTTAGTGCCCTGAGGTGGGAGAGAGGGAGCCAATGGCTCTTTCCACAGAGCTAATTTTACCCTGGCAGAGCTAGCTGCAGCTGCTGGTGCTGCTCCTGTGCTGCCCAGCAAGGCAGGGGCACAGCCTTCAGCAAAGGAGGTGGTTCATAATTAATGTGCTGAGGCTCCAGGCATGTTCCCTTTCTCCTCCTGAGCTACGGGTGTCAGAGCACAGGTTGTTACTTGGGAGCAGAGCGGGGCAGGTTGAGGTTTTAATGATTTTGGGGGAAACCACTGCCAGCACAGGGCTCCAGCATCCCCCCAGCCCAAGGGGTGGCTGTGGCACTCATGGGTGCAGGCATCTGAGCATCCTCCTGGCCTGAGGCTTGGGCTCCCTTGGAAGCCTGCAGTGGGGAACAGGAACCTCCTGGGGGTGAAGGGGCCCATCTGAAGCCCCTACAAAAGGGGGCTCACAGGCCCCTGTGGGTGCTGGGGCTCTATGAACCGCCCCCCCC
>NW_009953217.1:6001433-6002681 GCF_000747805.2 Chaetura pelagica
CGTGCAGCTGCGGCCGTTCGTCAGCACCCTGCACTTCCCGGCCACCGGCCCCACGCCCCTCAAAATGACCAACAACTTCCGCCCGCCCCAGCCCCTCCGCAGCAGAAAGGTCTTCGCCTCCAGGGCGGCCACGGCCAGCAGTGGGTCCCCGTGCAGGGGGCACTGCCAGCTCTTCTCCCCCCTGCTCCTGCTGGCCCTGCTGGGCCCCTTCTCACCAACCCCCTAGGGTTCACCAATCTCCGCACGAGCATCACTCCGCTACGGTGACGGGGCTGCAACACCTCTGGCTCATGGGGAAAAGGGGGAAAAAATGGCAAAAAAAAAGCACGTTGAGACCTCGGCTGGGCAAAGATTTTGCAAACCTGGATCTCTGCAAGCCTGGAAGCTCCCTGCTGGTAGGCAGGTGGGGGGAGCTGGCGGGAGGGGATGGTGGAGGGGCTGGAATAAAGCCGAGGTGCTGGCTGCAGGTCACTGCCTCTTTGGCTCTGTGTCCCTTTGGTGTTGTTGGGCAGGGGAGCAGGGTTAGTGGGGAGGGAGCTGGGGGACAGTGTCTGGGTGTGCACAGCTGCTCAGGTGGGTAATGAGACTCCCCCTCACCCCTCTGTGCAGTCCATCCCCAGGGCCAAATTCTGGCCCTGCATGTGGCTCGGGGTCCTTGCAGTCCCTATGTTTGCAGCTGCTGCCCTGTTTCTTTCCCCAGGATTGGGGCTGGTTTACCAGAGACATGGGGGTGACCCTGGGGACACAGCACCACCTTAGTGCCCTGAGGTGGGAGAGAGGGAGCCAATGGCTCTTTCCACAGAGCTAATTTTACCCTGGCAGAGCTAGCTGCAGCTGCTGGTGCTGCTCCTGTGCTGCCCAGCAAGGCAGGGGCACAGCCTTCAGCAAAGGAGGTGGTTCATAATTAATGTGCTGAGGCTCCAGGCATGTTCCCTTTCTCCTCCTGAGCTACGGGTGTCAGAGCACAGGTTGTTACTTGGGAGCAGAGCGGGGCAGGTTGAGGTTTTAATGATTTTGGGGGAAACCACTGCCAGCACAGGGCTCCAGCATCCCCCCAGCCCAAGGGGTGGCTGTGGCACTCATGGGTGCAGGCATCTGAGCATCCTCCTGGCCTGAGGCTTGGGCTCCCTTGGAAGCCTGCAGTGGGGAACAGGAACCTCCTGGGGGTGAAGGGGCCCATCTGAAGCCCCTACAAAAGGGGGCTCACAGGCCCCTGTGGGTGCTGGGGCTCTATGAACCGCCCCCCCC
>NW_009953217.1:6002919-6017606 GCF_000747805.2 Chaetura pelagica
CGCTGCTGTCCCGGGTCCTGCGCCCGGGCCTCCCTGTCCCCAGACCTCTGTCCCCAGACCTCTGTCCTGCCCTCCCTGTCCCCAGACCTCTGTCCCCAGACCTGTCCTGTCCTCCCTGTCCCCAGACCTCTGTCCCCAGACCTGTCCTGTCCTCCCTGTCCCCAGACCTCTGTCCCCAGACCTGTCCTGTCCTCCCTGTCCCCAGACCTCTGTCCCCAGACCTGTCCTGTCCTCCCTGTCCCCAGACCTCTGTCCCCAGACCTCTGTCCCCAGACCTGTCCTGTCCTCCCTGTCCCCAGACCTCTGTGCCCAGACCTCTGTGCCCAGACCTCTGCCCTGTCCTTCCCTTTCCACAAGCCACTGCCACCCGGGTCTCTGCCCCGTCTCATGAGCCGCTGTCATTCAGGTCTTGCTGTCCCTGTCGCACTGTGTCCCCCATGTCACTGTCGTCTGGGTTGTCCGCCCCATGTCGTCTGTGCCCCCATGTCCCTTCGTTCCCCACCTTTCCCTGTGCCCTGTTGCACAGCTCAGCCCCTTGCACCCACAGGCTGTGGGGTCGCTGCTCCCCATCCGAGCCCAGGTCCAACCCGGGGTGGTTACAGGCCCAGCTGGCAAGAGTGGTGGGTCCAGGCACAGAGCATGGTGGGACCTCAGCCATGGGGAGCCCCAAGTGGCTGCAGCCCCCTCAGACCAGGCTGTGAGGGGCACCTGTGCAGTGGGGCCAGATGTCACCTGCCCTGGCGTCCATCGAGGGCACAAGACTGTGGCTCTCCAAGGACAGCAGGGTGCAGAAATGCCTGGTAGGAGTCCTGGGAAGAGACACCCCAGCACTCAGGGATTCACCCTGGCCAGCCACTCTGCCCCTGCCTGAGGACAGTGGTGGCACCAGGCAGGGTCTGGCAGCCAAGGCCCTCTGTACAGTGGGACAGCAAACTCCAAACCTGGAGAGGCGCTGTGCTTCCTGTTGGGAATTCTTGGCTGCCCTGGCTACTTGGCAACAGGACCCAGGACCCCCCACACCCAAGAGCCGTTGCTGAAAGGGACTGAGAAACGGCTTTTCCGGCCACCCAGCTGGGCAGGTGATGCTGTGGGTGCCAGATGCTGGAAAGTTTGTGCTGAGGAAGCAGCACGTGGCAGGGTCAGGACTATTCCTGGCTCCCATCTGGTGTTTGGCCAAAGTGGGCTCTTGTTTTCGGCCGGGCTGTAATTTTAGCAAAGGCAGTTCCCGCGCGGTGGGGCTGTGGTCGGCACAGCTGCCCAGGGAGAGCACCCGGCTCAGCGCGAGGCTGGTGATGCATGTCACCACCCCCTGCCCACGGGCAGCCTGGGCTGCCCACCAAAATGTGCCTAAAACACAGCAGAAATGCTTAAACGTGATATTCTTCCCCCGCTGTGGCTGTAGAGGAAGGGGAAAGGGCTGAAGCTCCACGGCTGCTGATGGTGGTATTTGCTCAGGGTGGGGAGGCCGCTGGGGAGGGTGGCACTGGCTGGGGGGCATGGTCCACCCACGGGTGCACCCAACATTCCCCTCCAGTTCCCCCGTGCTGGCTGGACAAGCAGTGCTGGGCTGAGAACTGGTGCTGCTCACCCCAGCAGGTCTTGGAGGGGGGGAAAAACCAAATTTGGCTTAAAAGTCTGCCCTGTCTGTTTGAGTCAAACCCTTCTGTCCCCTCCCAGAGCCACAGCAGGGACTGTGGCAGCCCCCTCCATCACACCCAGCAACCACCACTGCCACTGCCTTGCCATCACTCAGCCACCAGCTGTCCCTACCTAGAAATTTCTTACCATTAAGCTAAAAAATCCCCTTCTTGGGAGTCCTAAAAAGGGCTGAAATTTTACAGCCATATTTCCCCAGACGGGCAGTACCAGCCCTGTGATAAGACCTCTCCATCAGCACACCTGCCTGGGGAGAGGGGGCTGTTTACACCAAATCCGAGCACCAAACAAGGGTTTGCTTGGTCCCCAGACCAGGGCTGAGGCTCTGCTGGGAGCTGAATTTTACTATCAGGCTAAATTTGAGGTGATAAACATTTTGAAGCAGCTGAAAGGTGTTTATTTTTTAGTTGGTTCTGCTTGTTTACGACCTGTTTACAAGCTTGAGCGTTTATCTTTGGGGCTGTTCATCTCTCCCCAGGCTGTGGGTAAGGTTTAATACACAGCTAAACAACCTCCCCCCCGAGCCAGGGTCCAGCCTTCCTGCCAGCTGCGAGCCTCGGCGGTTGCTGTTTTGCAGAGCTATGCAAATGTCCTCGTCCTCACCAGCGGCCTTGATTGCTCAGGTCGTGTTTTCAGCCACGCCAGCCTCAAACGTTTATTTATTTCATTTAATTCCCTTTCAATTGCAGGGTGATAAACCTTGGCCTTGGTCTCTGTGTGTGCAACCAGCTTGGGCTTTGAGCCTGGGCTGCCCAGGAGGTGTTTCATAATATTTTATAATTCATAACCCATATGTTATAATTTATAACACACCTTTTATTCATTCATAATCTATATTTTATTTCCCAGATTCAGAGACTCTGCTGCATGTTGTGGGAGTTTGGAGGCTGCCCCGTGCATCTCCAGGCAGGTTGGACTGACGGGCAAGGCCAGCTAAGGGGCTGCCTGGCAGGAGGCAGAGACTGATTATTTTAATTCAGTTAATGAGGGGGGATTTGGGGTGACCCAGCAGTGGAGTAGCAGCAGGGGGACAAGGCCATGAGCTGAGCAGTATCAGGGTCAGCCCTGGCCCTGAATGCCGTGTGTGTGGGTCAGAGGTGCAGAGCTGGGGGGGCTGGGGGCCCCTGGCCCCACCACCATCCACCCACCCTGCCACTGTTGGGGAGCTTCAGGCTGCCCCAAAACCTGTCCCCCTGCTGCAGGGATGGCTCTGAGAGGTGACAGCCTGGCGAGGCAGGGGCAAGGAGCCAGTGACCATCTCAGGGCTGAGCCACCTCGGGGCCAGGGCCCGCGCCTTCACACGTCAGCGCCCGCTGGAGAGGGTTTCGCTTCCTTTTCTCAGCCCCCTCTTCGGGTTTCTGATTGGAGACCGAGGCAGGTTGGGGGTAAATTTAGCCAGGGGCTGCCCCGCGGGCGTGCAGCTGCAGGGCGGCGCTGGCTGGGGGCCCGGGCTGGCGGGCACAGCCAGGGCTCTGCACAGCTTCCCCACACCCCGCAGGGGAGGCGGCTGCTGGAGGCGGGGATGTCAGGATGGGGTGCAGGAGCCACCAGCACCCCCGGCCCAGGCAGGGCAGGAGCTGTTGGGCGCTGCCCGAGCTGCAGAGCTACACTGCAAGGTGGGGTGACTCCTGCTGTCCTCCCACTGTCACCCCAGTGGGGTCTGGCTCTCCCCCCACCCTGGGCTGGAGCTATTCTCAGCCCTAGCTCTTGCTTTCGAGTTTCAGCCCTGCTGCCTCCAGGAACAGCAGCTGCAGCTGCCTCGGGGAGGGCAGGAGGGACGTCCCTGTCCCCTCCGGCTGCGCCACGTCGCGATGTCTCTCCAGGGGAGATGTTTCATCAGCCCCAGGTGCACGAGCTCTGCTTCTGCCACGTCCCCTCAGAGAGTCCCCAAATCCTCCTGGCCTGAGAAGCTGGGGCCTGGGGAAATCACCGAGTGATGTGAGATAAAGAAAAGCAAGCCCAGGATGATTTTAGGGGGACAAACCTGGCTGGACGTGACTGCCACGGGGGATCTCCAGAACGGACAGCCCCAGTGCAAGGCCAGGGGTGCAGGAGCTGCAGGGTTTGGGGACTGGAGCAGAGCTTTGCCCTCTGGAGCTGGGAGACATTTTGAGACAAGGGTTGCAAGAGGTCCCGTGGCCCCACATCCTCAGCCTTCAACCCTACATCCCTCTTTCTGCTGTTGGCCATGGGAACCCTCCAAGCCCAAAGGTGCTAGAGCACCAGGGTTCATTCAACCCCCCCAAGTCCTTGCTGAGCCCCTACCTGTGAGCCTCAGCCTGGGAGCACAGCTCTCACCAAGCCCTGACCACTCCACAGGAACCACCAACACGCTCTGCAGCTAATTAAAGCCTTCCCCAAGCATCTCATTTACTAAATTGTAAACTTAATGATGAACTGGGAAAACAGAAGAAAAATATTTTAAAAGACAGATAAAAATCACAGTAGAGACAATGGCAGAGCAAGAGTGAGAGCTGCAGCTTGGGAGAGGCATGGGTTTTGGGTTCCTTGGCACATTTGCTCACCAGAAAACCCTGCCAAGGGTGCTGTGAGAGGCCTCTTCTTCCCAGGCACTGTTTCCCTCCCCTTTGGGGTCTGGATCAGGCCCTGCATCCCAACATGATTCCCAGTGGCGCCTCCCCAGCCTCTTTGATGGGCTTGTTATGAGTAAAGCTGGCTAGAAATTCCCTGTGCTGTGGGTGGCAGGAAGGACGGGGCCTCTGGGGGTGCCAGGGCCACTGATCTATAATTCAGCAGGTTTGGTTTTTTTTTCCTTGCTAGTTGTTGCTTATAGAAAGGGCTTAGCAAAATCTTGTAATCAATAATTAGTGAGGTTTCCTGCCCCCAGAGTCAGAGATGTGCCTGTGGTCTGCTTGCCCAGACCCGAGCTGAAGTGAGACCCCAGCTCATGGTGCAGCAGGCCCTGCCCCAAACCCAGCCTGTGACAACCTTGGTCTGGTGTCCTCTAACTGAAGAACTGAAGCCTTTACTCATGGGAAGTGGAGATGGATTTCAAGCACCATGATATTGTTGCCCTGTCACTCCCCCTCCCCACCAGCTCTCCACCCCCAAAATGTGGCATTTAGCAGAGTAATACCTGGCAGCACAGCTGGGACAGGAGTTCCTGTGTGAGCCCATTGTTCACTCCAGCCTCAAGCAGTGGCCATTGCTGAGAGGTTCCCAGCAGCACTGAGGGACCTGGGGCACCTTTCACCAGCAGTAGGACAGTTCTATGTCCAGGCCACCACTGCCCACCCTGGCATGGGAGCAAGAGATGGATGAAAGAAACTTAATTCCACTCAAAGTTTCTCTCAGGCATTTGCTTTCCTGGCAGGTTTGGTGTTGCTGCCACAGGGCTTGTTCCCTGGGAGGCTCCAGTCCCTTGGATGTTTTGCCAGACAGGGAACAATGCAGAGGGCAGAGGCTGCCCCCTTGGATTTTGTCTTCTAGAGTTCAAGTTTGGCAGAAGATTTTTTGCTTTGTTTTGGCTTCATTTCTTGAGGAATCCTTAAGTGGTTACTGAATGGGTGGGTAGAAAAGAGCATGGAGGAGCTGGGTGGGCTGTCCCCTACCCCTTTACCAGAAAGTCAGCTGTACCCTGGGCTGCATCACCAGCAGCTTGGCAGGAGGTTGAGGGAGGTGGTTCTGTCCCTCTGCTCTGGTGAGACCTCCCTGCAGTGCTGGGTGCAGCTCTGGGGTCCTCAGCATAGGAAAGACATGGACCTGTTGGAGCTGGTCCAGGTGAGGCCTCAAAAATTATCACATGTCTGGAACACCTCTGCTCTGAGGACAGGCTGAGAGAGTTGGCATTGTTCAGCCTGAGAAGTTCTATAAGAAAGATGGGGACAGAGTATTCAGTAGGGCCTGTAGTGACAGGACAGGGAGCAATGGTTTTAAACTAAAAGAGGTGGATTCAAACTAGATGTAAGGAAGAAATTTGTATGGTGAGGGTGGTGAGGGGCAAGCAGGTGCGGGTGACACAGTTGTGGGGGTCTACTACAGACCTGATCAAGGTGAGAAGGTTGATGAGGCTTTCTACAGGCAACTGAAAGCAGCCTCACAAGTACAGTCCCTGGTCCTCATGGGAGATTTCTACTACCCCGGTATCTGCTGGAAGACTCACACAGCCAGCCTTTCACAGTCCAGGAGGTTGCTCCAGTGCATTGATGATAACTTCTTAATGCAAATGGTGGACAAGCCGACTAGAAGAGGAGCGCTGCTGGATCTTGTACTAACCAACAAGGAGGGCCTTGTTGAAGCAGTGGTGGTCAATGGCAGCCTTGGCTGCAGTGATCATGAGATGGTGGAGTTCAGGATCCTGTGTGGAAGGAACAAAATACCCAGCAGGACCAGAACCCTGGACTTCCACATGGCAAACTTTGGTCTCCTCAATCATCTATTAAGGGAAATCCCATGGGACAGGGTGCTAGAAGATAAAGGGGCTCAAGATAGCTGGTCAACATTCAAGGACCACTTCTTGCAAGCACAGGATCAGAGCGTCCCAATGGTTAGGAAATCTAGTAAGGGTGCTAGGAGACCTGCATGGTTAAAGAAGGAACTACTGGGCAAACTTAAGTGGAAAAGGAAAATCTACAGATCATGGAAGGAGGGGCTGGTCACGTGGGAGGAATATAGGACTGTTGTCAGAGGATGTAGGGAGGCAATTAGGAAAGCTAAGGCCTCCTTGGAACTTAACCTTGCAAGTCAGGTTAAGGATAATAGAAAGGGCTTTTTCAAATACATAGCTAGCAAAACTAGCAATAGAGGCAATATTGGCCCATTGAGGAATGAGGTGGGAGCCCTGGTGACAGAGGATATAAAGAAGGCAGAGGTGCTGAATGCCTTCTTTGCCTCTGTCTTCACTCCTGCAGGGTCTCCCTATGAGCCCCAGATTCATATAGCCCCAGAAGAAGTCAAGATAGAGGAAGAGTTTGACATGGTAGATGAGGATTGGGTTAGGGATCAGTTGAGTAATCTGGACATCCATAAATCAATGGGTCCAGATGGAATGCACCCAAGGGTGCTGAGGGAGCTGGCGGAGGTCATTGCTAGGCCACTCTCCATCATCTTCAGTAAATCATGGGCAACAGGTGAGGTGCCTGAGGACTGGAGGATAGCAAATGTCACTCCAGTCTACAAGAAGGGCAAGAAGGAGGACCCGGGTAACTATAGACCGGTCAGCCTCACCTCCATCCCTGGAAAGGTGATGGAACAACTTGTTCTTGTCACTATCTCCAGGCACATCAAGGACATGGGGGTCATCAAGAGCAGTCAACATGGTTTTATCAAGGGTAAATCATGTTTGACTAACCTCATAGCCTTCTATGAGGAAATTACTAGGTGGATAGATGATGGTAGAGCGGTAGATGTGGTTTATCTTGATTTCAGTAAAGCATTTGACACCGTCTCCCACAGCATCCTTGTAGAAAAGTTGATCAGGTATGGGTTTGGTGATCAGGAAGTGAGGTGGATTAGGAACTGGTTGAAAGGAAGGAGTCAGAGAGTTGTAGTCAATGGGGCAGAATCTGGTTGGAGGTGTGTGACTAGTGGAGTCCCACAGGGGTCGGTACTGGGACCGGTGTTGTTCAACATCTTCATCAACGACCTGGATGAGGGTATAGAATGTACCCTCAGCAAGTTTGCTGATGACACTAAGCTGGGAGGAGTGGCTGACACACCAGAAGGCTGTGCTGCCATTCAGAGAGACTTAGATAGGTTGGAGAGTTGGGCGGGGAGAAACATGATGAAATTCAACAAGGGGAAGTGCAGAGTTTTACATTTGGGGAAGAACAACACCATGTCCCAGTACAGGTTGGGGGCTGAACTGCTGGAGAGTAGTGTAGGTGAAAGAGACCTGGGGGTCCTGGTAGACAGGAGGATGACCATGAGCCAGCAATGTGCCCTTGTGGCCAAGAAGGCCAATGGCATCCTGGGGTGCATTAGAAAGGGTGTGGTTAGTAGGTCAAGAGAGGTTCTCCTCCCCCTCTATTCTGCATTGGTGAGGCCACATCTGGAATATTGTGTCCAGTTCTGGGCCCCTCAGTTCAAGAAGGACAGGGAACTGCTTGAAAGAGTCCAGCGCAGAGCTACGAAGATGATTAAGGGAGTGGAACATCTCCCTTATGAGGAAAGGCTGAGGGAGCTGGGTCTCTTTAGCTTGGAGAAAAGGAGACTGAGGGGTGACCTCATCAATGTTTACAAATATGTAAGGGGTGAGTGTCAGGGGGACGGAGTTAGGCTTTTCTCAGTGATGACCAGTGATAGGACAAGGGGTAATGGGTGTAAATTGGAGCATAGGAAGTTCAAGGTGAATATCCGAAAAAATTTTTTTACTGTGAGAGTGACAGAGCACTGGAACAGACTGCCCAGGGAGGTTGTGGAGTCTCCCTCACTGACATTCAAAACCCACCTGGATGCGTTCCTATGTGATGTACTCTAGGTGACCCTGCTCTGGTAGGGGGGTTGGACTAGATGATCTTTTGAGGTCCCTTCCAGCCCCTAAGATTCTAGGATTCTATGATTCTATGAAACACTGGTCCAGGTTGCCTGGAGAGGTGGTAGGTGCCTCATCTCTGGGAACATTCAAGGTCAGATTGGATGGGGCTCTGAGCAACCTAGTTTAGTTGAAGGTGTCCCTGTTTGCTGCAGAGGGTCAGACCAGATGACCTTTAAAGGCTTCTTGCAACCCAAGCTGTTCTATGATTTTGTGTCCCCAAAAGACACCTCCAGGGACATGTAGCAACCCCGAGCCTGGTGAGGCTGGACTCCCCACTGGCACCCACACAGTCTGGGGAGGGGGATGCAGTAGGGCCATCCCCTCTTTAGCAAGAGACTGGGGAGGGGGCATCCTCCCCAACGCTGCACACACAGCATGGCCTGGTGCTCCCACCCCTTGTCCCAGGGGTGGCTCCTGCCAGCCCTGCTGGGGCACTGGCAGCTGAGCACTGGTGCTCTCGACACAGCTGTGGCTGTGAGCTGGTCTGTGTGCAGGGAAACTTCCCTGGGGCTGTGCTGGGGACGTGGCACTCAGGGGTCAGAGCTGCCATGGCACAGGGTGTCAGGGACAGACTGATGCATGGGCATGCCCTGGTGGCTCCACCAGTACCTGCATCCTGGGCACAAAGGGTGATGAAGGAAATGGGGATAGAGCCAGGGCTGGCCAGCAAAGGGGCACAGCTGGATGTGGCCCCACCACAAACCACGTGCCCCTGCAAGAGACCCAGTGCTCAGAGGCCAGTGGGTGAGGCACAAGGCCAGCATGGCCAGGACCATGTGCTCACCCCTGGCACGGGAGCTTACACCAGGCTGATGGCCCAAGCTGCTCATCCCCGGTCCCAGGGGTGCTAGGGGGATTCAAGCATAAGCAAGAGCTGAAGAAGCACCTCCTGGTCACCCACCATGATATGTGTGTGAGTTTGACCCATCCCACCCTCCTGCACACTGTGGTGATGTTGGTGGGCCTGGGGGAGCAGGCACGTTGGAAGGACACAGAGACACGGATGCTGAGCCAGAGCTAGTTCAGTGTTGGTGTTTATTCGTGTGACACTCAGGGTGAGGGGACAGGAGTAGGAGGCAGGGGGACTTGGGGAAGGACAGCTGGGGCCAGGGGGGCAGGGGGGGTGGACATTGTCCCCAGCAATGGGGACGAGGAATGGGGCCAGTGAGGGCCCGGCGGGTGCCGAGAGGTTCCAGCAGGCTTAGTGGCTGCACTGGGATCTCTTCAGGCTCTTCTCCACGTTGCCAGCCTCGTGCTTGACCTTGCAGGAGTAGGTTTCGTGCCTTGCCCACTCGCTCTCACTCAGCATCAGGTAGCTGCTGGCCATGTACTTGTTGTTGCTCTGGCGCTGGGGCTGCCCGGTCTCCACGCCGCTGCTGATGACCTGCCCATCAGCTGTCCAGGTCACCTGTGCTGCCCCAGGATAGAAGCCTTCCAGCAGGCACACCAGGGTGGCTTTATGCTCCGACGAGAGCTGCTCGGAGGATGGTGGGAAGAGGTAGACAGAGGGGCTTGCCTTGGGCTGTCCTGCAGGGGAGAGAGCAGAGCAGGGTCAGGGGGCACCCAGGTTCAACTTTTATGCCTCTAAATATGTGCATTTGGGATATATATATACACATATATACGTGTGTGTGCAATATACGTATACTTACGTCCCATTTGTACTTGTATATACACATATATATATACACACACATGTATATATATGTATATACACACATATATATACATTATATGTATATATAAGTGCATATACACATGATATATTATGGATACCTACATATACAGATAACATAAATAATATATCTGTATCATAATATGCATATTATATATTACATAATATATATGTATATTACATATTTCATAATTAACACACACATATGTGTATTATATCTCGTTATATATATAATTACAAAAATTAATGTCATATTCATTTTTGTATATTTTAATATATTAAGCATATATTATTTTTACATTAATATATAATATATAAAATATATTATTTATATATTCATATATAGTGTATATATGAATATATATTATTTATATATTCATATATATATATATAAATAAATACATCTCTGGTTAGTTGCTGTAAACCCATTTCTTTCCTTTTGCAAGGCAATTCTTTTTAAAAAAAATAAAGAATCAAAATTTCACGGACCAACTGTCCTGGTTTTGCTCCAGTTCTGCTTTCATACAATTTCAGACTTGTTTCAGAAAAAGTAGAACTAAGAATCACCCAAAGGAAGATGAAGAAAAGATGTTTGGTCTTTCTGAGGTCATTCCGCTGCCTCCTTAAATGTCTGCCTCTATCTATCTCTAATGTCTAACCTCTAATTTCTGTCCCTTTCTCTATCTGAAGACCAGGACTCTGCCATTAAAAACTTTCTGCTGAAGAAATGGTAAACTGCCTTTTTCTCCATTTTACGCCCCTACTCGTTTGGTTCAGATTGGGATTTTTCAGCCTAATTCTTTTTAAAATTGCAAAGACAGACCCAGGATGTTCCCGGCAGCATTTTCAACACATTCATCTCCACTCCTGTCAGACCTTACCTGGACAAGGAGCCTCTTTAAGACACCCCTGACAACTTTTGGGTGCGATCCCAGGGATGTGCCATTTTCACTGCCAGCTGGAAGTGCCTCCAGCCAACCCACTGGCTGCCATTTCCCAGCGCATATATATGTATATACACACATATATATACATTATATGTATATATAAGTGCATATACACATGATATATTATGGATACCTACATATACAGATAACATAAATAATATATCTGTATCATAATATGCATATTATATATTACATAATATATATGTATATTACATATTTCATAATTAACACACACATATGTGTATTATATCTCGTTATATATATAATTACAAAAATTAATGTCATATTCATTTTTGTATATTTTAATATATTAAGAATATATTATTTTTACATTAATATATAATATATAAAATATATTATTTATATATTCATATATAGTGTATATATGAATATATATTATTTATATATTCATATATATATATATAAATAAATACATCTCTGGTTAGTTGCTGTAAACCCATTTCTTTCCTTTTGCAAGGCAATTCTTTTTAAAAAAAATAAAGAATCAAAATTTCACGGACCAACTGTCCTGGTTTTGCTCCAGTTCTGCTTTCATACAATTTCAGACTTGTTTCAGAAAAAGTAGAACTAAGAATCACCCAAAGGAAGATGAAGAAAAGATGTTTGGTCTTTCTGAGGTCATTCCGCTGCCTCCTTAAATGTCTGCCTCTATCTATCTCTAATGTCTAACCTCTAATTTCTGTCCCTTTCTCTATCTGAAGACCAGGACTCTGCCATTAAAAACTTTCTGCTGAAGAAATGGTAAACTGCCTTTTTCTCCATTTTACGCCCCTACTCGTTTGGTTCAGATTGGGATTTTTCAGCCTAATTCTTTTTAAAATTGCAAAGACAGACCCAGGATGTTCCCGGCAGCATTTTCAACACATTCATCTCCACTCCTGTCAGACCTTACCTGGACAAGGAGCCTCTTTAAGACACCCCTGACAACTTTTGGGTGCGATCCCAGGGATGTGCCATTTTCACTGCCAGCTGGAAGTGCCTCCAGCCAACCCACTGGCTGCCATTTCCCAGCGCCCCTACCCTCGGCCACGGGATCCCACAAAGTCCCTGCTCCTCACCCACAGCCTGGGACTTGGTCTGACTGGGAACCAAGGACTTAGACTTCAGCCTAATGACTCAATTCTTTAACAAAGACAAACATTTCTTAAAGAGACCCAAACCTGAGTGTCTAAAATAGGCTCCCTGAGACCTCAGACATAATTTCTGGCCAAATTTTAAGATCTTTCAATTGAGGAGATGCCCCTCAGCCCTCTCCAAAGCCCTCTGAGTCCCCAGCGACAAGACAAAGCCCCCACGCCCGTCCACACACGGGCGGCAGAGCCCAGCCCAGGGCCAAGTCCCTGAAAAAAACCCCAAATCACCAAAAATCGACAAAATGTCACAATTTTGGGGTGCAGAAGGAAAGACCGAGAAGGAATCGGCGACTCACCTAGGACGGTCAGCATGGTCCCGGCTCCAAAAATACCACACAGTGATACAGGGCTGTGCAAAAACCTCCTGCCCCATGGGAGGAGCAGTCCTGGGTCCTGTAGATATTTCAGGGCAAAGATGATGAGACAGAGATGCCCTGATGGATGCAGAATGATGGAGGTGATGGGATGGAGCCACTCTGATGGATGCAGAAGGATGGAGGTGATGGGATGGAGGCACCCTCATGGAAACAGCAGGATGGAGGTGATGGGATGGAGGTGCCTCTGTGGACGCAGCGCAGGGGAGGTGGTGGGATGGAGGTGCTCCAGTGGACACAGAAGGCTGGATGCACTTTGCTAGATGTGTCCTAGTAGATGTGGAAAAGGGCAGGAGCAGCAGTAGTGCAGCCATATGGGGTTGACCATATGTCCTTGCTGGAGGTGCCATGAGAAAATGGGGAGCCTTGGCCCCTCTATCCCACATGGACTAAGTTGGCAGGTCTCTGCAGAGCCAAAACTGCATCACTGGTTGCTCCAGGGACCCCCTGCTACCCAGAACCATGTGCCTTGTTCTATTTCAAGCCCATGCCTGTGGTGTGGGGATGTTGATCCCAGGTATGAAAAGGCTGGTGGAGGCTTTGGGTGTTCCTAGGGTGTATCAGGCAGCACCTTTGTCTTGACCTGCACTGCTGCCATGCTGGTGGGCTGTGGGCTGCTCTGGGGGGCAGCAGCCACTAAACTGACACACCTCAGGCCACATTATGGCTACAGCAGGGGTGAACAGGGACCATGGGCCACCAGACTGTGTGTGTGCGGCTAAACCTCATGAATAAACCATCCATCTGTCCTTCCCACCACCCAGAAACACCAGCACTGGCAAAGGTGCCATGGTTTCATAGGGTAGCCCACCACCCAGTGCCCATGCCAGCCTAGGCTGGGAAGGCAGGGAGGCACCCAGCAAGGCCCTGGGTGGCAATGGGCAGGGTGGGTGAAACTAGGACCTGCAGGGCAGGGACGGGCTGCTGGGGACCATCTCCTCCCCAGATGACAAGGGACAGGCACAGACCTGGGGCTCTAAGGCACAGCCAGGCTGGGACACCAGGCACAGCCCCCTGAAGCAAAGGGCAGCAAGAGCAGGGCTGTGGTGGGACCAGCCCCACCATCAAATGGGGACAGCCAAGACCCTAAGTGTCCCCTGGGGTGGCAGGAGGTTTTTGTATCACTTCCCCACTGCTCTGTGTCACTGTGGCAGCGTCACCACCAGTTTCATAGCCACCACAGTAATAGACAGCCTCGTCCTCGGCTTGGACCCCAGAGATGATTAACGTGCCCGTGGAGCCAGATGCAGAGCCGGAGAATCGTGAAGGGATGTCTGAGGGTCTGTTGCTATTCCAGTAAATCACGGTGACAGGGGCATGGCCAGGCACCTTCTGCTGGTACCAACCAGTGTAACCGCTGCCAGTGTCAATCCCAGAGCAGGTGATCTGGACAGTTTCTCCCAGGTTTGCTGACACCGAAGGCGGCTGAGTCACTGCTGCCTGGACCAGGAAACCTGGAGAGAAGAGAGGGGAGAAGATGTGGGTCAGCCAGGGCCCCATGGGCACAGCCCTGCCCGGGCAGCAGGACAGGGACCCGAGCCCTGTGCCCAAAGGCCCGGCCGGGCCCAGCGAGTCTGGCCAGGGCACCTGAGCTGTGGGCGAGCACCGCGAGGAGGAGAAGGGGCCCGGCCATGGTGCAATCACACCAAATCCCACCAGTTCCGTGTCCCCACGCTGATGGGGCTGTGCCACAGACCTCGACTCCCTCTTAAGCCTCTGCCTGTCTGGGCACAGCCCCTGCATGCAAATCTGACCCTGTGCTCAGGGCTGGATCCTGCCCCACCTCCCTCCCCGTTCTTGTCCCTGGGCACAGAATAGACGTAGAGACTCAACCCAGCTCAGAGCCCAGAACCAACCAGCAGGGACTTCCCCTGTACCCAGCCCAGGCACAGGGGCTGCAGGGCAGGGGGTGTGGGTGGCAGGCAGCACCCACAGCTATAGCATCTCACCCACAGGTTGTGGGGAGCAGATAGGCCAGCTCCTGTGTCAGCCCATGCCCAAACTGTTGTCCCTGGGGTGGGTTTTTGGGGTCCAGCTGGATCCAACAAGGCTCTCCCATAGGGAAAGCACTGGGAAAAGGCAGGAGCAAAGCCCCCATTACTATCCCTTCCAGCTCCTCCCATGAACAGTTTTTGTGACTGATGGGCTCCAGGAGCTTTAACCTGGGCCAGGAGCAGCACAAAGCAGCCCTCACGCCTGAGGACCACAGGGTACTTGATGCACCCCTGCCCATGTCCTTCTGGCCCCAGCCCATGGCACGTGTTCCTCCTTCCATCTCCACAGTTCTGTTCACAGATATAGAGCACAAGGCCACCTGGGACCCAGCAGCCCACAAAGCAGCTTCTGAAACCACAAATGCAACCACCATGGGCCCAGCACTCCTGC
>NW_009953217.1:6020208-6025351 GCF_000747805.2 Chaetura pelagica
GGGCACAGCCCTGCCCGGGCAGCAGGACAGGGACCCGAGCCCTGTGCCCAAAGGCCCGGCCGGGCCCAGCGAGTCTGGCCAGGGCACCTGAGCTGTGGGCGAGCACCGCGAGGAGGAGCGGGGCCCAGGCCATGGTGCAATCCACCAGTTCCGTGTCCCCACGCTGATGGGGCTGTGCCACAGACCTCGACTCCCTCTTAAGCCTCTGCCTGTCTGGGCACAGCCCCTGCATGCAAATCTGACCCTGTGCTCAGGGCTGGATCCTGCCCCACCTCCCTCCCCGTTCTTGTCCCTGGGCACAGAATAGACGTAGAGACTCAACCCAGCTCAGAGCCCAGAACCAACCAGCAGGGACTTCCCCTGTACCCAGCCCAGGCACAGGGGCTGCAGGGCAGGGGGTGTGGGTGGCAGGCAGCACCCACAGCTATAGCATCTCACCCACAGGTTGTGGGGAGCAGATAGGCCAGCTCCTGTGTCAGCCCATGCCCAAACTGTTGTCCCTGGAGTGGGTTTTTGGGGTCCAGCTGGATCCAACAAGGCTCTCCCATAGGGAAAGCACTGGGAAAAGGCAGGAGCAAAGCCCCCATTACTATCCCTTCCAGCTCCTCCCATGAACAGTTTTTGTGACTGATGGGCTCCAGGAGCTTTAACCTGGGCCAGGAGCAGCACAAAGCAGCCCTCACGCCTGAGGACCACAGGGTACTTGATGCACCCCTGCCCATGTCCTTCTGGCCCCAGCCCATGGCACGTGTTCCTCCTTCCATCTCCACAGTTCTGTTCACAGATATAGAGCACAAGGCCACCTGGGACCCAGCAGCCCACAAAGCAGCTTCTGAAACCACAAATGCAACCACCATGGGCCCAGCACTCCTGCCTACAGCCTGGCTCTATTTCACACCCTCACCCTGGTCCATGGCCTTGGACCCATCACACTTGAGGGGACACAGGAAGTATCAAACCTGAAAGCAAACAGCACCCCATGAAATAGTGGAGCTTGTGCCTTTGGCTCCAATGATATCCTCAGTTCAGGGGTCCTGCAGGAGGATGGTATGGGGTCAGGGTGCTGGGCAGCCCCTGGCTGTCATGGGGCTCTGGTGGGATATTGCCCAGGGCCAGGGGCTTTCCAGGGGCCAGAGGTGCACACACACAGCCAGTGCTGGAGTGGCCCGTGGCTCCTGGAGCAGCACAACAGAGCAGCCCCTGAACACCCCTGCTCTTCCTCAGCAGCCTCATGCATGACCCCTGGAGCTGCTGTGCCCAGGAAAAATGTCCCTTCTCAGGCCTACAAGGCAAAGCTTTGGCCAGGGCCCCATCCCATGGCATGTCCCCCCCTCTTGGTGCTGGGGCTGCAGTTTCAGCAAGGCTGAACCCACTGGGGGATGCCCCACGGGCTTGGGTGCAGCCAGGCTGGGAGGGCAGGGAGGCCCTGGCAGGGTCCTGGTGCCAGCAGGGAGGGCAGGGGACCTCACCCTGCACCAGGGGCCAGGAAAGGGATGCTGGGGCACACCCCTGGATTTCCTTATGGAGAAGGTGGTCAGACATTGGAACTGCCTCCCTAGAGAGGGGGTTGATGCCCCAAGTCTGTCAGCAGTGCAGAGACTTTTGGACATTGCCTTGAAAAACAGGCTTTAACTTCTGGTGAGTCCTGAAGCAGGCAAGTGGTTCCCTTCCAATGGAAATGCCTACCCTATCCAACCCCCTCCCCTCCAAAGGACAGGGGATGGAGCACAAACCTGGGGTTCTAAGGCACAGCCAGGCTGGGACACCAGGCACAGCCCCCTGAAGCAAAGGGCAGCAAGAGCAGGGCTGTGGTGGGACCAGCCCCACCATCAAATGGGGACAGCCAAGACCCTAAGTGTCCCCTGGGGTGGCAGGAGGTTTTTGTATCACTTCCCCACTGCTCTGTGTCACTGTGGCAGCGTCACCACCAGTTTCATAGCCACCACAGTAATAGACAGCCTCGTCCTCGGCTTGGACCCCAGAGATGGTTAACGTGGCTCCTCTTGCGGCTCCCAGCCATAGCTGTTGGTACTCCCAGAGCAGGTGATCTGGACGGTTTCTCCCGGGTTCGCCGACACCGAGGGCGGCTGAGTCAGCGCTGCCTGGACCAGGGAACCTGCAGAGGGAGAGAAGAGAGGGGAGAAGATGTGGGTCAGCCAGGGCCCCACGGGCACAGCCCTGCCTGGGCAGCAGGACGGGGACCCGAGCCCTGTGCCCAAAGGCCCGGCCGGGCCCAGCGAGTCTGGCCAGGGCACCTGAGCTGTGGGCGAGCACCGCGAGGAGGGGAGGGGCCCAGGCCATGGTGCAATCCCACCAGTTCCGTGTCCCCACGCCGATGGGGCTTTGTTGCGGACCCTGCTCCCCTTTTAAGCCCCCACCTGGCTGGGGTACGGCCCCTCCATGCAAATCTGACCCCACGCCCAGGGCCGGATCCTGCTGGGACCGCCCAGAGCCCAGCGGGGCCAGCGCAGCCCCAGGTGCAGGCAACTCTGGGCACGTGGCACAGGGCAGCACCACTGCCTTTCTGCCCCGTGCCCCAGGCATCAGGACAGAATGCCCAATTCCCACCCTCCTTCTCTCAGTTCCAGCTGCAGCCTTTCGGCCTGCCCAGCCCTTTTCCTGCCTGGTCATGGCATTGGGTGGGCAGAGGAACAGGTCCACATGGCTTTGAGCTCTGGCCCACAGCCCAGCACCTTCTGCTTGGCTTCAGGGCTCTCATAGATAACACCCCAGGCACATGGTGCCTGTGGGGCAGCTGTACTGAGCAGGGTCCCTGGTTATGGAGCCACAGGCTCCCCTGGCCTGCACTCCTTTGTAGACTGCCATCTGCCTCGGCTTCCCACCAGCAAGTCTTTGCTCCCCTGGACTCATCATCCCAGGGTTTGAAGGTGAAGCTTTTGCCTGGCCCCTTGGCCAGTAGGATGGTCTTCCCTATCTGTGATGGGGCTGCAGTTTCAGCAGGCTGAAGTCCTCCACAGTGATGCCCAGGAGTAGGGCACAGTCCCTGCTGTGGGGAGCTCCTGTCTGAGCTCAGCCAGGCACCCCTCCCCTGCAGCCCAGACAGCTGGGCTCCTCCATTCTGCACCCACCGAACGCTCTACAGCCCGCACCTCCCCCTGCCCAGGCTTTGAATGTCCCTGCAGCACAAGGGCCTCTGCAACAGCCCAGCAGTGCCAGGTTCCTGCCCTGCTGCCCTGCTCCAGACCTTTGGCTGCAGGAGCTGTCAGATGTGCTGGTGCTTGCACAGAACTGTGCCAGCTGGAAACCTCCAGGCCAGGGAGAAACCCACCAGCAGCCACAGCACCCCACAGCAGCTCCAAGGGAAAGGCGAGAGGGTGGTGGGGACCAGGTGCCAGTGTCAAGGGTTGTGGTGAGGGACAGGGGCAGAGACAGGGCTGCTGGGGGTCATCCCCTCCGCAAATGACAAGGGACAGGCACAGACCTGGGGCTCTAAGGCACAGCCAGGCTGGGACACCAGGTACAGCCCCCTGACGCAAAGGGCAGTAAGAGCAGGGCTGTGGTGGGACCAGCCCCAGCATCAAACAGGGACAGCTAAGACCCCAAGTGTCCCCTGGGGTGGCAGGAGGTTTTTGTATCACTTCCCCATTGCTCTGTGTCACTGTGGCAACACCAGTGCTGCCGTCGTAGTTACCACAGAAGTAGACAGCCTCGTCCTCGGCTTGGACCCCAGAGATGGTTAACGTGCCCGTGGAGCCAGATGCAGAGCCGGAGAATCGTGAAGGGATGTCCGAGGGTCTCTGGTTGTCCTTGTAGATCACAGTGACAGGGCCGCGACCAGGCACCTTCTGCTGATACCAGCCATAATAGTTGCTACTCCCAGAGCAGGTGAGCTGGACAGTGTCTCCCAGGTTCGCTGACACCGAGGGCGGCTGAATCAGCACTGCCTGGACCAGGGAACCTGCAGAGGGAGAGAGGAGAGGGGAGAAGATGTGGGTCAGCCAGGGCCTCACAGGCACAGCTCTGCCTGGGCAGGTGCCACACAGGGAAACAGAACAACACAGAGAGCACAAGGTGAGGAGAGATGGCAGAAGCAGGCATAGGGAGTGCCAGAGTTGGAGAAGGGCCCCATTCAGGTTATGGGCACATTGTGTGGGAGCAGAGCTCTGCTCAAGCCAGACCATCCCAGCACAGAGGCAACTCCAGTGGCAAGAGGAGGATGGGGCTGTCAGGACAAAGAGGCAGCAGGACTGCCATGCAGTCAAGACAAAAGACAATGCCATGCCTTCTGTGGGGACAGACACGAAGCATCCCAGGGCCAGAGTCACCTCTGACCTGGCATGATACAGTTGGGACAACATTCTCAGTCACATCCTTAGGCAGCAAAAGGATCTTGACTCAGCTCCACGGCTCTGCTCAGCAGTAAAGGAGAACGGTCAAAAACCTCAATTTTTAACTCCTCTGTTGCTCACTTCCACAACTCTCTGCATCAATGGACCAGCACCAATGCTGCTGTCCCAGCTACCACAGTAATAAACAGCCTCATCTGTGGCTTGGACCCCAGAGAGGGTTAATGAGGCGGGGGAGCCAGACCTGGATCTGGAGACTTGTGAAGGAATGTCTGAGGGTCTCGTGTTCTCATACATCACAGTAACAGGGGATTGGCCAAGTTCTGGCTGGTACTAACCAATGTAAGCATAGATGCCAGCACTACACCCAGAGCAGGTGATCCACATGCTTTCTCCCAGCAGGATAGCAACAGACACAAAGGCCCCAGCTGTGTATATCCTGCAGGGATTTAAAACAAGATCAGGGTCCACAACAAAGCCCGATCAGCGTGGGGACACGGAACTGGTGGGATTGCACCATGGCCTGGGCCTCTCTCCTCCTCGCGGTGCTCGCCCACAGCTCAGGTGCCCTGCCCAGACTCGCTGGGCCCGGCCAGGCCTTTGGGCACAGGGCTCGGGTCCCCGTCCTGCTGCCCAGGCAGGGCTGTGCCCGTGGGGCCCTGGCTGACCCACATCTTCTCCCCTCTCTTCTCTCACTCTGCAGGTTCCCTGGTCCAGGCAGCGCTGACTCAGCCGCCCTCGGTGTCGGCGAACCCGGGAGAAACCGTCCGGATCACCTGCTCTGGGATTGACAACAGCTATGCATATGCTGGTTGGTACCAGCAGAAGGTGCCTGG
>NW_009953218.1:0-11036 GCF_000747805.2 Chaetura pelagica
CTCACCCATAAAGAACATTATGTTAAAAAAATAAAAACAAACAAGAAATCCCACAGACAAAACACATATGCCACCCTCAAAAGAAAAACCCCAACCTACTCTTCAGACATGAAGGTGAAGTTTTCCTTCAATTCTTTTATCATATGAACACTAACAGAACAACTTTTGTGATTTTTACCATTTGCTTAGACTGCTCTGTATTTTGAGTTTATGATTTGTAATTGACATTATTTAAGATTTTTTTAAAGAGATTGAGGCAAAGGGTTTGAAGCAAGCAATAGTGAGATCAGTGACAAAGTTTGATGCTTACACATGCTGAGTGAAACAGCAGTTAGTGCTTCAACAAAGTGACAAAAAGCCTTTTTTCAAGTACAGCAATATTGTATAAAACCACACATCAAGCTTCCATAGCTGTTACAGTACAGGGACGGCTTGAAGTAGATCCAGACTAAGTCAGATCTCAGGAATAGTTTAGATGAAGGTTTTTCTATATGGTTTTAAACATTATGAAGCCTGAGCATTTGAGAACAAGTTCCTTACCAACAAACTAGGTAATACCTACTTTTACAAAGGTCAAGAAACAGTTCCTCGATTCCTTTGTTCTGTTTAGCTGAAGTATGATAATGTTTTGCTCCAACGGATTCAGCATACCTGCAGGGATGCAGATACACCAGGAATGCAGATACACAACTTCATTGTACTGAAGGACTCAAGCTTTCTGAGGCACTTTACATGAAGCAAAAGGATGACAAGGGATTTTATCCCAAGTTCTGAGTTAATCTACACAGGCTGATTTAATGCAAAAAGGGAGTTATGTGGTTAAAGCTGCCATAATTCATGAAAAATGCTAGATGCAATTTAAAAAAATTCAAGCTTAGAAATGCATTTAAACTGTAAAAGTTCACTTTAATCATGTACAATTCTCAAATTGCACTTTGGTCAGTAAGGTCATTCCAGGACTCAGATACTAATAGAACACTTAAGACAGTAACCAGCTAGGCACTGCTGGTTTATGCCTGCCAGTTGTTATCAGCATCACAAGACTATTACTCTAGCATAATTCTGCAATGACTGTTTCTATTAATAATTGGTGTTACTTACGTTTCTGCTTCTTGCATTGAAACATGTCTTTCTTTTTCCAAGTCTATTTTGTTACCTGTTGCAAACAAGTTAATATTTCAAATCTTTGTACTCCAAAATTACCCCCCAAAAAAGCAGTCATGTAAAGGTTGTACCCCATCATTTTCACAGAATCACAGAATTATTGAGGCTGAAAAAGACCTGAGATCATTAAGTCTAACCTATGAACTAACACCACCACATCAGCTAGACCAAGAGTCACATCCAGTCTTTCCTTAAACACCCCCAGGGATGGTGACTGCACCATTTCCCTGGGCAGTCCATTCCAATGTCTCATCATCATTCCTGTGAGGAAGTGCTTCCTAATATCCAACCAAAATCTCCCATGACACAGGTTCAGGCCATGCCCTCTTGTCCTGACTCTTACACAGGCCTCACTTTGGAGCACATCAGTACATTTTAGGAATCCCTTTTCAGTCAACTACTTACAGGCAATGAAGGTCAAGTTTTAATTCTGTAGAGTGATCAGAATAGCTAGATACCTTCATACAAGCCACAGATTCAGCCTTCTGCTTTTCTTTAATTTATTTGGCAGCTTATCTATGATGCAGAACTAGTTTCTGTAGAATATCCACACATCTGTCCTGCTCAAAGTGTTTTAATCACTAGATCTGATTTTAAGCCTAAAATCAGTATTTCTGTTGCATTGTTTGCATTGAAATATCCAAACTTTAAGACTCATTCCACCCATCAAGTACTTGATTATGAAAACAGACAAGAATCCAGTCTATACCACTGACAGTAAAAAATATGTTTGAATACTTGCAAGAAGTATAATACACATTTAATGGTTGTGTTTTTCTTTTTTTACTATGGTCTGCAGGTACTATCCAATTCTGACAAGATGTATCATTAAACAGCTTGTTTTTCCAAACTAACTCTCAACTTTCCGTGGTGTCATTTACTGAAACTAACTTCTAACTCCAACTGAATTTTAAATATCAAGTTAACAGAAACTTTACCCCTTCATATGCATAAGCAGTGTTTGGAAGATGTTATTGATTAAAATAAACATTACTGACTCAGGCATTAAAATAACATGTTAAAAAATGCTTACCTACTATACATAAACAGATTTCATTTCCCAACATTTTTCTTAATTCCTTAACCCAGTTTTTTACCTGCAAAAAGAACAGAAGTTTATTTTCACTATGTACTACTAGCTCCAGCACTGTGGAACTGACCCATTTCCTTCATTGTTTACTCTAAACTTGAAATAAACATGTTTAGAGCAACACGACAAAAATATTCTTCACATAGCTACCAATGCCTCTTGTTCAGCAGGTTTTAATTCGCCGTTGAAACTAACATCAAATGACTTAGATAAAATGGTTCAATTACTCAAGAAATAATTCACCACACTTTTGTTAGTCCCATTCCAAAGAACAAGTTCACTGCATTGGCCACTTTAGGTCAGGCATAAGACCTTTTATCAACAGGCACTTACTGACAGATCACAAACGGTAATTTTAAGGCAGAGGTACCTGAACTGAGTTGTTCAGGTTAGATTGTAACAGATGTTTGTTTCCTGAGAGAACAGATGGGACAAGAGTGTTGAGTCACCTGATGGTAAAGTATTTGTTATCAATTCTGTTGTCATCCTTTGAAGTTGCATGATCACTGCATTGACTTAAGGTCTGCTATTTTAAGGGAATTTAAGTTGTGAAGAGAAACAATCACTTCAAGAACCTAAAGATAATTAGGATACATGACACAGAGGTAGCTATGCAGTAACTGCTGCAAATTAATAATTCTTCCTTTTCTGAAAATGTAAATGTTTTGATATGACAGAACTTTATTAAGTAGGGGCCAGCATGAAAAGGCTCAAGTAGTACTCAGAAGCCATCACAATTCTGTAGATGAGGGGCAAGAGTTTAAATACTAGCTCAAGTGCTTTACTTGCCTTGCATCAGACTATTTCAGTTGCTTAAGCTGTTGTGGATTGATACCCTTATACAACTTCCATCACTGCTAACCCAATCCTTGCCCATCTAACCAGTTTCTTACTCTTCTACATAGAAGACCTACTGGTTTTGCCACAAGATAATCAGAGATAAATACACTTAGCAAAGAGTGTCATCAGTTTTCAGTTGGAACATCACCTGCTCAGACTGATCAACTAATACTGCTGTAAGATAATTAGCCAGTTAATTAGCCCAAATATCTATTGTAACAGAGAAAGTAATGTTTCCACTGTCATATATTGCAATTTCAGACTTCTCAGGTCTGTAAAAGGTCATGTCACTTATCTTTAAGTAATTTGGTTTATACAGTAGAGATCAGTATTGCAGACTATCACAAGACTACTGGGATATGTTTATAGCCTGTCACAGGTAACTCACACATCTAATTCTCTAATGTTCTTTGAATAACCCTGCCAGAGCTTTAGTAGACTGAAAACATCAGCCTTTAAAAGAATACTAAAAAGGTGTAAACTTCCATTATACAGTCTACATCTGCAGATGTAATATATTGCTGAAAATAGAAGATTCCCATTTACACGCTCATATCACAGACTCTTTCAATCTGAGTACATCTTGCACAGAGGTAAAAAAAAAAATCTGTCCAGTACCTTTTGAAAAGAGTCTTCATCTGTTATATCATATACTAGAATAGCGCCATTAGAATCCCTGTAGTATATCGGCCCCAATGCATGAAATCTTTCTTGACCAGCTGTATCCTGCATTTAAAACACACTTGTTAGCATTTAAAACAAAGCAATTAATACTTCAAGAAACTTCAAATATTTTGAAGTTTTACTTTATTAAGAAGTGCCTAACACATGAGTTCCAGTAAACCCAAGTCATTTTTCAGGAATATATTCTATTTAGCTAGGAGAGGGAAGATAGGAAAGTAAACATACCCATATTGCAAGGTTTACTCTTTTCCCACCAATATTTAGCTTCTTTGTAAGAAAAGATGCCTGGAAAGCAAAACAGATTATAGTGAGTTTTACACATCGATGTCTCATTTGACTTCAGATTAATTTACTAATAAAAACATCTGAATCAACAGAAGACTGCTTTTTGGATCAAAACACTCTTTAAGCCAGAAGGCTAATACTAAGCCAGTTAGTAATTTCACTATAGTTTGCCAGTTACTATTCTAAATAAATTTGCCTTAAGCCAATCATTTACTACATCTTTTCACTGCTGTTTTAAATTACTTGGGAAGGATCAGAGTTATGTGGAAAGAGTCTGAATTCACAACACTGATAAGTCTAAGTTGAGCTTGAAGCATTTCACAAGAGTACGTGAAAATGGGGTAGGAATCAACCTAACAGGATTTTTAATTTGTAGGAATAAGCAAAATTATTTTTTTCCACTATTAGTGAGCTACTAGAAAAAAAAATAGTCTGAGTTTATAACTAAAGGTCTCAGAACACTAGTATTCTGCAAGTTTCCTCTACTCCCTTTTTGCTGAAGTCAGCCCACAGCTCTCCCCATCTGTTTTGGGTTTTTTTCAGAGCATAGCATGGGTTGGGTTTGTTGTTGGCTCTGTTGATTTTTCCCCCCCACCATTCCTGAAAGCTCAGCGATCTGCTTCTCACAGCTAACACGCAAAAGGAAAGCAAGTGGCAGGAAAAGAAAAACCTCAGAGTAAGCATGCAAGCTGCTCTAAGAATTCTACTATGTTAACTTTTGAAAACATTTTACAGGACTAGAGCATTTCAAGATTAGCCTAATAATAGTCTCACAAGAGTACATCTGTTCTCCAAGTCCACATGATCCACATTTTCAAACATCACCTTTGTAACCAAGTGTATAATTCAGTGGCTAAGAAGGGATATAATAAAATGTTAACAGGTTTGAACAGGCTCTGAAGGAGTTGATAGGTCAGAAACCTGCTCCCCCTGTTCTGAAGACTAGCAGGAACAGGTTAACATCAGACAATTCTATTGCCAAGGCTTATCTTTTTCACTTTCAGCTTCACCTCAACTTGTGTTTGAATACCAACAAGTACTTGTATCTTATGATACATTCATTCCAGATTTTAGTCTGGACTGTAGCAGCTCAACATGAGCCCTGTATATGAGCACTGACCAGGCACTGAACTGACTAAAAGTCACGTGTATGCAGAGAGTGTCATGGGCCTGATCAGCTGCTTGAACCAGCTTGCTGCTTAACAACATAAGCAACCAATGTACACACAGAAGACCAGGGTTTTCAACTGACACCAGCCTAAGTTTCTCTGAAAGTGCCTCTCTGGAGTACTGCCTGTACTCCAGTTACAGTCACCCAACATTTGGCTGCTAGAGCAGCTCCTGCTATTCAGCTACTTCTCCAAAATCAACTCTGGCATCTGTATGGCCTAAGGTGAGAAGGTTCAAGAAGCTTATTTTTTGAAGTAAATTGTACTTTCCCCAAAAACTTTTCACAAAGTCTGATAAACAGAACATATAGAGAGAATACAAACCACAGGAAAGAAAAAAAAAAGTCAGTTTTGAAGAGCAGAAGGCAAAGAACTACTCATTATGACCATTGTACTCAACATAACTAAAGCATTAATGCTACCCCTCCAGTCTACAGTGAGGTGGCACAAGTCAAATTCAGAAAAAGTTTCAGAGAGCACATTAAAAGTATTTAACACTAAGAGCTTAACAGCAGACTAGCAAATCTTAGACATCAGGCAAACTAATTATTTAATAAAAATTCTGCAGAAAGTAGTTTATGGCTTTCAGATAGCTGTTCCTATGGATTATCTGATCAACACCTAATCTTCCTATCATAATTCATTCTACTCCACCAGGGTTTGAAAGTCAAAAGCTTAGAGATTATTTCACAAGTTTTAATTCACTAACATTTGGGCCATATTGAGAAGGTATAGTTAGGCACAACAAATCAAGCTTAACTGACAATATTTTATTAGTTTATTGTACTACAGCATTGTAAATTCCCAAGGGTCTTCTAAGCACTGTTTGCTTTGTCACAACACTGAAAATCAAATCTAATCAATTGATACAAATTTCACATTAAATGTTCAAGAATCATATTTCTGGAGCAAAAGGCAGAAAAATCCTTCACATAAACAGGATTTCTATTTTAAAAAAAAAAGAACTCAGTATCCATAAAGTTACATTATCATGGCTTTAGACACTGACTGAATTAATAGCACAGGTATCTTTACTATCTGACAGAGAAAATGTTAAACAAAACTTGTATATGGGGATAAGCCTACTTTAAGTATCACCAGTCCTTCAGGTCACCACAACTTTTCATAGCAATACTGTCTCTTCTAGGACTAAGAGTACTTACTTTCCTATAAACCCAAGAATTAGAATACACATACATTTAAGTAAGGCTTTATAAAGTATCTTCTGCTAAAGAAGTTTGTTTAAAAAGCTCACCAAATAACAAGATTGGAACCTGGTATTTGAAATAATGTTCAGAAGGCTGTGAAGATCTTGAAAAAAGCAGTCAACACTAAAATACAGATTAAACACTTAATTCTTCTTCATTGCATTCACATACTTGAAGAACACTGTTAGCAGGCTCCATTCTTGAATAAGTATGGTTGAGCATATTTACCATCAATAAACCGTATTTTACAGCCACACAGGCAAACATGCCAAAGATAAAACAATTGATAACTACCTTTTAACACCCCCCCATTCAAGTCCCCCTTGTCCCATGGAAAAGCAAGGTTACTAGACTCAGCATGAGGTTAGACAGAAAAAAAACAAAATCAGATGAACAGCAGGACTAAGCAATTTTTTGAAATTTGGGGGGAACTCCACATGGAAGGAAAAGCCTTACTGTTTTGAGATAGTTTACAAGTCTAGTTTAGGAAAACACTCAGCAGCCAAGGGTATCAAAGCCTTTGAAATCAGTAGTCTAGACAGTGTCAGGTTATTACACGTAGAAAAGCATTCAACATTTTTTCTAATATCGCAAGAATTTCCAAATTGAGTAATACAGATTTAAGTCTAAGTTGTGACTTGACTTAAAAAATCAGTAATTCCTTTCCATATTATTTTTATTACTGTGACAAGTAATTTTTGCTAGGACTTCCAAAACCCCCCTAATATCTAGTACCATAGTTAATTCAAAGGTAAGTAATCTCAAACAGATCTTTCAAGTAAGCTACTATGACTCTGTAGTGTCTTATGACTGGTCTGAAGAATACTTCCACACTTAGAAGAAATGGATAATGAGATTGTAAGAGAAAAAAATCCATTATTTTTATGTGCCTATAGAAAATATTTTTCCTTTAACTACTTCTTCTAAGAGATCAGTTTTGCATGTCCATCAGGCCTCTTTAGGAGCAGATAAAGGGGCCCGAGTAGAACACAGGGAAGACTCAGTTGGGAAAGATTCCCTTGAAAGCCACTGAATAAAAGCAGGTGTATGTCACCCACCCCTTGACTGCTTCATCTGCAACAGAGCCAAGCCAGGCATACAAACACTGCATAAAGCACTGAACCTCCTTGCATTTGTCTCCCCATCCCAGCTATCTTAGCCAAGACAGCTTTTCCAGGTTATGCAAGTCCAAAGAAATCAGGATCTGTATAGTATTATTAGCACCACATAAGAGGCTCTCTTGGGTTGGATATTTTGCCGTCTTCCACACACCTCAGATATTAGTGCACAAAAGTTGCATTTATCTTAATTAACTAACAGAAAGTGTCTAACTGAATTTTCTTTTAATTTGGTTGATAATAGGTTTATTACTGGAGTAATTCTAGCACAGTTCAGTTGGTATCAATGTATAGCTTAGAACTATTTTATCAAGATAGGAGCACTGACCTCAACATTTCAATCAATGCGGACTAAATCTAACTGACCCCACCAGATCTGACAGTGGGCCACAGACTGTAGCCATTGCTTGCAAAAACCCTAGCTTTTCTGCATCAGCTGTTCTACTTTTCTGTAGATAAATACTTTCTCACACAAGAATCAGTAGACACCTTATTTCCAAATTGCAGGTCTTCTGTACCTTAAGCTAAAATAACCACAGCAACACAACCCAAGAGACTCCTAACCTCAATGTAAGGAAGTTCCAGTTTACCATTTCCCTCTAGCTAGCATTGAGGGAAGGGGATGGAGGAAAAGGGAATGGAGAGGGCGAGGGGGGAGAGAAAAGAAACAGCTCCCTTTCACTATAAGCTTTGTTACCAGCACAAAATAAATTACCTTAGTGTGTTCACAGGTTAACGTCACAACAGGATAATACTTAAGTGCTAGAATTCAGATAGGGAAGTGTAGATATACATTAGATAACAGATTCACACTGGCCAATATAAAGACTTCCTGTGCTCTCACCCATCATGGGGCTCACCCTGCAGGAAGCACTGGCCAACGTGACCAAAGTTTTCAGAGGGCTACAGTATCATCCCCCTTCTTGTTGCAAAGATACTGGAATAAAGCACTACACAGTACTTTATTTTTTCTAAGTCAGCAATTACTGTGGATAGAGAGCATCTCCTCTCAGTAGCTAGTGATCTTTTCATGACTCATCACTATGGCTTCTTCGCTGAATCAGAACCTAAGTATTTATCTAATTTTGGCTTTATTGAAACAAAAGTAATTTGCTGCAGTACTTTGAACTGATGCTATGAAATGAAGCCACTTTATCAGATTAAGCTTTTAATCTAAAATAAAATAAAAACATGCAAAAACATCGCAAAAATATCACTTCACTGCTTAATCTGATACCCTAGTTTCTCCTTATTTTTAATGGGATGCCATTTGCTACTGTAAGAGCTTACTACAACTTTCTTCTACAACTATAAGATGTAGGAAAGCAATAATAATATACTACTTCCCAAGTGCACATGACATACAGTAAGATCCAACACCAACTGACATTGTATTTTACAATCAAAAAGGTGCATATATTATTAAGGAGGTTCAGAACAGAAAAGCGTATTAGTAGAGAAACACAGTGCAGCCAGCTAAAAGACACAGGTAGCAACCAGAAACCTAATCACAGAGAAGAAACAAAATCTCAGATCAAGCATGAGCATGTGCTTTCACTTCTCTACAAGCACCCCCCCCCCGCAGATAATCAAAACCAAAAGCTCTCAAGCCATAATATCTAGACATTTCACTGTCCACAATTTCATGCCATTTAAAGGTCCATTTTATGTCATCTGTGACCCAAGTCCATATTCCAGCTCACTTTTTGCTTCTAATTCTAGGATTTCCATTACAAATTTAAAGAGCAAAAACCCACTGAACTGCATCACATGACAAACTATTAATCTCTGCTCTTTCTATGTGGGATATCAAAATTCAGCTATATATGATAATTTCAATGCACTTTAAATGACTGCTCAATGCTATGGCTCAGGTGAAAATTACAACTGCAGTTCTGACACCTACAAGCTACTAGTCATTTTGGTAGCGTAGCAAACATCAATTACCTCTATGGCAAACAGAGCTACAACCAACCTACCATTAATACTACATCATGTCTAGTAAATATACCAATAGCATATCCAAGTGCAGAGTATGAACATAGGACAATGAAGTTTTACACATTCTTTTCAGCAATTTGTTGCAAAAATGGAGGAACAATATCCGTTTATGAAGCATTCACTGTACTGTTTCAAGTGAATATCTAACATTTCTTTGGTTTTATGAGAAACTTGCACTATTAAAGACTTCTGAGTTACCCAACCCACAAGAATTTCCCCCTAAACGTACAGGAATAATGCACAACTATCCTAAGTAGCCTTTTTTTTTGGCATTACCTACAATTTATTATTCACAGATCCTCAGAAGTAGTTCAAACCCACAAGTGGCTCATGTGATGGCAGGAGTTTTTTTTCTTTCTTTTTAAAAATAAGTTAATTAAGAGCAGTATAATACACAGTGATAAACTGCACTTTTATATACATGCTCAGAACTGCTAAGAAAGATTCTGTGCAAATAGTGTAACAGCTAATAAAAACGTTACGAAAACAGAAAAATCTCAAAAGATTTAACATACAACGCAACGACGTGAAGTTTAAAACATGTTTTCTGAGGTCATGTACAATATAAGCATTTTATTTTGCACCATGGCATAGAAGCCATTCAGTGCTAGAAGGTAATGAAAAAACATTACTTCCAAGTGGACAACCTGTCATATTTCCTAAGTGAAACATCACCTCCTAGTTCTTTTTAAGTTAGCATACAGTACTACTGAGAATCCGGCCAGAATTCAGGGAGATAATGTGACAAGCAAGTAACCCTTAAGAATCTTTTCTGGTTTTAAATCATAAGCCTTAATCTCATAAACCATTTTGTGAAAGCTGTTCTCTTTAGACAGTACTATTTAGGTAGTTCAAGGACTTGAAAACATAAGGAAGACTATAATTAACAGAAACGCAGCACATGGGAAACACTTAGTCATCGGGCCACTACCAATGGTTACAATAACATCGCCACTTTCAAATCATGCTTCCCAAGATTTAAATTAAGACATAATTGGAAAAAAAAAAGCAAACACAACAGTCATCGCCTAGAATAGAATCGAGGCCTTTAAGTGCTGAAAGCTTAAGTCTGAGGTGTAAAAATAAGCGGAACACGAGTTTCCAGCACAGTCGGCAGGAGACAGCCACCATTGAGAGACCGGCAGCGGTCACTCCGCCCACCGTTAAGCGCTGAACAAAAAAGACGAGCACCGGAACCCTGGTGCGACGCTCTGTGAGCACCGGGGCGGCAGGGGCGGCCCGGTCCAGGCCAGCAACCCCAGACGCGGCGCAAGGGAAGGGGAGAAGAGCAGCGGCCCCCCCCACCTCGCCCTGGCCCTGCAGCTCTGGGCAGAGCCTCCCCGCCCGCCGCCGGCCCGGCCCGCACCTGCAGGGTGGTGATGTGCTTGTCGTTGAACTTGTTCTCGCAGTAGCGCAGGACCAGCGAGGTTTTCCCCACGCAGCCCTCCCCGAGCAGCACCACCTTGAAGGAGAAGCT
>NW_009953218.1:11719-38362 GCF_000747805.2 Chaetura pelagica
GAGGGGCAGCGCGACGTGCCAGGCCCGGCTGAGAAGCAGCTTCACCATATCTAGAAGCGAACTGTCGGTAGGGAGAGAGAACCCCGGAGGATTTATACGCGCGTCTGAATCTCCTTCCAGATGCAGCAAACGTGTCTGGGAAGCGTCTCCTCTGTGGCCAGGCAGCCAAAGCCTCCACTAAACATGATCAGCAGCACAGGCACGGGTTTTGTTCCAGCTTCAGCGGCTCCTGCCCATGTGAACTGAGTTGTGTGAATATATAAAGGTTTGCAAAAAACCCACGACTTTTGAAAAAAAAAAAAAAAAAAAGTCCGTAAGAAAATGCTTTAAAACAGAGATGTGGGAGCAAGTGATGAAAAAGGCAGGAGAAAAATGTTCTTATGTGACCATAAGAGGCTTCCTCTGGTTGTGTTTCACATACTGAATCTAAAAGTCAGGCTTATGGAAGTACATCATAGTGCAACTTCCTTTTTCTCTGTCAGATAGTATTAATACTCTGCTGGGTGAGAAAGAATAGACAAATGCATCCAGGAGAACAAAGATCAAATTTCCTGAAGCAAGAAGTCTCATTACTGAACAGCATTACATTCACCTACAAAATGGATTTGGTTTATTTTCTGCAGTTGTAAATAAAGTAAACACAAGATAAAACATCAACATAGACACAGTCTCCAGCAGTATCTTTTCTTTAAATAAATTCCCACTTTTATTAGCACATAAGTGGTTTCAGCAAGTTACTATAAAAATACTCTCATGCTGGAAAGTGATGCTGGCTCCTATGAATCACGCCTCTGTGTAGAGGCAGTAAAACTGACTGGCATGTCAGTTATTGTTATTTGAGGCTGAATAGAAGGAGGTAAAATCGGGTTCACGTTAACGTTGCCAGAGACAATGGAAATCAATGCTCATGAGCACAAGCTGCTTGTAGGGCCCAGCAGGTTGAGGCTTTCCTGGGTAACTGGTGGCAAAGGCATCTGCTGGGACACAGGGCTGTGTGAAGGCTGTCTTGAAAATTTAGAAAAAAACCTTCCTATTCTTCTAGCTTTTTGCTGTTTTCAGCAAAAGCAGGTTCTATGTATGTTCTTTATAAATGCACAGGGTTATACTGAAGAGCAGGCCTGATTTGTACTTTTCAGTTCTCCTTTGGATGGAAAGGATCTGTGTATCAGTTACATCTTACCGGTTAAACAAGAACTTTGTGTATAAGCACTTTTTCATCAATCTTAAGTCGAAGTGTATTATTATACTGAACACCGTGATGGAAATACAGGCTATCTTCCAGTGAGAAACAGAGCTGAAGCTCTGAAAAAGGCTAGAGGAGAGAGACCCTGTATGAAGTCCGTGTGCTGTGCCTGACGGTGTGGAACTATGAGCATTGTTTTTCTCACAGAGGACACAACAAGCGTAAGACACCAACTGAAGCTCAGTTCTGGCAGACTGCATTTCTCCAGGAAGTCTCTGCCATAGTACAGAGTTAGAAGATGCATCTTCCCACTGACAGTAGGCTCCTGTGAGTTACTACTGTATTCTGTCGTTTCTATTTTCCTGTCTCTTGTCTGCAACATGTGGTTACTGATTTTCTTATGTGAGAAGTCCTGTTCCTTCCAGAACTTCAGCCACCTGTACCAAATGAAATCAAAAGGCTGATCTACATGAGAACAGAAAATTCTGTCAGAACTACCTGAAGTGTCATATTTCACTGTAATCTCATAAACATGACTCATTAAAATCTGCAGGTTTAACTACCTGTGATAGTTATCAAGTTATTTTATTTTAATAGAGTTAAGTTAATTTGAGAAGTGTTCATTTTATTTCAGTATATTTGAGAAGGGAATGTCTCTTTTTCCTTTAATGGTGTGCTTCCCGTTTTTACACAGCTTCCTAAAAGTACTTTTACAGACCTTCTGTTTTAACTATGTTGCTGATGACATCTGCATGAAAAACATATTTTGAGACATATTTTCTGTCTCACAAAAGAAACTACAATACCATGGATGTTACTATACCAAAACAAACTGCACGGTGGTATCAATTGCTATTACCTTTTATAATTCTTTCATAAGCCTTTTACTTCACAGGTGGTATCACCTCTGAAAGTGAAAATTATGTACTTCTTTCAGTTTGCATTATTAGATCTGCTAATAAAAATAATAGATGTCTTCATTCCAGTGTAAACTTAACTGCATGTAGTACCTGTACAGAGGAGATACACTGCTTTGTCAAACCTGCAACGGCATGAACACCTCCCATGCCATTAACAACATGCAAATGATTTCTGGGATAATTATGAATTTCCTGTAAATTATAAAGGCAGCAGTTGTTTTGCAGGTAATGTCAGTCTTGTATTTTTTCTCTTGGAGAAAATTTCTGAGGGTAGTTTATTTTAGTTGCAGTAAAATGCTCTGATTTTGTCAGATTTACTTGGAAAAGAAATATAGTACGAAATCTCAACCAAATAATGTAAAGTTTTATGAGATCAAATGGCTATGTATAGATGCCAATAAAGACAAGATATATTGATGTAAGGTGAGATCAATAATTGGGGTTGCTCAAATTATGGTAATGCAGTAGGGACCTGGCAAGAAATATCAATGTAGTAAAAAGCTGCAGTCTGCTCCAAAAAGAAAGAGGACTTTTCAGGTTCTGAAGATGAAGAATAAAGACCAAGAGCAAATCATATGTACCTGAAGAGAAAAGAATGCATAATTCAGATAGAATGCTGAGCCACTGGGACTTTTCTGAACATGTTTTACCTGCTCACTCACTGCTGAGAACCTCCATGTACCCATGGGGATGTATTTGAGAGGTTCAATAATGTGCTTGGAGGCTTTGCACAGCATGTGCATATTTCCTAGTTTGTAGAAACAAGAGAAACATAGAATCTGATTCTACGTAAGAAACTATGGCAGCAAGGGACAACTGTTATTTTTTCTCATAAAGGTGATAATTATTTAAAAGTTCAGTTCCAGGTATGAGCTATCAGCTGAATTTCAGGAGTGCCTCATCTTTCATTTCTAAAACAGTAGAGCACAGAGCATGAGGCAGTTCTGCTTTGGGCTTAATGCCTTAAAAAACATGTCATTGAAGATGGTTTCCTAGGCATCAGGGCCATAAATATGGGCAGAAGAACATCACCAATTAGTACTAGCTAACCACCTGATTTAACAAAAGAAGAAAACTTTTGCCTACAAAGAAAAGTGGAAACCATGATTGGAACTCCTCTAAGAAGAGCTTGTAAAGCTAGAAAAACCCTAATTCCCTATTTTACAAAAGAAAGATGAAGAAGTAACTTTCACTTAAATTCCCTACCTGGATGAGCAGAATAGATATTAAATAAAATTTAAAAAAAAAAAGAAAAAAAAAAAAAGAGAGAGAGAAGTCAGGGGAAGTAGAAAGCAATTAGTAGTTATTTAAGGTAATGACAGACAGAATATGTGCAGGGCAGCCAAATGGTAGAGGGTAAAGCCACTGCTTATGAAGTTAATAGGTTTTAAAAAGTCATTGTTACAAAAGCCAACACTTCCCCAAGATCCGTTTTCTAGATCTGTGCTGTAACAGTGTTAAGAATGAAAAAAAAAATCAAGAAGCAGAAGTGCTCATTTTAAACACATGCTGGCAGACTGGGGAAATTCCAGAGGAAGGCAGGACTGGTAAGATCATGTCAAAATTTAAGTGAAAATGGGACCCATGCAATCACAAACTGCCTAGACCTGTCTGGCAAGCCTTGTTTAGACAATCATACTAATGTTTTTAAATACAAAAGGCCAGTGCAGCTATTGGCAGGTCTGCTTTCACTTTAGGGGATGTCTAAAGGATGAAACTTTCTATCAGAGTAACTTGCTGCTGTGTGGTGCAGCAGGAGATGGGGAAGCCAGTGGCACCATAGGTTCCCTCAGTCTTTGCTCTGACTGAGAGTGATGTGCAAGCTGATCCCTGCTGAGATCGTGCAGTATGCTGACTGCAGGTCAGTGGCAGCAGTAATAGTAAAAGAAAGGTTTTGTACTTACTGGCTAATCAGCCAGTAAATTCTCCAACAAGTCCTATAGTGTGAACTGGGACAAGGAAAGGAAGCGTGAGTGCTGACAAGGTTCTTCAGGGACTTCTCCAAGCCCACCTGTTTCAGTGCTATCGAACTGTGGTTGAGTAGTGAAAATTGGATGGGCAAGGAAAGGAACGAGCTTCTTTGAACAAAACCAGTCTGCTTTGGATCATGGAAAGCTTACTTAATCAACTATGCATCTTGAACCAAATCATAATCCATATAACAACAACCAGGCAGTTCACAGACCGACTCTTAAGTAATGATAATTGCCTGTTGCACATAGGCTTGTACAGCCTTCTGTAAATGCATGGACCTTGACTCGCCTGTCCTCACTGTGGCATTCATACCTTCAGTTGTGGGGAGGAGCAGATAATGACAAGAAGAAAAGTAATGAAGCAGAAGAACAGCTAACAATTAAATGAAGCATTCAAACATTATGTGTGCCTGTCAACAAGTCTAATGGAAAAATAGGTCTGAGATGAGCCTAAGGTGAGATTACAGGCTTGAGTGTTAGAAGATAATGTCATAGCTGTACTAATTTTTTAAGGTGCTTGACTTAGCACCACATGTTAAGGATGAGAAAAAAATTACAGTATAATGAATAAACTGCATATTCAGAGTGCCAAGAACTGGATGAGTGGTTCAAAGTTGCTGTCAGTGAGACAAGTATCTTTGAAAACATGATGGTACTTTTGGTGTTCCTAGGGTTTCCTAAATGACCTGGAAAGTCAGTGTTGATCAAACCTGAATGATGTGGCACTGTACCAGTGTGATAAACAGTGATAAGGCAGTCAGCAAGAACTGTGTGAAAAACTCTCTCCTGAAAAGTGGCAACTCTTAGCCAATGCCAAAACCTAACAACTATCTCCATATATTACTGCAGCAACAGGGCTGAGGTTAGGGTGAAATTTCCTTATGATCTAGGGAAGTAATGAAGAGATATAGCATTGATAAAACTGACACTGGAATATGGCACATAGTTTAAAAATAGGGTAGAGAGCTAAAATGCACTTGCTTTGGTCAGCACATCGATGCTGTAGCACAAACTGGCACAAGGAAAAGTCTAATAGCATGATAAAAAGCCAGAAAAATGCAGATTCAAATAAGGAATGTATTCCAGGCACCCACCAGGCCCAGTTCACAGGATATTGGCCATCCCTGCCAGCTGTGAAATTTCATAACAATTTAAAAATACATTTTTTTTCCCAATATTTTAGTCATAATAGTTATTGCTGAAAGACAGAATTACTAACGGCCCAAATGAAAATCAAGTATCACTAAAATATAGTGTGTTCATCTAAGACTTCCAAAACTTAAAGGAAAACTTTCATTCCAAACATACACTTCAATGGGAATAAGTGGAACAATCCTAGGAGTACATTGTGTGTTTTTAATTGAAGCAGTTCATCCTCAAGCAGCCTTCAAAACAAAGAAAACACAGGTAAACTATTTTTCATACTATCATTAAATCCTTACCATTGATATAAAATGTATTGCTGCACTCTTAAAATACATTAATCTTCTATACTAACTCCTTTGCAAAGTGTTCCTTAAACTGCTTTGCAGTACATATACTGGCAATGAGCATAAACAATTAGATGCTCAATTATCACTTCCTTTTCAGCCCTGCATGAAGAGCACATGACCGGGCACCAGGATTATCATTTAAAGTCTTGAGAAAGGCTTCCATTCCGACTGACTGAAGAAAGGAGATAGAATCAGCTGTCCTTTTGTTTTCCCTCATCATTTCTTCCCTTAGAAAGTTCTAATTTAAAAGCAGCTCTTCTTCTAATTATACTAAGTAACCCAATTTCAAGAGAGTCACATGAAAACAAAGATTAAAGTTCATTAAGGGCAATTGCTTCTTGCTGTTGGAAGAATACATCCCGTAAGTATAAATCCTCATTTTACTGCTTTGACCAATTTTTTCTTTTAAAATGCAAAACCTCTTGTTTTTAGCAGTGGAGAGCTGTAGTGATAGAAATATTTATCTCGTTTTCTCTCTAGAAAAATGCTTAGGTACAACTCCTGTCCCCAGGCCTGAAGCTGATGCTGTAGGGCAGTATGAGGGATTGGAGGTGGGAGGCTTAAACCCACCACAACTCTGCAGGAAAAAAGAAATCTCCTGTGCTAAGTGAGGAGATGCTTAACATGAGTGGCCCTGATGAATTTCAGGTTACATGATGAGATTAGGATTGCATTTTTGAGAATCATAGTGTAACAAACAGCAGTGCTGCATTTCTGGTCAAAATTCTCCATCTGCCCATGGGTGAAAGCACCACACCAAGTTGCTGCTGCTTTGTACTCCAGAGGAGGCTGTAGGCTTCACTGGTAGTTCAGCACAGAAGACAGTTCACAACACCTAAAATAATCTTCTGAATTGCCCTCTCAAAGAGCACGATTATCAGGGCTCTGAATGTGTGAAAAGACCTTTATAAGGGCCTTGACCAGCCTTGTCCAGGACCCCCACAAACACTCTCTGCCCATGGCCCAGGAATACAGCTCCAGTCTGAGCATCCAGACTTTGTCTGAGCTATGTCATAGATGTGCCCACCTCTTGCTCTGCTCTCCTCTGTCCTCACTTACCAGCTGGTTTTGCTATATGGATTTGAGACTTTCCAATCCTGTCTGACAGTCTGTGGATTGATGTTGTAGCCTGGTCCCCAGTCCTGTCTTTGACCCCATCTCTTGCTGTTTCTCACTGGACTTCCAGGACACTGACTAAGGGACCTGGCCTACAAAGCTCAAAAGTCGAAGACCTATCTGCAATAATCAGAAGAGTTAAAATAATTAACAGAAGCAAATCAATCACAGGTCAGATGGAGACTTCCCAGTTCATCCTGGTAGTAGAAGTCAACCCAGACCTGCTGTCCCAGTCCTACCTCAGAAGTTGCTGTAGTTCATACAGTCTTCTCAGAAAGCAGAATTAAATGTCATGTCCCTTGGGACACACAGTCCTGTAGCAATAATGGAAATAGGGCTTACATTCTTTCACTGGTGTTACTGCATCATTAGTATTGTAGTACAGCTCTGCTGAGACAAACCACTTTGGAAATTCTACTGTGTTCAGTAATTCTGTATTTTTGTCAGGAAATAATGTCTGCTCACCACCAAAGGCCTGCAAGCTGTTTTGAGTCTGAATACTTTAGGTATTTTTGTGTCCAACTGAATTTCAAAGGTATTAATGTTAGCAGATGAAGAAACTATGTGTATGTAATGGCAAATTTAAAGCAAAAAAATGCTTCCTTTGATAGTAAACTGTGCTTTGCAGGCACCAGCTGACTGCTTTGTTCTTTGTAGAGGAATTTTGCTTTTTCCCACGCAAAATGGAGGACGAGGTGGCAGGACAGTACAATTTGCATAGCTGTATAAAAAAACAAGCTGAATAAAACCCCACAGATTTTTCAAATGTTAAGGATAAATCCTAGATTGCTGCGTATCACTCCATTTACTTTGCTGCAGCCTGGTGAGGTGATTCCACGCAGTGTCAGTGAAAGTGGGTGAGTGGAGTTAAGCCACCCACAGGGGCAACTCCCTGTGCCTCAGGAAGCAGCGCTGTAGACACAGAGTAGCATAGCTTGAGAGGCACTTTCTGGTGTCTAGGGCGCCAGTGGGATATAAAACTGAAATATTCATCACTTTCATAGCTTAATTAGTTGATGAGACATTTTATAAAACTGTATTGCATATTCATGTCACTTGTCTGCCATGTGATTAGTGTGTGGTTAAATGGCTATGTAATGGATCAATAGCAGCCACCAATATTGATGAGAATATTTTCACTCATAAATTAGGCACACCATTTTGAGTCACTGCTTCTTCAGATACATTTCTAGGCTCATATAAGTGGTCAGTTCACAAAGTTCACAGACCATCAAGAGAAAACATATTCTTGCCACCAACTAGTTTCACCTTCTCTGCAATTTAATTATGACATCTTCCCTGAGTAATTCTCATATGAAGTAGAGCTTACCTCTTAGGCAAATATTCAATTGTGGCTTCAGGTTTCTAGCTGAGTAATTGTAGCTGCTCTCTAAATGCCCATTTAACCTGTAAAGCTTTCAGTTTGTTTTCAACCTGGATTGCATTACACTATGTAATTTAAAGGAGTTTTACTACACTGAGTCTCTGGGTATAGCAACTTTAAACAGCCCATCCACATAAATTTTTTTAAAACCTCCTCTGCAGACTACTGAAATGCTTTTTCTGTGGCTGAAAATAAGTGCCAGGGTAGGGAGGGTCTGAACTGATGGAAGTAATAATACAATAATTTTTATTTAGTCACTTTACTTTTGAAGATTCATCATAATTCATCAGCCATAAACCAAATTTACTCAGCCCTGCAACTGTGCATGCACTTAGTGAACTTCATTCACCTGAGCAGGGCCCATGTGCTAGAGGTGATGCAGAGGAGCATCCTGATTGCAGTTCAACAAGGCTGTTCAGAGCCTGCCTAACATTAGCGCACCTCTCAACTACTAACACTTCAGTGGGACTACTCTTGTGCTTAAAATTGTGTGCATTAACATTTTGCTGGCTAGTATCTCACTACTCTCCACTTAGCAGGGTCAAACACTGATGAAATAGAGCTGTGCTGGAGTACTTGATGCCACCGACCTTGGCAAAACGACAACAGTGTTATCAGCTGTGCCAAGATTTGTACAGACTGTGTGCTGAAAACAAGGCACATGAAAATAACTGTGCTGAAAACTTTGATCAACCTGTGACACTTCATATTAGGACTGGTCAGACATAGTAGAGAAAAAAATGCTCTCATTGTTAAAAGAAGCCTTTACAAAAATTACTAAGCAGATCATTTCTGACCAAAGACAGGACAATATAAGTGCAGGTGGTTTGGCAAAGCTGATTTATTTTTCTGCTTTTCAGCTTCCCTGTCTTGGAAAAAAAATAGAAGCAGCCTATTCTAGGTGCTCTTGGGTAAAATAATCCCAGAGTGGAATTGTCTCTGTTGTGTCCTGGTACGGTATGACACAGCTGATTTGTTTAGTATTGCCTTCAAATCCAAAGGTATCTCTTGGCATAAAACTCGTGTACAGACAAGGGTACCTTAGCACTTCTCAGCATCCTTAATGCAGAAGTGGAGCTCAGCTTTCTGCAACTTTCAACCTTAGCAGTCTGCTTTTGTTGGCTTACATTTCACTTTTTCCTAAGCCTGGATGGGAAGGGAGACATTATAGGCCACTAAGGACATTAAACAGTATTTTTATATGACTGTTTACACTAAAAAATTAAAAATAATTGCATAAAACAAATCAGCCCTTTGCCATGCACAGAACAGTAATCACTACACTTTGTATCTGTTGCTATGAAAAGAGTCACTGTTCCATGGTTCCTCAAGTTCACATGCACAAGGATGCAGGACATTATGAAAACTCATATTGTCCCCAAGAAGTGACATCAAGCACATAATGCAGAAGTAAAAACCTGTGCACAAGCTTCTTACAAAGGCTGAGCTCTGCACCCCACCTCCTGCTTCTGTAAACTGGGCAGAATATGCCAATCTTAATTCTCTCTTTCAATTAACCCAGTTACAGGCTTCATAAAAGCCCTTGGGTTCCCAACATGTTTGCTTGGATAAATATAATTAGCCTCTACTCTTACAACCCAGCAGAGCTATACATTTATAAAAGCATTAAAAATCCCCATAAAACAGCTGAGATCACTGCTTCTTATCAATATTGTGCTGGTATCAATCATGGGGCAATGGTGATTACGGTGCTCTGTTGTTTCTTGCTGACAGACTCTTGCTGCAGTGACTTCTGCACAGTTCAACCCAGTACTAGAAAAGCAATTACTTCTGTCATTCCGATTTTTTGTTGGCATTACGTATTATCCTTATATATTATTATTCCATTTGATGTACCTTTGCAGCTAGAGCTGCATTTGCAAAGTTTTTACAAAACTAGTTGCTGAAGTAATGAGAAGATACTAACAAATATACTCTAAGTACAAGGAGATTTTCCTTATCACTTTCTTGCTCTCTACTGACATTTCCTCCAACTGCAGAATGCATATTTTTTTAAACTGCTGTCACCCTTGCTGGTAGCATGGGTTTGAACCTCCAAGTCCAGTTTGAACAATGATCACATGGCAGTGTTTAATTCTGCTTTATACTTGTTTGAATAAAGCCATAAAAAGCAGCCACCAAAAGCAGCCAGCAGGCAAGAGAAGTGCAAATAAAGTTACACAGGGCTTCAGAGATGGCTCTGCAAGTCCAACGAGGTAGCTGCCACCAAACTGACAGTTGCTTGGAGGTATTCCCCTTCCAAATACCCCTTCCCTTGACACAGGTCAGACTGGTTCTTCCACATTTCAGCTAAGACCAATCTTTTTCTCTTCATCAACTACTTGGATTAGGAACCAGCACTTTAAGATGGCAGAACCCAGTGCAGCACAGAGCAAACCATCCTGCTAGAAGTTCTACTACAGGCGGGTATGTTTATTCTAAAGTTATTTTCAAACTGATAACGTGTATGACATTACCACAGATTATCAGGCAGTCATATGGCAGGTTTCCCAGCCTGAATTCACATAACCATGGTCTTCTGCTTTCCTATGCATTTGCCTTACTAAATTTCAAGGAAAACTCTGACATTTAGGGATGTGGTAGAGTTCCCATCACTGGAGGTTTTCAAATTGCAGCTGAACAGGGTGCTCAATAATTTTATCTAGGCTTCCCATCCCACAGAATGCTGAACCACATCATTCTTTGAGGTCCCTTCCAATTTGGGCTGTGGAATGCTGAACCACATTCTTTGAGGTCCCTTCCAATTTGGGCTGTTCTGTGATTGAAGCTCATGGTTGTAGTGATAAAATACTAAAACGGGCCCATTTTTTTCCTGAAAGTTGTAGACAAGCTACTGAATATATGCTGTCTTGCTAGAATTTCTTCACTTCGTCTCAAATTCTACAGACTTGGGAGCACCTAAGTACAAACGAACATTTGCCCAACAGCTTCATTTCCACATTCCCTTATTTCACCTTCACTTGGGACTTGCATTAATGTATTTACTGAAGGTGGCTGCAGGCTTGGAAGCACTGTGGTAATCCACACAGTCCGAGTGAATCCATGTACCTCCTCTTATTTATACATTAAAACAAGCCCGTAACTGTGAGAGCTGCACCCCACCCTGCAACAGAAGTAACATTTAAATTGAGAGTTATTACCCACTCATGGCAACTGCCAGAAGCCAAGCCTCTAATGTACCTACAAAGCTTTGAAGTGAATAAATTTTCTGTAAAACAGGTTAACTGCTTGAAGAAGAGGGACTTAGTGCAACTTAAGATGTTGCATAATGAAATTTAAAACTGAATGGGGACAAAAGCACTGCTAGGGAAAACAAAAGGAAAACAAATCTGAGATGCCTAGTCCTAACAGATTTTAATGCAAGTATCAATGTATCACCACATTTATCCAGGGCACAAATTGTGTTCTCTGAAGTGCCCACAGTACTTCAGTATGTTTCAGTCCCAGAGAACTATGGATTACACCTACAATGGTGTACCACTCAACAGCAGAATGGACAGACCCAAGACAATCTATGCAGTTGTAATAACAAAATAGGAATATAAAAAATAACTGAATATTGGTGACTGATACCAGTATACTTCAATGCTCAGGATCACTCTTGCCTAAGCAAGATCTGGCTGAAGATTTCTCAAATGCAACTATGTCACAATCACAGTCTTACTTGACTTTTAACACATCTAAAAATCAAACCAAGAAAGAAGACCAACGCTCCACAATTCCAATCTCTTCAATTACAAAAATACTGAGCGTATTCTCTTGTAGCTGTGGAAATACAGGTGTCACTTCAATGTGAAAGGAAAATCAGTGACAGAATTATGCTAATAGTACTAATGGCTCTGAAGCAATACTAGTATGCAAGTTTTTAAAGAATCAATTTGCTGCCCAGAGAGGTTGTGGAGTCTCCTTCTCCTGACACTTTCAAGACCTGTCTGGATGTGTTCCTGTGTGATCTGCCCTAGATGTTCCTGCTGCAGCAAGGGGGTTGTACTCAATGAACTTCAGAGGTCCCTTCCAACTCCTATGATTTTCTGATTCTATGAATTTGCTTACTGCAGAGATCTTTTTTTTGCACTTTCAAATCTATCAATTTCCTTGGTTTACGCACAATGATTTACAGGAAGTTTATCACATTTTGCAACTTCTTCCTTGTTTCCCCTACAAGCTAACACTTTTACAGTTACCAAATCGTTAAATGTATCAACATTTGCATAAGCTATACTCCACTCAATAGAACAGACCCAGAGTTAATGCTGTCCTTTTTAAGAGTTCAGGAGTGCTCAGATCTTTCTAAATACTGGAGATTTACAAATAAGAATTCAAAAGCAACTTTAAAGGCCCTACCTGCAGGAGTTCCTTCAGATCACACTCATTTGTATAATAAAAGATCAAAGCATTCTATGCCACTATGAATTTAGAATCAGGGATGTCTTCTCACTAGGGCAAGCTGTCTTTCAAAAGAGAACCAAATGAAATAGTGAAACACTGACCGTGTCCACTTCAGTGTTCGAAAGCATGTTTTGTTTCTGGAAACAAAAGAAAAATAAGGCATTGAATTGAAAGAAAAAGTGTCTTACAAAAATTGTGTCTTTCTTAATTTCTAGGAAACACAACTGGATTAATACAATTTCAAAAGACAACTCATACAGTGTTTATTTAGAAGCAGCATAAATCCAAACAATCCATAAAAATTTCAAGTGCTTACTGTTACAGTTTAAGTGCATATATTCCTTTTATAATTTCATGCCTTTCCATGGGAACAGACACAAAACAGCCACATGATTTATTCTTCTCAGAAAGCTTTTGCTAGTTTGAAACTTCATCTAATTGGGTAACGCAGTGAGCTAGTTCCACTGATAAATTCCAGATTTATACAGGATTTCAAAAGAGTAAACTCAATGTGGAAGGTGTTAAAAATTTTGAATATACCTATAAAAATGTGACAAAATGCACTTTTCAAGTGAGTTAAGACAGGCAACATACATAAGACATTTGTAAAAAAAAAAAATTAATACAAAAAATGTAATACAAAATATGCACCTATTTCTACAGATAAAAAGCTTTTTGTAAGTTAACAGTATTGGCCCACCATCTGAATGTTGACAGTGACAGGTTATTATGATGGGATCTCTAAAGTTTAAACAATCCTATAAACTAATGATGGAAGATGTAATCACCTAATATAGGAGCCTGAGCACCAAAAAAAAAAAGTTCCTGTTTTTAAATGGTTTGTGAGACTTCCCATTTACTACGAGGATAACCTCTGTAACTTCTTTGGCTGAGTCCACCATCCCTGAACAGCAACTCCAAACAAAATGGGAAAAACTTCCACTGCTGCGAAAGAACTGAAGACTACAGCTTGGTCAGAATGCTAAACATTATAAAACAATTCCCTGCTTACAGAAAAAAAAATGTTCTATCTCCAAAGAGATTAATGTGAACTCAGAACTGTAATCTTTAGATCATTTAGTAACTATCACAATATTGCCAATCTTAATAAATGTAATTAGTTTGGAAGTAAAGGTGTCAAAGAAATGCAGACAAATTTATTCTTCTTACTGGAAAAAAACTGTGAGTTCTTATCTTAAATTTACTCTTTTGCTTCAGACATAATGTAGTGGTATCACCTGCCAACCCTGTTCTCAGGGGAGTGGAGACAGTATCAGGATACAGAACAGGCAAGAAGGCTTTCTTCTCTCTTACCTCCTCACTTCCCCCAAGAAGTATTTCCATAACACCTTATGTACTATCGATTATGGGAAATAATAATTTATTATTTAACCATTTCACCCAGGTTACCACCACCCACATGAAGTTGCAGCGTATTTTGTGTCTGGCTCAGACAACAGCCATGATGCTCTGACAGATGTAGATCGGACTCGGTTTCCAATTTCTTGCCCTTCCAGATGCTGGGGACTGCAGAGAACATAAGACGCCAACCCTTCAGCTCCACGAGGATAAATGAAGTGCTTCACCTCACTTGGCAATGAACTACATCCATTTAAAGAGCAGCAAGAGCAGACTTACATTAACCCCTTCCTTGCCCTGAGAGATGCCAATTGCCATATGAAGCTTACAGCCTTCTTAAGGCGAGGTGGAAAGTCCTTTGGCTCTCTGAAAGTTTCAGATCCCTCTCTTCAAGCGAGTTCAAAAAGAACTTTTTGGAGTCTTTGAGTACAACTGAACATAACTGAATCACATGCAGAAAACCTTAAACCATTTCAACGCCTGGGCCAGAAACACAACGCCATGCCTGGAAGCAACAAAGCTATGATTATAGATGAAAAAAGATTTACTGCATTGTTGTCTAATATAGGTTTTCCAGATATGTGCGTGGAGTCTTTGGTTTGGTGGTTGACAACCATGCCAATATTCTGGTCAAAACCTGGGAAAAGATAAAGACTTCATTTTACAAAGCCAACCAACCTGAAAAGAAACTTAGTAACCAAGTATAAGCAACTTCCTAAATGTAGTTTGCCACTGTGTTGTTAAACCTCTGCAAGAAGAGACACCAACAGACTGAACTAAATTACAGTTAGTTGAATCTGATAGCTTCAAAGAATGGGATATAAATTAAATACTTCACATTACAAGTTAATTCTTTTGAAAAGTTACACTTCTATTAGTTCTGCTTGTGTCTCCATGTAGTTTCATAGCAAAGAAAGGAATGTAACAAGCTAAATCAGAAGCGGAAAAAGCTATTGCAAGAGCCATTCTAAGACAAAGGATACTGTTTTGAACAGAAGAGAAACAACTGATTAGCAACATGTATTTCCTTGTCAACAAGATGCACTTTTTTCAAAGGAAGATTATGGAAATAATGTTAACTTGATCTGACAGAAAACAAGCTCCACACAGAGGCCGAATTTAAAATTTCTATTTACACAGCAGTTTTATACCACTAGTGGCTAGATTTGTTTTCTAGTACTGAAGCCGCTTCTTGCTCCACCTCAGTATTAACAGCACTGTAACACTGTGTTTCATCAATTGTTACTGCACACGCACCGTTATCCTGTGCTTTGTCCAGCTGCATTCCCGTATTTGCTACAGTATAGATACTCCAGCAGCGCTTCTGAATTTGTAAAAGAAATTGTGGAACTTGCTTACTTTCCCTGCTGCAGCTAGCAAAATAAGTTGCTGAGCATGGAAAGATATCTGAAGTGAAGAAGATGCAGATAAATGCAGGCATGCATTAGGTAGGTTTACCATGTTCTCTAATGCAGCTGCCTCATTAGGAGCATGAAATGTTGCCCACGGGTTTAAACGTTTCCTCCTTAGTACAGAAATATTGTATCTAAAAATTCCTCAAATGTTTAAACACTCCATTATATTTTATACTTTCCTGGAACTACAAGGAATAGAGCACAAAAACTACTGGAGAGCCAAATTCACAGCATCAACAATGGTTTGCAGTTCTCACTGTGATGGTAGATCTGAAGGATTTGTGTCTCTCAGGCAGCTCATCTGCACATTCAAAACCCAACTTCCAATGAATAAGTATATTTACAACAAAATGTGAAAACAAGTTCTTTCTGTAAACCAGCTATTAAACAGATTAGTGTCAGATCCAGTCTTCAAACAATTTTAAAATACAAGTTTTCAGTTTAGCCTAAAGGCTGTCTGTAATGCTTATTCACAGACAATGATCATTAAGGGCTGTAGAGTCCCCAGATGAATAATTCTCTCAAAGAATAAAGGAATACTTCAATAATTTAGAATCAACCAGCAAACATTTAAAAAAATAAAATATCAGGTGATTTAAAAAGTCACAGCTTAACTTACAGGAAAGAGTACTCTCTTAAGACGTGAAAAAAACCATTACATATAATATTGTGCATATTCTCCTAGAGCTTTTCTTACTTAATTCTTAAAGCTGAGACCAGTGCTAAGTCTTCTGAATTAGAGTTTCTGCAGTGACAACTTAATCTGAGTGAATGGATAAAATTAAGCTGACATTTTCTCTTATAAAATTTTACGATCATTAGATCTTTCAAAAAGGAGAGGGCAGCAACTGCTTTTTCCAAGGTAGTATGTTGAGATTTCTGGTCTCTTTCAGTTATCAACAAGACAGTAACTAACATCAGCAAATTAAAAAGTGGAAAAGGACCGCTTGCCCTTGTTCTTCTTTCCATAATCATGTCCATCACTTTGGTTCCCTTTGTCCTTTGTGTTGCTAATTCTGTATTTTTTTTCCATTTAAAAGTCATGTCCTCAACCCTTCTGGAAATTCAAGTCCATTTTTTGGTTACATTAGGAGAGGGTAAAAAAAAAAAAAAAAGGAAAAGAAAAAAGAGACTCCTACCGCTGTATTGCATCGTAGCTCCCAAATATGAATCAACTATTGATCCCAGCAAGCCAGCTGCTGCAGCAAACACAATGATGGGCCATTGTGGAGCAGATATCTCCAGGTCAGTCACACAAATAAGCTGTGTTATGAAATAGGCTACACCTACTACCATGCCTCCAAGTAAACTTGAGAGCAGGCCCATGAAAGTAATTCCTCCATTAGTACCTAAAACAAACAAAAAATAATCTGGTTTACAAACTTCTTCTTAAAGACTTACATTTGTTCAAATGGTTTATATTAAATCAAATGCTGCTGCAAAGCTTAGCCTGTATCATTATAGCCTATTACTACTATTACTTTTCCTGACTCTAAGGCCACCTATCTAGAAATATTCACTAGCATTAAATTAAATAAAACCAGATAGCACACCTCTCAATGTCACCTGGTATTTGTTTGCTACAAGGTGTGTGGGGCAGTGTTAGAAAAAGATTTGCTCCAAAAAAAACGCAGGAATTGAGATGTGCATGTTCCTAAATCAATGCCTCCTTCAGAAGAAGTATGCCTTACTTATTTTACCAGTATATTTAAAAGAACAAAATTCATAGAAAGGAATATGTCTGATAGTTCATGAAATAAAAATCTGAAGAACATTTATAAAGAAGAAAAGAAAAAGCCCATGCATTTACATTCTATCCCACAAGATTTAAAACTTAGATCAAGAAGCCAGCAAGACTGACCCACACTGCTTTAAGGGTAGCAATGCCATCCACTATAAAGACAAGGTTTGACAGACAGAAGGTTCACTTTACCCATCCTTGGCAAGATAGTAAAGGAAAATGGAATTTAGTTAAGAAATTAATTTTTTGCAGTGTCTGTGTTAAATATATATTTTACTGATTCAAATTTTAATGCCTGAAAAATTCAGTTGATAACTTGTATTCTTTATATTATTGGCAATATAAACATTTTTTATAGTGCCAGAGATGAGAAGTGACAGCGTTCACTAAGAACAGTTTTAGCTCCTGGATACTATGTTGGTGCATCTCATCAAAAAGAAGCAGCAGAAACACAGTAGAGTATATTCCATTTCAGAGAATGGATTCCCTCTAATCCCAGATTTCTGATGTTTTTTTCTGGGGCTTTTTTGCAACTTTTCAAGTTGGACACATGATTCAAAACAGATCAGCAAAATGTTAAGAACATGTAAGAACTGATCACACCTTACCTACTGGAACCTCTTCCCAGGTTGTTATCAACCTTGGCTTGCTTTTACTCCAAACACTACCAATCTCTGACGCCCAAGTATCACCAGCAGAGCATGCCAGGGCTCCCAAAAGGGATAAGCATATCCATGATGCTGTGTATTGCTTTGAAAAGTCGACTGGAATTTCACCCGGTCCATTTTCTATCATATACAAGAGAGCCAGCTCAGTAGGAACACCACCATTACAGAAAACTTGCACCCAATTCCTCTGTCCACCTACAGTGAGAAAAACTAATGTCAGTATTTTCAGGCAAAATACCTAAACAGGAAATAGCATGAATCAAAAGCAGAATAGACATATATAAAATTAAATTGAAAAGGACACACTTTCAAATCAGAAACTATGTAACAAAACAGAATCACTGAATGTTAGGGTTCAAAGAGACCTTGAAAAATCACCTAGTCCAACCCCTCTGCCAGAGAAGGAAACTCCACAACCTCTCTGGGCAGCCTGTTCCAGTGGTCTGTCACCTAACCATGAAAAAGTTTTCCCTTATGTTTATATGGAACCTCCTATGCTCCAGTTTGCATCCATTGCCCCTTGAACTCTCACTGGACATCACTGAGAAGAGCCTGGCTCTGTCTTCCTGACACTCACCCTTTACATATTTATAAACATGGATGAGCTTGCCCCTCAGTCTCCTTTTCTCCAAGCTAAAGAGACCCAGCTCCCTCCGCCTTTCCTTATAAGGGAGATGTTCCACTCCCTTAATCATCATTGTGACTCTGTGCTGGACTCTTTCAAGCAGTTCCCTGTCCTTCTTGAACTGAGGGGCCCAGAACTGGACACAATATTCCAGATGTGGCCTCACCAAGGCAGAATATAGGGGGAGGAGAACCTCTCTCGACCTACTAACCACACCCCTTCAAATACACCTCAGGATGCCATTGGCCTTCTCGGCCACACAAGCACATTGCTGGCTTATCCTCCTGTCCACCAGGACCCCCAGGTTGCTTTCCCCTGTGCTGCTCTCCAACAGGTTAGTCCCCAACCTGTACTGGTACATGGGGTTATTGTTTCCCAGATGCAAGACTTCACACTTGCCCTTGTTGAATTTCATTAAGTTTCTCCCTGCCCAACTCCAGCTTTTCTAGGTCTCGCTGAATGGCAGCACAGCCTTCTGTTGTGTCAGTCACTCCTCACAGTGTTGTGTCACCAGCAAACTTACTGACAGTGCACTCTGTTCCCTTATCCAGGTCACTGATGAATAAATATATTGAATAGTAATCATCTCTGTACTGACCCCTGAGGAAATCCACTAGATACAGGCCTCCAACTAGACTCTGTCCCATTGACTTGACTCTGTGTCATTGACTTGACTTGACATCCAGCTTGACTCTGTCCCACAATTCTGTCTTTTTTCCTTCAGCCAGTTCACGATCCACCTCACTACCCAATCATCCAGACCACACTTCCTCAGTTCAGGTGCGAGGATGCTGTGGGAGACCGTCAAATTTTCACTGAAAAAGCTACCAGGTTGATTAAACATGACTTCCTGTTGGTAAAACCATGTTGTCTGCTCCTAATGACCCTCTTATCCTTGATATGCCTAGAGATAGTGCCAAGAACAAGTTGTTCCATCACCTTTCCAAGGATGGAGGTAAGGCTGACTGTTCCTCCTTCTTGCCCTTTTTGAAGACTGGAGTAACATTTGCTTTCCTCCAGTCCTCAGGCACCTCTACTGTTCCCCATGACTTACCAAAGATGATGGAGAGTGGCCTAGCAATGACCTTCACCAGCTCCCTCAGCACCTGCGGGTGCATCCCATCAGGACCCATGGATTTATGGATGTCCAGATTGCTTAACTGATCCCTAACCCAGTATTCATCAACCAAGGCAAACTCCTTTATTCAGACTTCCTCTGGGGCCTCAGGGGTCTGGGGCTCCTGAGGACAGTCTCCAGTAGTGAAGACAGAGACAAAGAAGGCATTCAGTGCCTCTGCCTTCTCTGTATCCTCTGTCACCAGGTCACCCACCTCATTCAGCAGTGGGCCTACATTGCCTCTACTGTTAGTTTTGTCTGCAAAAGCAAAGTTGCTTGCTAATGTCCATAGGGATAAGGGTGGAGGGGAAGCCTGACAACAGCATTCCCTGCTCTGGATGTTACAGCTGATTCGGCCCTTTAAAAGGAACAGGAAAATGCACTGTTTATTCTCCAAAAGGGATCTGAAAAAATTAAAATGTTATGGCTTACCTTCTTTGTATTCTGAATCTATTTGCTTCTTCCTATCTTTTTTCCATTTAGTAAGTTTTGAAGAAGTAACAAAAAATACAAACAAAGAAGTGAAGAAACTGTAGTTTGCAACTGTAAGGACAAATCCAACCAACAATCCTGTGGAAAAAAAAAAAAAGTGCATCAAACTCCTTCATTTAACAATGTCTGCTCTGCAAAGCAATTAAGTATTTTTAATCTCTTGAACATTAAGAGTATCTTCATGGTAAACCTAAAACAATCATACAGTAAGAGAATTACTGAAGGGCCCAATACCTGTAAGGGAATTCCAGTGACATCTCAATTGAAAAAAAAACAAACAGATATCTTTCCAATTTTCTCTTAAAATTTATTACTACATTGCTGATTTTATTGCTACTGCTAAAGTACGTGATTTTTAAACACCTCCTCTTGTCACAAATCAGTGGTACTGTGCAAAAATACAAGAGAGAGCAATAAAAAGAAAAGTCAAACAATACCTAGTTAAAATGTAAGCACCCTGCCTGTAGAATATGATTATTTGTATAAGAAGCATATATACAGGTGTGGCTGTGTTTTCATTAGGAAATTTATATTCAGTTTGGGAATCAAATCCCTCTCCCAAGATCTCTAAAATAATCTGGATAACTCTCCTTTATATCTTAAGAGCTGCTGCTTCTCCCTTCTGCTCTTAGTTTCATTTTTCTGCATCTGATTCTTAGGTCATAATTTGCTCTCTGTAATTTTTTTAAGTATTTGAGTTCCTGGATGTGCTTCTTTTTTATATCTTCTTCAACAGGCGAGGTATAATTTTCACTGTCCATCATGAGATTACAATTCTTCATGACTGACAGAAGACTGGCCACGCTTAAGGCAAATGCCAACATAAACTGGCTAGCAGAGTTGCTACGAGGCACAACATAGCAGAACAGACTGTTTTTTTTAAGTAAAAAATGCTCCCATTAACTCACAGACAAAACAATACTTGCAAAATGGGTGACATGGACAGAAAAGATTTGAGGTCCCGCTTCTTTCCATTGACAATTAGTTCAAACAATGTCACAAGACAAGGGTGAATCACCTCACATAGCAATCTTGCACCAAATTCCAATGAACACCATTTTACACTATGTTGGAGCTTTTCTCACGCAGTGAGGAAAAACTTTTGCTAAAACAGTAATTTGCTTGAACTGATGTAAGAGTTAACTATTTTCTTATTTTGGGGAGGAAAAAAAATGCCTAAAACTGCTTGTATTACAGAAAGAAGAACTGTGTTATCCTTACTGGTTTTCTATTAGGCAGGTAGGCTGTTGACATGGCTCAGTTTTATGGTATTTCTTTACCACTGGCTCTGCCATTTCATTATTATTACATGAATCCATCTGTATGTTAAACAAAACCATGTGATTTAACTGCATAATGTACTGAAGTTTAAAAAAAATCTTACAGGTTTATATAAATGTAATGACAATATTAATCAAATTAATTACTAACAGCAGCCAGAATTAACTTGACTATTTAAAAAGGCATGAAAAAAACCAAACAGATTCAAGGTATGTATGCATATATTTACTATAACAGAACTTAGGTAGGAAAGTCTTAAGAGAATTTTATGTACAGTAAAGAGGACTTTAATTTATTAAATGTTTAGATGAATGGTCTCAGAAAAAAACATACCTCCCAATGCACCACTGTGATCAAGACTCTTCTTCTTAAGACCCTGCGTAGCAATCATTAGTGGAACAAGGACTGAAAAAAGCCAGCGCCATGGAGAAATGGGTCGTAAAGTACCTGATAAATCAAATGAAATGGGATAATCTTCAAAAGCATTTTCAACGCCTTTATATCTTAACATTATCTCCATGTATAGACTTAAAATCTGATCTTAATAGATTAAACTTTTTTATTCTTTAGAAGAAAGATATTTATGCAAATGAAGACCAAAATATCCAAAATTATCTACTCAGTTTTTCTATTCAGCTTTCAGAGAAAAAAAAGAAAATATATTCACTAAAATTAATTACAAAGAAATAGCAAATGTGTCAACAAATATTATTATATTTCCCATTCGAAGAGGGATTTATAAACTCCAAAATTAACATCCAAATTGTTAAGTCCAGCTGAAACCTGATTTAGATAGAACTGAGAAGTTTAGATTTTAGAAAAAAACACAACCCATACATACACAGTAAGTTGCGTAGAATGCAGTTTCAGACATGAATGAGATTAGAATTCAAATTGCCATTAAAAAAAAAAAAATATGGGAAGAGGCTGTGAAGCAACTTTAAATACAAAAATTATTGCAATGATTTGGCTGACAAGACAAAAGTATTCATGTCTACGTAGAAGAAGACATTGGCATGCATCTCAGCTAGCTAACAGCTGTGTTTTCATAGCTTTAATATTACTATCATATCCTTCTTATTCTAGTTTGGAAAAGTTACATATTCTGTAATATACTTAAGAGCTTAGTTGAGCTACAGCAATACCTGATGAAATTTAATAGAACTAGCAGGAAGTCCTGCAGTTCATATATACATGTATTTTATGCACTGATTCTGTCCTTCTGCTGTTCTGTGAACAAATCATCAGTTTAATCACAGCATCACTGACAGTTTTGTGGTATGGTATATTCAGCATAGACTGAAAAGACACATTTAAGCTAGGGGATACCCTTATTTTTCTATGAGTTAATGTGCCCACATAGTGGCAGGAATCCTGTCCACTCAGTTTTGTTCTCTGACAGTAACTGCAACAGAATTGCTACACTGCCCCAGTCTTGCCACACTGTCCCAGTCTTGCCTTGTGATTTCACATGACTATGGATTTTAGGTTTATGTATTTGTTAAGTGAACTGTACACATGAGTTTAGGCATGGCAAATGCAGCTCTGAGCTTCCTCTTTACTATGTTTACTGGTCAATATAATATAATCAAACTGAGCTTCCTATGTTATGGCTATCCAAATATTGACTGTAGGTTATTGCTTTTCTCACAGAACTAACACTTTCAATACAGTGCATGGTTTAAGTCTATTCATTTCTTGCTTTCACATGAAAACAACTCCATACAATCAAAGATTCTGTATTTGGAAAGTATACTGCTTTTTGGGAATGGAAGAGAAATAAATTATTTCAGGTCTAATATTACTAACATCCATGCAAACATGGCTCACCTGTTACCCTCCTTGTTACACAGAAAATAAAGCCAACTTAGAACGATCTTAAGTATTTAGCTGGAAATTAGTAAAACCTAAAACTTCTTTCAAGGATTGCTTTTAATGACATTATTCACTAACCATTTTTAAATTTGAACACTTAAACCACCAAGACAGACTACCTGAACAATGCCCAAGCAGAAAAATCCTAGTGTTCAAAACACAAATGGTTTACTTTTACAAAAATACCTGACTGAATAAAAAAAAAAATCAAGTTATTTTATCATCAAAATACCTACATTGCCTTCTAAAAAGCTTTACAGTTTGTTCCCTTTGCTTATTCATTCAAGTTACTATGATCTGAATTTAAAACAAGCGTGTAGAAAAGGAAAACAATACCCCATTCAACGATCATAATTCTACACCATTCCATAAAGCACTAGTGTCCACAGCAACTAGGGAAGCAATTTACCATCAATGTCCTAAACAGATTCTTTTCCTTCTAAAACTCCAGAACACTGACTAATATATAAGCCATTAATAAAGGCATTGTTATTATCCAGTTAAAACTTATTTTATCTGTAAAAGTGACTCAATAAATTACTGTCTTAGCAGTAAGATTCTTACAGATTTTATGTTATTACCTCATTTTGACTTTCAATTGGAAGACATGAATTTCATTGCAAAAGAACAGCAAAACTTTAAAGCCTGGGAAAAAATTGTTCCTTGAGTTTAAAAGTATTCCATCTTTGCAGTCATAGAAACAAGAAAACTATTGATTATATCCTGAACTACACTTCTTGCTTTGACAGAATTTCACTACCAGAAAATGACAAGAAAGTCAGTCTACTAGTGGTGTGACCACTTTCTAAAACATCAGCCCTTTCAAATCTTCTGAACTTGATGGATGGCTCTCATAAACCTACTTTAAGCTGATGACTGTCTCAGTATGATTTAAAGTTGTCAGTTTTTGTTTTAAAAAAAAACCACCAGGAACTTTTAAAAGTAAAACTGATACTTAAGGTAGGTTTTGAGCTAAAAAAAATAAATAATCACAATAAGTTATTTATCATACCTGCTATACATAAGACAACACAAGTCTAGCATTCATTTAGTCTCAGTCTCCTAGAAGAAAGATTTCACACAGGCTCAGCAACCTTCTCCTGCTGGGAAGCTAACCTTGATGGTTTTCAACAAGAACTTTTGTGTCAGCACTACCTACAGCTCTGCACATATATAGGCTTCCAGCTGCAAAGTAGGACAAATGTGTTTCGCTGTAAAACATTTGTCATTGCAAGCACAAAGATTCATAAGATGAAAACTTATCTTCCATGTACTGAAAAGCCCCAGTGCTGTAGAAGGTGTGCACAGGAATCTTGCAGCCAAGAGTTAACTGAAAAACTCAAAAGAAAAGCACCACCAGCTGCGTATGAAGGCATCTCCAGTGCTGTAGTCTCATGTTTCTAAGCACAAACCAAGAAGGTTCTTAATACTAACTTGAGTGAGAGCAGTACCAGAACACGAAGGGGTTCTTTTTGGTTGGTTGAGCTAACAAATAGAATTTTCATCTTTTAAAGATCATTTCTGAACTGACCTTTTAAGATTTCCTTGGGGGGGAATTATTAGTACTAAACTACTACTAAATGCAATTGCATAAGACTAAGATAGAACAAATTTATTTGCTTATTTTGAATTCTTTAACACTTCTGTTTTATACACATTTTGGTCACTGTTTAGTGCCTAAGCATTACTATGAATTACAAACTGTACATTAATAAATATGTGTTTGTAGTATTTTTATATTTATGGTTAAGGCCTGTGAATTTAATCCCTTTTACAGGCTGAACTTAAGTTCTCCCTCTCACTTAAGTCCACTCCTATGATATGCTCACTCCATCTTCTCAAGCCAAGGCCTTTCCACAGTCTAAGGCAAATGAAAGGCAGAAGTTGTATGTCCTTCTTGCTCCATTCTCCAGAAAAAGGAGAATTTGTTTGCAGTCTCCTCCTTTGTATCAGTCCCCATCCTGATTCACCTGGTATCTCTCAATCTACACTCAATTCTCAATCGTATTAGGTAGCAAGGACTCAAATATCCTAATTAAAAGCAAAACCTGTAGAGAGCTGACACAAGCAAATTAAATTGTGTGTTTAAATCCAACCTGGCTAGCTCTAAATGACACAAACAAAACCTGGTTGTGAAGCTTGCTTCTGCATACCTTGTAAGCACCTGGCATCGCACTACAAATCACAGAAGTGTCTGGACAACAGATTTAATGCTGTACTAATACACCATCCTAAAACGCAAAACACTGAAAAACACTTGAGCAGAGACATCCAACTGCCACTGCAAAAGTCAGCTTATACCAGTGGGATATTTATTCTAGCTTATTCTGGATTCAGACTGACATCAGGCAGCTAAGGGTATTCATAGTGCATCCCGAGGCGCTCAGCAACACTGACTGCCATGACATTGGAGCTCCTCCTGCATGAAACTGGCTGAGGTCTCAAGGGCAGGTCTTCACCTGTCCTCAGAAAGCAGCTACACCTATTTAGGCTTGAACTAATGCTGAAGATAGTACTGCTGCTTTTCACTGCTGCAAATATGGGCCTAGAACCGAAATGACAGACCACAGAAAATACCAGAGTCCTTTCAATTAGACACAACAAAAGCACAGCCTTCCAATTCTCCACCTCCAGCCCACAGTGGCTGGCGGGGGGGGCTGCAGGAGATGTGCTCGCCCATCACCCTGCCCCCCATCACCCTGCCCTGCCAGCCTCTCTCCTCGGCCCATCACCCTGCCCTGCCAGCCTCTCTCCTCGGCCCATCACCCTGCCCTGCCAGCCTCTCTCCTCAGCCCATCACCCTGCCCTGCCAGCCTCTCTCCTCGGCCCATCACCCTGCCCTGCCAGCCTCTCTCCTCGGCCCATCACCCTGCCCTGCCAGCCTCTCTCCTCAGCCCATCACCCTGCCCTGCCAGCCTCTCTCCTCGGCCCATCACCCTGCCCTGCCAGCCTCTCTCCTCGGCCCATCACCCTGCCCTGCCAGCCTCTCTCCTCAGCCCATCACCCTGCCCTGCCAGCCTCTCTCCTCGGCCCATCACCCTGCCCTGCCAGCCTCTCTCCTCGGCCCATCACCCTGCCCTGCCAGCCTCTCTCCTCAGCCCATCACCCTGCCCTGCCAGCCTCTCTCCTCGGCCCATCACCCTGCCCTGCCAGCCTCTCTCCTCGGCCCATCACCCTGCCCTGCCAGCCTCTCTCCTCAGCCCATCACCCTGCCCTGCCAGCCTCTCTCCTCGGCCCATCACCCTGCCCTGCCAGCCTCTCTCCTCGGCCCATCACCCTGCCCTGCCAGCCTCTCTCCTCGGCCCATCACCCTGCCCTGCCAGCCTCTCTCCTCTGCCCCTGGCCTTCGGACTCACCGTAGTACGTGTTTGCAGTCATCGACACGACCCAGAAAGCCAGAGAAATGCAAATGATCAAGTTAAGGATGACAATATTCACCATCATCTTCAAGTACTCTTTGAAGAAATCCTCCTGGTAACAGGACATAGGAAACCAGAGGAAGAACACCTGGCGGGGAAGCACAAGGCGCAACGCATCAGGGACACTCTTCCCTCCTCCTGCCGCCCGGCCTGACCTACGGCCCGGCCCGGC
>NW_009953218.1:39236-41184 GCF_000747805.2 Chaetura pelagica
TGGAGCACCGTGAAGTTTGTTACCACTGTAAGAAGGAGACTTGAAGCATTTCCTGTAAGTAACTTGGGATGAAAACAGGCCAAACCTGCCTGGTTGCTTTTCTGCGAGCAAGCCAGAAGTACTCCCCAAACGCTTTGTTATAAATAAAGAAGCTAACACGGGTTACTAGAAGGGTTCCACAACTCCTGCTTCCACGCGTCAGAGGTGTATCTTCTTTTTCCTCTACTCTTCCCATACAGATACACAATTGAAATGAAAAATCTGATAAGTTAGAATTATAAACTGCCCAATATTTAGAAGAGTTTCTGACAGAAACCCAGAATTGTCAGTTGGAAGGGACCTCTAGAGATCATCTAGTCCAGCTCTCCCACTATAGCAGGATTGCCTAGGGCACATTCCACAGGACTGCATCCAGGCAGGTTTTGAATACCTATTGAACCTCACTAGGTTCCTCTCTGCCCAGCTCTCCAGCCTTCCCAGGTCATGCTGGATGGCAGCACAGTCCTCTGGAGTGTCAGCCACCCCTCCCAGTTTGGTATCATCAGCGAACTTGCTGAGGATACACTCTGTCCCCTTGTTCAGGTTGTTGATGAATATCTTGAAGAAGACTGGACCGAGTACTGATTGATCCCTGGGGAACACCACTGGCTACAGGCCTCTATTTTGACCCTGTTCCATTTCATGACCCTCTGAGTTCTGTCACACTGCCAGGTCTCAGTCCACCTCACTGTCCACTCATCTAGCCCACACTTCCTGAGTTTCCTAATGAGGATGTTATGGGAGACAGTGTCGAAAGCCTTGCTGAAGTCAAGGTAGATAACATCCACTGCTCTCCTCTCATTTAGCCAGCCAGTTATGATGCCACAGAATGCAATCAGATTGGTCAAACATGATTTCCCTTTGATGAATCCAAGTTGACTTCTCCCAATTACTTTCTTTGCTCTCATGTTTTGAGATGATGTCCAAAATTATTTGTTCCAACATCTTACTGGGACAGAGGTGAGACTAACTGGCCTGTAGTTCCCTGGGTCCTCCTTCTTGCCCTTTTTGAAGACTACTGGAGTGACATTGGTGTTCCTCCTGTCCTCAGGCACCTCTCCTGTTCTCCAGGACCTCTCAAAGATGATGGAGAGTGGCCTAGCAATAACATCTGACAGCTCTCTCAGAACTCTTGGATGCATTCCATCAGGGCCCATGGATTTATGGATGTCCAATTTGGCTATGTGGCCTCTAACCTGGTCTACTGAGGAAGCTCTTCCTCTCCCCAAACCTTTCCCCTTGCCTCCAGGGTCTGAGATTCATGAGGGACAGCTTTAGCAGTGAAGACTGAAGCAAAGAAGGCATTCAGTAACTCTGCTATCTCTGTGTTTTCCACCACTAGGGCACCCACCTCATTCATCAGCGGGCTTACATTTCTCCTAGTCTTCCTTTTTCTGTTGATGTACTAAAATAAACCCTTCTTGTTGTCCTTGATACCCATCAATTTAATTCCACCTTCTATCTAGATCTACAGGATGCAAAGCACAAGCAGCTGGAGTCTAAAAGTAAAAATAAATATGATTTAGTAGGAAACAGGAATGTAAGGTGATTAAAGGCAGCATGACAAAGTGAAGATAATAGCATGTTACAGTACACAGCATGCCAATCACTCCTTTATATTCATTATTATCCTAGGAATACATTAGAATTTAGTTGATGCAGCATAAAATTTCCATATTTTGAAGTAAACTTTCTGTTTTGCTTTGCATTTATGCCTTTTTTGTAATCTCTGAGATAGTACTCTCCATTTATCTTCACTGACATTGTTCATCTTTGGGAGGGCTCTGTTTTCGTTATGCTATTCTTATTTCCTTAGTGGTATAAAATTAATCAGAAATGCTGATCTGACCATGGAATAATATATTTTTAATCTCCCTCTGTGGCTGTCAGGTGTTTCTGTGACTTCCCC
>NW_009953218.1:45675-48058 GCF_000747805.2 Chaetura pelagica
CTGGATGAGCTTTAAACTTGTTGGAGCACCGTGAAGTTTGTTACCACTGTAAGAAGGAGACTTGAAGCATTTCCTGTAAGTAACTTGGGATGAAAACAGGCCAAACCTGCCTGGTTGCTTTTCTGCGAGCAAGCCAGAAGTACTCCCCAAACGCTTTGTTATAAATAAAGAAGCTAACACGGGTTACTAGAAGGGTTCCACAACTCCTGCTTCCACGCGTCAGAGGTGTATCTTCTTTTTCCTCTACTCTTCCCATACAGATACACAATTGAAATGAAAAATCTGATAAGTTAGAATTATAAACTGCCCAATATTTAGAAGAGTTTCTGACAGAAACCCAGAATTGTCAGTTGGAAGGGACCTCTAGAGATCATCTAGTCCAGCTCTCCCACTATAGCAGGATTGCCTAGGGCACATTCCACAGGACTGCATCCAGGCAGGTTTTGAATACCTATTGAACCTCACTAGGTTCCTCTCTGCCCAGCTCTCCAGCCTTCCCAGGTCATGCTGGATGGCAGCACAGTCCTCTGGAGTGTCAGCCACCCCTCCCAGTTTGGTATCATCAGCGAACTTGCTGAGGATACACTCTGTCCCCTTGTTCAGGTTGTTGATGAATATCTTGAAGAAGACTGGACCGAGTACTGATTGATCCCTGGGGAACACCACTGGCTACAGGCCTCTATTTTGACCCTGTTCCATTTCATGACCCTCTGAGTTCTGTCACACTGCCAGGTCTCAGTCCACCTCACTGTCCACTCATCTAGCCCACACTTCCTGAGTTTCCTAATGAGGATGTTATGGGAGACAGTGTCGAAAGCCTTGCTGAAGTCAAGGTAGATAACATCCACTGCTCTCCTCTCATTTAGCCAGCCAGTTATGATGCCACAGAATGCAATCAGATTGGTCAAACATGATTTCCCTTTGATGAATCCAAGTTGACTTCTCCCAATTACTTTCTTTGCTCTCATGTTTTGAGATGATGTCCAAAATTATTTGTTCCAACATCTTACTGGGACAGAGGTGAGACTAACTGGCCTGTAGTTCCCTGGGTCCTCCTTCTTGCCCTTTTTGAAGACTACTGGAGTGACATTGGTGTTCCTCCTGTCCTCAGGCACCTCTCCTGTTCTCCAGGACCTCTCAAAGATGATGGAGAGTGGCCTAGCAATAACATCTGACAGCTCTCTCAGAACTCTTGGATGCATTCCATCAGGGCCCATGGATTTATGGATGTCCAATTTGGCTATGTGGCCTCTAACCTGGTCTACTGAGGAAGCTCTTCCTCTCCCCAGACCTTTCCCCTTGCCTCCAGGGTCTGAGATTCATGAGGGACAGCTTTAGCAGTGAAGACTGAAGCAAAGAAGGCATTCAGTAACTCTGCTATCTCTGTGTTTTCCACCACTAGGGCACCCACCTCATTCATCAGCGGGCTTACATTTCTCCTAGTCTTCCTTTTTCTGTTGATGTACTAAAATAAACCCTTCTTGTTGTCCTTGATACCCATCAATTTAATTCCACCTTCTATCTAGATCTACAGGATGCAAAGCACAAGCAGCTGGAGTCTAAAAGTAAAAATAAATATGATTTAGTAGGAAACAGGAATGTAAGGTGATTAAAGGCAGCATGACAAACTGAAGATAATAGCATGTTACAGTACACAGCATGCCAATCACTCCTTTATATTCATTATTATCCTAGGAATACATTAGAATTTAGTTGATGCAGCATAAAATTTCCATATTTTGAAGTAAACTTTCTGTTTTGCTTTGCATTTATGCCTTTTTTGTAATCTCTGAGATAGTACTCTCCATTTATCTTCACTGACATTGTTCATCTTTGGGAGGGCTCTGTTTTCGTTATGCTATTCTTATTTCCTTAGTGGTATAAAATTAATCAGAAATGCTGATCTGACCATGGAATAATATATTTTTAATCTCCCTCTGTGGCTGTCAGGTGTTTCTGTGACTTCCCCCCCCCTCAGTGTGGAGAAGTTTGTGAATGAGCCCGAGGGTCACACGTGGCGCTGCCTCTCCCACAGGAGCGGCTGCTGCGGGACCCTAAGTTAGAGGGTAGATTAGAGCACCCCCCCACCACGCTCACAAATGGTTGCTGAGACCAGTGTCTAGTTTACGAATCAATCTGTTTATTAAAGGTCAACACAAACTGAGGGGCCAAGGTTCAGAAGAGGTGGTCTAGATACATATCAGAAAGGTAACTCAAAGGTACTATGGTCTTATTAAATGCACACGCCGAGGGAGAGGCGTAGAATCAACGGAGTGAAAGGGTGAGGAGTTGAGCCTGGCAGGAAAGTTAGAGAGTGTGTGTGTGTGTGTTCCCGGTAACTGGGGCGACCACTCCCAGCAGCAGCAGCTGCGGCAAAAATCGC
>NW_009953218.1:48072-64382 GCF_000747805.2 Chaetura pelagica
GGTGCCAAGCGCAGGCGGGGCAAGCTCCTGCTCCGGTCCGGTTTGGCTTAGGCTCGGGCAGGCAGCGATCCCTCGGGATCGGGCAGGCCTCGGCGAGCAGGCTTGAACCCCCACGGAGCAGGCAGGGTCCCCGCACAGCGGGCACAGGCCGACCCCCCCACCTTTCCTCTGGGGCAGCGGGCTGGCGTTGCGGGCAGTTTCGGGTACCGCAGCAAGGGTCTGGCAGACGAAGAGCCCCTGCAGAGCTTGCTTTCTTTCATAGATAGGAATCACTGTTCGAGAGAGCACCACTGTTCAAATCAGCCAGTTAGCATTGGCCGGGTACGTACTCTGTCAGAGGCACCTTTTAGCCTGTTGTCCATTTTTCTGCCAGTTATCATAACCCCTGTGCTCACTTCTTGTTGTGGACTTACCTAGGTAGAGCCTGTTCCAGTCCGTCCTTGGCTAAATCAGCAAAAAGACACCAATCCTGCTCTGCTGGCTTGAAAGGCATTTTGTTTAGTCTTATGTGGGGGGAGAGAAGATGGACCGTTCCCCACACCCTCCATAATCCATTTTACAGGATAAGAAATACTGTTTATAGTAGAGGAAAGATGAAAGATAAAGGGAGATGGCTATTGGTTTTTAAAAGCTAAACTGATAAAGTTAATAAAATTATCTTTGGAGACAAGTATTCTTTGCCCTGTAGTTGACAATGAAGGAAAAATAACCCTTTTGATGACCTTTGATTTTTACTACTTTATTTTTTTTTGTTATTACACAGGAAAACAATGTGGACACAAGGAAAACAACTTGGACATGAACTTTTTTGCTTTATTTTCTTTGTAACACTCCACAGGACTTTATATTCCTGCTTTTTATCAGATGCCTTTATATTTTGTGTGCTTGATAGAATGCATTATGAATAATATGGCTTGAAAAATAATAGTCTAAACATTTTTTATTTTTAATAGTTAGACCTGTCTTGTCAGCAACCAAAAACCAAAGACAAAATACTGTTAAATGAAATTAGAAGTATATAAACATTGTTGACATTGTACTGAGTACAGCTACTCACAAGGGCCTTGAAAAATATTCACACTTGTAGAAAAGACAAAATTGTAAGACTAAAATTTTATGCTGATAGTGTAATGAGATGGTCTACAGAAAACAGAAGGATTAGCATAATACTGCAGGTAAACATCCATCTTAAGTAGAGCAGCCAAAATTAGTAGTCAACTGTGAAAATACTGACCAAAGTGCAAACATTTTCATACCACAAGGGTTGCTATACAGATGAATTCATAACATTTTTGAAGCAGCACGAAATGTCAGTAATTAACATTATAGGATTTGGATTCTGGACTACGAAGCAAAAAGTTATGAAGTGTAAATATCCAACTGCCTCTCCAAAAAGAACAGGTCGCATAACAGTGCTTTAAATATTCAATTTATTACATATGTGTGGAGAGGCTTTAGCTTTATGTTGGTTCAGTTTATCCAAGGACAATGATACTAATTACATTTGTTCATAATACCCTAAAATGTTTTGACCTTTTCAGAGTATCTAGAGTATTACTTTGCCTTTGAAAATTTACTTGGCATTTCACTGGGCATTCCAAAATTATTTTTAAAGCACGTATGAATTTGATTGCAAGTTAGGCATTTTGTACACTTTGCATGCTGTACAAAACTGAACTTATACCAGATAGAACTGTGATCTTCCTTCCTCATCTGTAACTTCAGAACAGGGACCACACTTTTCATAAAGCTTGTGAACACATCTGAGTACTACTGGAAACAACTGTGAGAAATGCTTCAAGAATCTATCAATTTAGTATCCCAGTGTAGCAAACCTCTGCTAGCATCTGACTGACTGAGAGAGGGTAGATTTAGGTTAGATATTAGGCAGAAATTCTTCACTATAAGGGTGGTGAGGAACTGGAATCGGTTGCCCAGGGAGGTTGTTGGTGCCTCATCCTTGGAGGTTTTTAAGGCCAGGTTGGACAAGGTTTTGTGTAACTTGGTCTAGTGGCGGGGTTCCCTGCTCATGGCAGGGGGGTTGGAACTTGATGATCTTTAAAGTCCCTTCCAACCTTAATGATTCTATGATTCTAAATAGGAAAGGAACAATATATTGAAAGTAGTGGGTGTTCAGGCTTCTGATACCTCCAGCGTGTTTGATCATGGGGGTTTATTTTGGATGAGATGGAATTTGGCCCACTGCTGCACATCTCCATTACACTTGTAGTTTGAAACTATTTGAAAAGAACACAACCTTTTGATGATTCCCTCTGGAAACAGCAACTTTTTTGTTCTTATAATTCACACCAATGGCACTAACATACCAGTGCCTGTATTATTATCACTAGTATAAAAAACTGCGTATGGAAACCCTTTAGCATTATTACTTGTACCATCTTCAAGTGACACAAGGGCTTGTGCTGTCTGACCTACCTTCTCTGTCCAAGTCTGAACAACACACCCTGCAAGGAAGACATAGGGAAGAACAGTTGACTTAATCTAGCACCTGCAGTAGCAATACTAGGAAGACACCATGAACAAAGTGACCTCTGATCTTCTGGCATGTTTTTTTCCCTGAGGAATTAGTGGAGGAATGTACTTCTGAAAACTTGCTGCTCCAGCTGATTTGCCCATGCTTGACTGGACGCTCATGGGGATGGGAGGTGACTTCAGGCTTGTAGGACTACATGATCATAACATATGGCATAATCATCAATGAGTGTACAATTTTCAAATATAGAGGAACATCTTTTGAAGGTGTCCCTGAGCTGGTTTCATTCCTTTACTGTCCTTGCACAATATTTTGCAATCCCCACTTGTGTTCAAAAGAGTGCCCACTGCCTTGTGGAGTCTTGCACCTATTAATCAGTGGCTAACCACCTTTGCATAGAAAAGTCCAATGTGGGCAAAACCGTGATCAAAGTCTTCAAGGCTATCCATGAAAAACTTGATTGAATCATGGTTCTGAGCTCCATCACTGGGTGGAACTGTGCTTTGGTCCTTCTGAGTTCCCCAGTAGTGGGAGAGTGTTTAGGAGATCCACTTTACCATCTAGTACCCAGCCCAGCACACATTCCCCTGCAGTGTTCAGTTCTTTGATAAGTTATTTGAGAAGACCAACTGCTTTAAATTTAAGAAATTGTTGCAGTCCTGAGGTTAGGAACCTCCTAGCACAGATGCTGAGTTATCCTGTTGTCTTGATTATACCTTTGTCACTTTCAGGTGAACAAGTAATACTAGTGGACTTCTGAGAGGTGGAAGGCATTTTACATAGCAGGAAAGTTAAACAGAATGAACCAGACTGTAAAGCTAAGGTAATAAAAAACCTCAAAGGGTTCAGCAATAGGGAAGAGTAACAAGAAGGCAGGTAAAGATATGAAAGGACTATGCACAAGGAATGTGGATGATTGAAAAAGGACCAGCAATGTTGAAACAGTTGAGATTTGGCAGCTGGCACAAATGGCCCCATGGCATTTGGCTGTGTAGAGCATCAGAGGGATCCAGGGTGTTTGAGAGCTCTGCCCCACTTGAGAGCCTCCTGTTGGCATTTGTTAGGTACCTGCTGCGGGACTTTGTGATGACATGGTCCTCATGTGGGTTCAGACCCTCCAGACCTTTGAGTGTATCTGGAGGGAAAATGGGAGGTCAGGCTCCTCCAGGAGGAAACTAACTCACATACACTGAAACCTGCTTGGAGAAATTAATACCAGCACATGGTGGATGAGAACAACTGGGGGACTGGCATCCAAGCTGCAGTGTTGTTCTATGTCTCCTAGACAGGTAGAGCAGAGTCTCTGCTGACAGACTAGTAGCTATGCAAGGGAACTAGACTGGCTAGCTTTTAGATTTAGATAACTTTTAAATGATTCAGAATCATTAAGTTACATTTTTAGCCAGTGAAAACACATACTCTTCTGTGTCTGCCTCTACCCAACATGGGTGTAACTTGTCATACGTAATGATGCAAATGAGTAGTTTCACCTGTTTAGGCAGACTGTGTGGAAGTGATGGGACTAGGCATATGGATATATACATATTTTTCTGCATAGATCAAAATGTTAGATATAAGATTTTCAGCAAAATAAATACATCACATTTACCTCTACAGTATTTAGCAGAACTGGAGAACAATGGTAAATACTGCTCAAGATTTAAGATTACTAACTTTTTACTGTGTTTAAAATAATTTGTAAGAGATATGGAATGCACCAAAGCTAAATCTAAATATGGAAGAAAGTATGAATAAAAAATATTGTCCTCCAGGTTATTAGTGACTACACCCAGACTCTTACAGGTTTTCAAGCTCCCATTGATTTTCGTTGGAAATGAGGGCACAAATATTGTGAAGACATAAACTTTAGTCCTTCAAAAGGAAAATACTTGGAAAGGCAGTCCAGAGGAAGGACAGATGGTAGCTATGAAATGGCTGAGTTGAGCCTTGATATAAAGAAGATTTGTGGCTTATGGTTAAAAAAAAAACAAAACAGGGCAAAGAAAAGAGGATTGCAAAGAAAAGGGAATTGCAAAGAAAAGACGTGTTTTTCCAGTGGCACACAGAATGCCTGGGAAGCACCAATGGAGATATATCGGAACATGGGAAGAACCCTCAGGCTAACAAAGTAGAAAAAGCTTTGCTGAATGATGCCAGCAAGAATAAACACATTGGTAGGAAGGCAGAAGTGACAATACAACAAGTGGATGCAAAAGTGCAAAGTAGATGTTCCAGCACACCCCTACAGCAATTTTCAGACTTAAATGTGAATAGAAGAAACCCCCCCTTTTTTTGTTGTTTGGTTGTGTTTTGGGTTTTTTTTGTTTGGTTTGGTGTGTTTTTTTGTTTGTTTGCTTTGTTTATTCACATAAACTGAGCTTGGAAAGAGATTTTTGGCTGCAGTTTCATCAAACAAATAAAATACAGTGCATTCACCTCCACATGATTTAATGGCCTGGAAATCACTGGAAAGGCAGAAGGCCAATGTACTGGTCTTTACTCATCTTTACAGAATTAACCAGAACAAGGATTGAAAGTGGGTTTGCTATTTTTAACTAACTATTCCAACCATCAGCCTTGCTACTACCTCTTATAAGGGATGTTTGTGTTATAAGAATTTTGTCCATATTCTGTTATGACTTTAGGACCTTTGCAACAAAAAAAAAATGTTTAAATCAAATATGTTTTGATTTTAGTATAACAGCACTTCCCAAAAAGAAAAAAAAAATTGTAAAATTCCTAAATATTTATTCCTGATAGAGGAACCACACCAAGAGGCTATAAGCCCAACTGTTTGTTGAATTTTGGTTCACTGTAGAAGCACACAAAGTAGATCAGTCTACAACCCATTGATGAAGAGCAACAAGGAAATAGATTACTCATATTTCAGAAATAATCTCCTTAATAGGATGGTAGATAATGCTTTCCAAGTACCAAAATTCAGTATCTATGTGAATAGGTTTTAACTAAAGACTTTTCAAGCAGCTGCTTTTCATGTCTTCAACTGCATCTGAAATAAAACAGCACTGAACTACACAATGACTGTTTGCAGGGGTAACTGCCACTGTTATTAACTGGTGGCAGTGTTTAACCTGCCAGATCTCCAGTCAGGGCATGACTTTCTATCTCCTCCTACTCCCTTTTTCCAATAATTGTTTCAGTTGCTTTAAGCTATAGCAACTCCAGTTCTCTGCCTTTCCCATGTAAGGAGGGCAGGATGCTTTTGTAACAAATGATCCTTCAATGCTTACCTCAATAACTACCAGTCAGGAAAGTTCATGCTGGAGTTATTCAGTTGAGGGGTGTGCCCAGATTCAAACCTATAGCACTATGGGACCTTCCACACATTTCATACATAGTAGAAGCCTGGTTTTGATTTGGTCTTAGGACACAAAAGGCCCTTCACATTAGTAACAGCTTGTTAAAAACTACTGCAGACAGCTGTGGTGTCTGGTGTGGTTTTAAAGTGTTATTTTCCTTACCTATACTGCAGCTTTATTATAAAGACAGGAAGTTTATAATATACATCAAAACCCATAATTCTTAGGTTTACAGTAGATTGTAAATATGTACTTGCAAGTTTGTATCTGAAAAAATACACAGATGTGCAGTTTTCTGTTAAACTGGATAAATATTATTTCCTTAGAGAGGTATATATTAGAGGAAAACACTTGTTAAGCACATTACAAATTTAGTAACATTTTGCATAGACGAAAGCAGCAAATTCTTTATGAGCACCAAGCTGGATTTCAGGACGTTTGTTTTTTCATAAAGAACAATTTTTGTATCATTACATACTTTGCATCTGTAAAAACAATACTTTTGGCAATACGGAATTTTAGTTCTGGTTCACCTGGGGCAAACACCTGCACATCTAATTTTAAACACAGCTAAAGAGCTGAAGACTTTCTCACCCTAGAACCAGAATAATTATGTAAGAAATGTGAAGACATCCTAGAAAACAAACCTATGGAGTAAGGAAATAAAGTTTTTCCTAAAAGAGGTGGCTGTAATAATGTGTGCTTAAAAGTTACATGGATATATCCCTTAACTTTTAGGACTTTTGTTCAGTCCAGATTCAGTAGAACCAGTGCAGAAAAAGTATTTCCAAAGTAAGATCAGCTCAAGTCCTATGACAGAGAACTGCAGATTCCCAACATTTTCAGCAACTGATGTTTCTCATCAGAAGAAATATTAAACTGCCTATTCTGCTGCTTTTCTATGATAATTCATATTCTTTTAGTGACAAATAATAAAGTGATGCCACAGCCAATAATCGTATCATGAACCAGGTGAAAAATGAAAAATTAAGAAATCAAGTCACTAACAATTAGGGTGGAGCCAAAGATTTATTTTCTTGTTCTCCTGACTTCAGAGATCCACCGAGTGTCATAAATTGGTACTGAAGTTGCAGGGCACCCTGTCACTGTACACAACACTCTAAGGTACCACTGTCTTCATCTCAGAAAATATCATATTTTTTACTAACCGTGGGGGAAAAAAAAAAAAAAAGTATTCATAATGTGTGAAAGGAGGCTGTATTTACTCCCTAGCACAATCATAAAAAACCCCAAAAGAACAACAACCCAAAACTTGGTGCTCTGCTTTTCCACATAAATTTGAGATACTTCAGCTTTGGGAAATCTAGGATATCACTGTAACAACAGTAGTTTATCTCACAGCTGTCAAGTCTTGCTACATTTGATATTTTTTCTTGATGATCTAGACACTGGGCAATACGAATGCAGAAAGAAAATTACTTGGATTCAAACAAAATCTTCTCAGGAGAAATCTGAAGACATAAATAAAATGTTGAAGCTCTTCTGCAACCACTATTATTACCTGCTCTTTTAGCAACAGTAAAATGCTAAACTCGTTTTTTCCTTATGATAATATCACACGAAAAAATGCCTTAACTGATCAGTCAGCAAGGATGGTGGGCCTTTCTGGTCAGCAGGCTCTTGGACATGCTCTCATCACCCCTTCCATAGTGCAGCCTTTCCATACTACTCTTTCAGAGCTCTCTATTTTACAGGAACCAGCCTTAAGAGACAAAAAATCTGCCTGGCTGTGCCAGGGCTGGCAGTTACACCTTGATTCCTTGTGGCTCTCCCTGGATGGCCATCTTGTTGAATGGCCACCAGATGCTTTACTATTGGCCCTAATATCCACCAAGAGCAGCATAAAGAAAAAACATGCACTACCCCCATATTAAGGTGTATTGGGTAAACCCATACAGGTACTGCACACCCCACTTAAGCTACTTCATTGATCCAAGCTACAGATGACTGAAGATGTTATGCTGAATTATTGCAAGGCTTTAATGAAATGTGTGAGCACTATTCACTCATGTAGAAGAAGCCCTTCCAGAACTGTAGCAGGACATTCTACCTCAGTGGGCCTGCCTCAGTTTCCCTTGGTGATTCAAATTCCTTCTATTTTTCAGTTTCACTGCCCCTTGCCTGGTGTGGAAGATTCCCATGGGAAAGGGAAAGGCACAGTAAACTCTGAATTGGTAACAATCTTGAAAGTACCAGTAGAGGGCCAAGTTGATGTCTGCGGTACCAGATGCTGCTCTCCTGTGTTTAGAAACACAGAGACCAGCTTGGCTTCAGCAAGGCCAAACAGAAACCAAACAAGAATGGATAGATAAACAAAAGAATTTGCTTAATGAGGGAAAAGGCTTTCTTGTTTTTTCCCCCCTCTATTTTCCTTTTGTTCTCCAATAGAGGATTTTGGAGGTATGGCTGAGTAGTTATATGAACAGGCGCCAGTCATTTTATTCTATAAAAGCTTAGTCCCATCTTTGATCATAGAGATTTCTGTACACACCTGTACACACCTAAGTGTGCTGGACCTTCTCCCCTCCAATGGGGATGCCTGCTCGAGTGGTCACCCCTCAAGAGGTTGAGAGAATGGGACACCCAACCGTAGCAAAATAGAGTAAGAAATATCAAATTCTTATCCATTAATTCTTAGTGATGTCTTCATTAGCCAGCTTTAAATCTTAAGAAAAGCTTTAAACTTTAGGATCCTTTTAAAGTTTGCAATCATTATGTTATCACATGGCCTAGGTATTATTTTAATCATTGTTTTAGATCCAGTATAAGGCCTATTAATAAGTCAGTTGCTAGCATCCAAACAATTTACTTTTGTGCACTAGTTATTGACTAGCCAGCTATTATTTATGTATTTTATTGTTAAGGTACCTTCTAGTTTTATTACCCTAACACCTTGTTTTGCCACCCCAATATCCTAACACTCGTATAATCAAATTTATGTCTTTTATTTTAATTTTTAAGACTCTTTTACTATTTACAACAAATCTTGTTTTATGCATATACATCTCATCTGCTGTCTTGCCCCGTTTAGGACAAGAACCTGCCTCTGAATGATTCTTAGGAGTCTGGAGACTTGGGTCTACACCAAAGTGACACACAGACAACTCAAGATCAACAGAATAGAAGCCATAAATATGTCCTGTCTTCCAAGAGTCGAAAGTCTTTATATCATCACATGAACTATTAAAATATCTTCCTTCAGTTTGCCTACTGTTATGCTAAACCAATGTTTCAAAATGTTGGGTGTGTTTCTGTATCCCTCATCTCTCCAGTGGATGTGTCCCCATGCTTCCTATGGTATGTAATTCATCAGTAAAAAGACCAGTCTGGTAGCCCCAAGGGGCAGAAATTTCTTGTCCAAGATTATCACTGATGACAATACACGAGAACCGATCCAACACTGATGTGCGTGGAGCTTCAACTCCCACTCACACCAGGGGACTGGATACCCCTGGGGAACACTTATTATTAGAAAACAAATGCAACACTCTGCATATGACACAGTAATTATACCAAAACTATTAACTGTCATTCATTAATAATTTGTCAAAATGACACTAGATGTTTATTTGTAAGTCACAAAACTATGAGCTGATGACATCTTCTATACGCACTTTCTTGGGACCCTGTTTCATTAGTAATACATTTGCATACCTGTGGCTCCCACAGGACTGGTTTGGATCATGTTGTATTTGGTATGCAATGCCAGCTGTTTGACATTTGCCACCTCTCTCCTCTCAATATTCTCAGAAAAGGCAAGCTATGTCAGAAAAGGCAAGGGAGGGAAAAAATTGGTAATATTGTACTTCCATGTATGAGGTGACGAGCCATTAAAAATGGTGTATTAGCTATTATTTAAAGAAAACTGGTAATAACACTGCAGATTCTTACCTAATAATGACTAAAATCACCACTATCCATACAATCCCCCTTCAAAACAGGTTAACACTTGACTTTATGCTGGATTATAAGGGTGAAAAATGCACCTTAACTGCAAAATAATGTTTTACCTCTACCCCAGCCAATTCTGAAAGTGTTCAAAGATTTGAGTGAACATGTTAAAAAGGAGCAGCCAAAGAAAAACAACCCAATAACTGGAATTTGTGGAGTGGGTTTGAAAACATTTTAAAATGTAGGGTTGCTAGGTAAAAAGTAATTTTGCACTGGTTTTTTAAATTATTATTATTTCATATTACTGCTGTTAATTCTACTCTATGTCCTTATTCAATAATTCTCTGTACAGTAAAATTGTACCTCTGAACAGAGTACTGTTGAAACTACACTAACCCTGGCCTTGCAGATGAGACTCGTGTACTTTGACATGAAACTAACAGAGGTGGAAAGAGAAGAAGAAATCCAGAAGAAATGCTACTTGACACTCAAACCTAGAGGCAAGAGCAGAGAACAACATTTGACAGTCTTAAGGACGTGGTCTTTGGTTTCAAAGGGAGGAATGTGGAAGCAGGCCTCCTCCCTATGCTCAGATGTTGGTCAAGAACACAGCAGCATTCCAGGATGGATGAGGTGAACAGCTGTAGGTTGAGCTATTAGGAACACACTGATACAACTGCTGTAAAAAATTTTCTCATGTGCAGATGCTGCTCTCTTATTAGGCCCCTTCACAAAACAGCCTGTATCTGCTGTAACAACGTGTATAAGCTCCAGCACTTTTGGTTTCTGTCAAAGCTGTATCAAGAGGGCTGAGCCTCTGTCACTTTGTACTCTCTCCTACAGCTATAGAAACAACCCACTCCGGCCTGACCAGAGCCTGAAAAAAGAGGCTGCATGTTCTGCAACACCAGTGAAACAGTGGGTTACTTGAAAAATACACAAGGAGTGGGGTAATACATTCTGTGGTATTTGCATTTGGGAAATTACTATTTAAATAATATGTAGGATTGATGTAAAGGGAAATGGGTCATTTATTTCCTAGCTAAAAAATGCAGTCTCAGTCATCCAGATGCACTCACAGTTCTGAAGGACAGGTTGTGACCAATACAAATAAAGAAGCACCTTCTTGTAACCCTTCATTCCCTCCATCCAAAAAAAGATGTTTAATAAAGGTGCATTTTACTGTTGTAACAACTAACTTCTGACTTATGTCCAAGACCAACTTCATCATCCTTTGCTCTGAGGATATGCTGTAGGAAATACTACATAAAAAATATTTATATTGAAGAACTGAGAAAAACTGCAGGACATGACATGGTATTGCTTCTGTATGTTTCTAAAGTGCCTTTAACAAAAAGAAAAATAACTTTATATAGATTAAACTGTTACAGTAGATTTTCACACACCTCATCAGGAAAAAAAAAGTCTCTTGTGAAGTTAATGTGGGTTAATTTTTTTCACTTCTTTCTCCTTCCAACTCTGGAGCCCCCAACATAGGAAGGCCATGAAGCTCATGGAGAAAGGCCAGAGAAGGACTACAAAGATGATCTGAGGGCTGGAGCATCTCTCTTGCAAGGACAGGTTGAAAGAGTTGGGGCTGTTCAGCCTGGAGAAGAGACGGCTCTGGGGAAACCTTCTAGCAGCTTTCCTGTGCCTGAAGGGGCCTACAGAAAAGCTGGGGAGGTACTTTTTACAAGGGCTTGTAGTGAGAGGACAAGGGGCAATGGATCAAAACTGGAAGAGGGGAGATTTAGGTTAGACATTAGGAGGAAATTCTTTAGTGTGAGGGTGGTGAGACACTGGAGAAGGTTGCTCAGGGAAGCTGTGGCTGCCCCATTCCTGGAAGTGCTCAAGGGCAGGTTGGATGGGGCTCTGAGTAACCTGATCTAGTGGGAGGTGTCCCTGTCCATGCAGGGGGGTTGGAACTAGATGATCTTTAAAGTCCCTTCCAACTCAAACCATTCTATGATTCTGTGTGGAACTCAACCTATAGCACTTTCATCTGTCAAACAGAAAAGGTACAATTGCTTTTAAATCATGATAATCTGAGCCCTTAGTTTCAGACTTCCTGTTTTAAGGAATATTTGAAGTATTTAAAAAGCTTTTATGAAAAACATGAAAATACCAAAGTAATTGAAACTGCTGCACTTCTTCATCTGTTTAAGTGTTTGCATACATAACTAATTGTAAAAAATTACAACAGACATTTGATCTGTGTTTGAGGCAGCACAGACAGGACACAGAACATCCCTAAAACTGTGGATGAAATGCAAAGAGTAAATTGATTTTAATTACCTTGCAGACCGGGGGATCCCCAAAGCAGGACCTGGGCAGCAGCACACAAGCACAGATGCAGGCACCGTGAAGCTTGGTCCTTGCTAGAGGGTCACCAAACCTGCTGTTTTTAGGGGTCAGTACTGGGTCCAGTCCTGTTCAAAGTGTTGATTGATGACCTGGATGAAGGGACAGAATGTATCATCAGCAGATTTGCTGATGATACAAAATTAGGTGGATTGGCTGACATGCCAGAAGGCTGTGCTGCCATTCAGCATGACCTGGACAGACTTGAGAGCTGGGCAGAGAGGAACCTAATGAAGTTCAACAAGGGCAAGTGCAGAGTACTCTGTATGGGGGAATAACAACCCCGTGTACCAGTACAAGTTAGGGGCTGACCTGCTGGAAAGCAAGTCTGGGGGAAAATACCTGGGAGCTGTGGTCGACCATGAGCCAAAAACATGTCCTTGCAGCCAAGAGGGCCAATGTCATCCTGGGGTGCATTAATGTCATGGTTTATGCCCAATACGACAACAAAGGAACAGCCCCATGGTCCCTCACTCAACTCCCCCCCACACACGCTTTCACCCCCTGGGATGAGGAGGACAAAGCTCCTGGGTGGAGACAAAGGACAAGGAGGGTTCTTCACCAATTAAGGTCCTGGGCAAAACAGACTCAACTTGGGGAAAACATAGTAATTTAATTTCACACTAATCAAACACACAGAGGACACAGACAACACACAGAGCAGGGCTTGCATATGTTACCCCACCCTTCCCTTCTTCCTAGGCCCAAATCACTTTGTTCCCGGTTTCTCTCCCTCCTTCCCCCCAGCAGCACAGGGGGACAGGGGATGGGGTTTAGAGTCAGTTCACAGTCTGGTGGTTCCCGCTGCTCCTTCCTCCTCAGGAAGAAGGGTTCCTTACAGTCCTTCCCTGCTTCCCCACAGGGTCACTCCCATGGGAGAGAGTCCTCCACGAACCTCTCCTTCATGAATCCTTCCCACGAGGTCCAGAGCTGCTCCAGCCTGGGCTTCCCACAGAGTCAGGGGCTGCTTTGGGAACAAACTCCCCTGGCACTGGGGTCTTCCAAAGCTGCGCAATCAGAGTCCACTGTAGGGAAACTTCTGCTTGGGCACCTTCTTTCACTTCTTCCTCACCAACCACCAGCACCGCTCTGCTTCCCCAGCACAGCTCTCCTCTTCCAGCACAGCTCTTCTCCCCCAGCACAACTCTTCTTTTTTCTTCAAGTGCTTCTCTGCAATGAAAGCTGGCATAAAAAAAATCTTAATGTCTTACCCATGCCATAAGCAAGGAAGTTTCTTAATGTTATCTCTTTGAATGGCAGCTCCCTTGCAGTTTTCAAACACTTATGGCCTTTTGTTCAAATGTTCAAAACCACCAGATAAACACATTCTTTTTATACATGCCATTTTCTTGCCTTTACAGGAGAGAATTTAACATTGTCAACTGCCTTGTTTATTAACAGTGATGAATATAGTTGATAAATCCACATCTTTCTGAAAATTTGGCTGATTTTATTTGTCTGATAACCCTAGACAAGAGAAAAAAGCAGGCAGTATCAGATGACTGAAATAAAAGAAGGAACATTTGATACCATAGGATATGCAAAACCACTGGAAGATTCTCAGGATCTTCTTTTTCAGATGGTTAAGTGTCTCACCTAGAAATTTATATTACAGATAACATTGTCTTGTTGAATAAATTCAGTACACTTGTTGGGTGAACTGGAGGCAAACATACAGCAATAATCAATAGAGTGGGAATATCCACATCAGGTTAGTTCCCCATAAAACTGCTGTTTTTTTGCCAATAACTTACAGTTCTAAAAACATTTCCCTTCCCACTCTAAAAGGTGCTGATACTAATTTCTTGCTGGTGTGTGAAAACACTTAGAAAGAAAGGTAACTGTACACAGGAAGCTGGAATCAGGTATATGCAGAGCTCTGGGATGCCCAAGTAAGCAAATGTCTTCTGGGAGGGAAATTTCTGCAGCTTAGATCTAGTGATACTGAAACTTCTTTGTAACTACAACAGATCAGATTTCAGACACAGACATAAGCACCCAGCACCATTTAAGAAACCTGCCTGACCGCCAGCTGCTACTTGGAAAGTTTTCCATAGGCTCTGTGTCATATTAGCAGATGTTTTTAGTACTGTGGCAGATGTAAAATAGTTTCTAGAGACAGTATCTCTAGAACTGATAAAAATAAGTCTGACACTGTAGTATGATAAAACATATATATACAAAAAAGGCAAACTTTTAACTTGCTTCATTCCTCCTTGAAAATATTCTAATAGACTCCATGCTGTTTTAAACAGACGAAATTAGAGAAATTTAGGACATTGCATTACTCTACCCTGGGTTCTGTATGACGTCAAGTCAATGGGACAGTATCTATGTTAAGTCATTTAGTTTGTCTGGTTATGTCAACAAAAGTGGAGGCAAAGTGTTTTGAGTGAAGAAAAGTAAGTTAGTTTGGTACCACATTTTTGACTTTACAAAGCATATGCATTATCCATTCTCCTACTCTTGTTGGATCTAAAGAAAATCTAGAGAAAAAGGCAAATAATAAAAATAAATAATAACATTATATTGAATTTTATTTTTGGTACTTGTGCTCTATTCACTGAAAAAAAACAACCTTAATAACTTGTCCTCAGGAAGAGCACAAAAAAGGCAGTAGTCTTTCTCAAAGTTCTAGAACAATGGCAAGTCAGCAAAGGCATTTAGCATACATGATCATTGTGAAGAAATTCTTAGTGACTGGGCTCTACATTTTAAAAGTCAAGTCTGATGAGCTTTTCAGGAGACACAAATTTGAATCCAACCTGGATTCAAACACTTTGAGAGAGGGGGCACCCGCAGCTTCCCTGGGCAACCTGTTCCAGTGTCTCACCTCCCTCACAGGAAAGCATGTCTTCCCAATATCAAATCTAAATTTAACCTCTTTCAGATTAAAATCATTCCCCCCTGTCCTATCACCACATGCCCTTGCAAAAAATTCCCACCCCAGCTCTCCTGTAGGCCCCTTCAGGCACTGGAAGGCTACTATAAAGTCTCTCCAGAGCCTTCTCCAGGCTGAACAGCCACAACTCTCTTAGCCTGTCTTCATAGGAGAGGTGCTCCAGCCCTCTGATCATCTTTGTGGCCCTTCTCTGGACTCTCTCCAGGAGCTTCATGTCCTTCTTATGTTGCAAGCCCCTGAACTGCGCACAGTACTCCAGATGGGGTCTCATAAGAGTGGAACAGCAGGGCAGAATCACCTCCCTTGACCTTCCTGCCATGCTTCTTTTGATGTAGCCCAGGATACAGTTGGCTTTCTGGGCTGCAAGTGCACATGCTGGCTCATGTTGAGCTTCTCCTCAACCAACACTCCCAGGTCCTTCACCTTAGGGCTGTTCTCAGTCCTGTATCTCCTGGATTTGTGTTTGGGATTGCCCTGACACATGTGCAGGACCTTGCACTTAGCCTTGTTGAACTTCATGCAGTTTGCATGGTCCCACCTCTCAAGCCTGTTAAGGAGTTCATGGAATTGCTTTACCCTCTCCAATGCTCACTTTTCACTCTTATCACATAAGACATTAAGGCTAATCTGGAACTCACAACAACTATAAATTGGGAGCACCTCCCAGAAACCTTTAAAAGAATTTAACTGCAGTTTATCTACCGAGAGGGAGCTGGCAGGTTAATGATGCCTCCTAGGGTGCTGGGCACTGCCAGGACAGCGGCTGCTTCTCCTTCTTTACAAGTCTCTGCTGCTTTTGGAGGCAGACAGGAAAGGCCCTGCCAAAACAGAAAGGGTGTGTGGCACAGGGGAACAGGCACCCACATGATGTCCAGCTGCACTTGTGCCCCAGAAGCGCCCTGGCTGGCAATACCCCGGACGGTGCTAAGGAGGCTGCCACTGACCCTGCTGTGGCAGGGAGAGGGAAAAGCGGGGTCACCGCCCCAACACGCGCTCGCTGCCCCCCAACAAAATGGCGGCCTCGCCTCCCGCCTCCTTTACCAACATGGCGGCTCGGCCCCCCATTGGCACCCGCCCCCCGGAGCAGCCTCCCTATGGGCTCAGCCCCTTTCCCCGCCCTCAGCCTTGCGCGGTCCGGAGCGGAGAACTACGTTACCCGGGAGAGACCACGCTCAGGAGCTCCCTCTCCCTCCTTTTTTCCCTGACGTTACGCATCTCTCTTCCCCTCCCGCTGGGCAGGGACGGGGCGCGGCCTCGCGGCGGGCGGGGCGGCGGCCGCTTGCGCAGGAAACGAAAGCGGCGGAGCGGCCGGGGTGGGACC
>NW_009953218.1:65075-87450 GCF_000747805.2 Chaetura pelagica
GGGCAGCCGGCCCTGCTTCTCCAGGAGAGGCTCCTGGGAATCCGGATTACTGCCGTGACCTGGCTTGCAACCTAGCTGACCAGCCCCATGTAGGAAAAAAGCAAGTGTAGCCTTGAAACAAAAGCCTTAGTCGATTGAATCCCGGGTAGCTGCTTTTCTGGCCCGAAGCGCGAGTATTGTGAAGCGGGGTCCGTCTTCCGTGCGGCAGTTTTAACGTATATAATTAAAGTGTCACAGTTGTAAAGCTAAAACCCTAAGCTTGTTAATTTCCGTTGTTGGGCAATGAAGGATCCACTATTTTTTAGTCTTTGCTTCCAGCCCTTCGGAGGCTGTCACACAATAGCTCAAGCCAACTTTAAACCGAAGTTGACCGGGGTCTTCAGAATGCACATAGTGTGGTTTATGTTGGAGTTTGGGTAACTTGGGAAAGCTCTAGTTCTTTATAAAGCCATACTGGGCATTCTTTGGGGGGTGTTCTCTGCTGATTGCTCTTACGAGTTAGTTAGGTGGCTTTTAACAGAGTTTCAGAAATTCTTTCCTTTAGGAGTAGGAACTGCCGAAGTTATGGAGAAAGCTGCTGTCGTTTTCCAGGTTTGCTATAGAAAAAGAATTTATGCCAAGTGTCATTTATGGGCAGCTTGATACTAAAACTTGATGTAACTACATTGTTGCTTAACTGAAAATACAGACAAGTGTAAAAAACACTGAACTAGAGAACTAGTGGTTAAAATCCATTTTCCTAAATCTTAGTGTTTTATTGTCCTTTGTACTAGTAGTCAAAGGATATGTGTTGTTTGCTTGACTCTGCTGCTTGATTCCAGGAACAGGAATTTTTCTTACTTGTGACAACCCTTAAGCTACTCACTGGATCTTTGTGTTACTTTAGATACAAAATTATTTATCCATGTTATTTTTTTTTAAATGTGGAACATGTAAACTAGTGGTAAAGATATGCTTTTATTTAATCTCATCTTGTAAGACTGTCACACAATAGCTCAAGCCAACTTTAAACCGAAGTTGACCGGGGTCTTCAGAATGCACATAGTGTGGTTTATGTTGGAGTTTGGGTAACTTGGGAAAGCTCTAGTTCTTTATAAAGCCATACTGGGCATTCTTTGGGGGGTGTTCTCTGCTGATTGCTCTTACGAGTTAGTTAGGTGGCTTTTAACAGAGTTTCAGAAATTCTTTCCTTTAGGAGTAGGAACTGCCGAAGTTATGGAGAAAGCTGCTGTCGTTTTCCAGGTTTGCTATAGAAAAAGAATTTATGCCAAGTGTCATTTATGGGCAGCTTGATACTAAAACTTGATGTAACTACATTGTTGCTTAACTGAAAATACAGACAAGTGTAAAAAACACTGAACTAGAGAACTAGTGGTTAAAATCCATTTTCCTAAATCTTAGTGTTTTATTGTCCTTTGTACTAGTAGTCAAAGGATATGTGTTGTTTGCTTGACTCTGCTGCTTGATTCCAGGAACAGGAATTTTTCTTACTTGTGACAACCCTTAAGCTACTCACTGGATCTTTGTGTTACTTTAGATACAAAATTATTTATCCATGTTATTTTTTTTTAAATGTGGAACATGTAAACTAGTGGTAAAGATATGCTTTTATTTAATCTCATCTTGTAAGGTTACAGGATTGTTGCAGTTTCAGTAAGAACTCTTCATTCGAGGATCTTATCTCAAGGCAGTAAGTGAAGATGTGATTTGCCTGAGGTCACACAGTAAGACAGTTCTAGTGCTGAAAGTACATTTTAAGTCTCTTAATTTGCGGTATTGTTCTGAGTACCAGAAAATGATTCTGTGTAATAAATAATTTGGAGGGCAAACATATAATCCTAAGCAGACCTTGCAATGCTTGTTAGTACTGATACAGCCGCCTTCTTGTTTTTAATTAAAAGAGCATTTGGAAACTGAGAATCCTGTTTGCAAACTAAAAGCAGAAAATGAGGAAGATTTTTCTTTTTTCCCCCCTGATACCTAAAATGCACTTTTCTGTTTAAACGTGGTAGAGAAGTTTCTAATACTATTGCTCATTTTAAAGTGAGGTTCAGTTTATGGATCATGCAGTTAAGGAAGGGCCATTATGTCCTCTCAGTGTAAGTTCTGTTCTGTGTTTTTCATGTCCTTGCAGCCTGAAGGAGTCAATATGATAGGATTCCTAAATACTAAGGTACCTCCATGTTGCTAATGTTAATGGAGTAGGGGACATAGTTCATTGGAATGTGACTTCATATGAGACCTTCATATCAACTGGTACAAGTTCTGGCCTCAAATGGTATTTGGAATTCCCCCAGAAAGCAAAATGTTTAAGTGCTGAGAGAGAGATGGCTTATTTTAAAATTCTTTGGAAATGGTACTTTGCACAGTGCTTTGTAGAAGTACACGTATAAATGGAGCAAGTGAACCAGAGGAGCACTTGAATTCTTGTTACTTTTCTTTGGGTTTTAACTTTTAGTGGGCTTTTCTCTTTTAGTTCCTAGCAACTTCAACACAAAGCTTTTGAGTAGTTGTTCCTCAGCAATTCTTGCGTAGGGGATTGTGCAATTTTGAGTCTGAAATATGGAACCAAAATGTGACTTTCTGCTTCCATTGAATTTGAACTTTTCGCAGCATACATTTTTTTGCACTTCTAACCCACAGTTTCTTTAATTGGACTTTTTTTTTTAAAATTCCTTGGTTGTATAATGAAGTTTCTCTTGAGTTGATGAAATAATAGCTTTTGAATATATATGTGCCTGTGTGCCTTTCATAGCACTCCGTGTAGTTTTTCAGTCTGTGCGTAGAGCCACATGTAAAAAAATTTCTACGTATGTGAAACACAGAATTTCTGCTTTATGCCATTGTGGGAGTTCTAGCAATTTTATTATCCTAAGCACAGAAAACATTTAAAAGCTTTGTCTTTTTGCACAACTCCAGAAGCTATCGCAGTATTTCAACATTAAATACTAGCTGCTTGTTTTTATAAATTATGTTTAATCACATAAGTAGCTTCAGACTTCCCTGTGTCTCACAAAATCACTAATGTAGTTGCCTTTTTGGAAGTAGAAATATGTTGGAAATTAATTTGCCAAATATACTTATTACGTAATTTTATGCTATACTGCACACAGCTCTTAGTATTTTCAGCATATTTATAGGTTGTTTGATTACCTTCTGCATTTTAATAGTTGGTCTTTTGCTAGTTTCTCCTTTTTGTGCTGAAGCTTGAGAAAGTGTTGTATATAAAAACATTTCTTGATATTACAGAAGTTGTTTTTCTGGGATGACTACCAAGATTCTTCTTACTTATGTTAGAAGTTAACATAGCAAAACATCCAAGTTTTTAATGCATGTTGTGAGCAGAAGACCAATATAAAGCTATCTTTCTCAGGATTCAGTATGTCTGCATTCAGAGAACACCTATTTTAGCTTTTGGTTTTACTTCATTTATTGTTTCAAGAGATGACATTGATGGAAAAGCATTTCACATAACTTGGTGTAAGTCAACTGTTACCACAGTGGGGTTGGTTCTGAAAGTTGAATGAGTCAAACCTGACGTGGTGTCCTAAAAGATTTTTCCCCGAGTATGATTGTTTTACAGGATAGTTTATCTTTTCAAGTGTCAGGTTAAGGTAAGACAAAGTGCAGGTTAAAGTAAAATATAGTAGTGAGAACTTTCATTGTGGATACAGTTCCCTAAGCATATTTCCCTTGCCTGCCTTGGACAGGATGTTGTCTAGAAAATCTATCCCTTGATCATGCATAGATGAACTTTGCCAAGCAATTGGTAATTCCCAATCCCCTTTCAGCGTTTCCTAAATGTTTTAAATGCAAGTCTTTAGCCACTTTTTGTATTCACTTCAGTGGTCAATTTTTCTCATTTTTTTGAACTAGTTTCTGTAAGGTGTAATTGGGCTGTGGTTAGACTTCACATTTTTAGAAAGGAGGAGCGAGAAAGAATTTAACCTATTTTTTTCAGAATGTCAGTTGGGGAATCAAGACTTGAGTTATGAATTGGCATACTCTGTATGATAGGGAGCCTTCTCAGTGTTACAGCTATTGTTTTGGGGAGGGTGGTGTGAGTGAGACAAGACTTCTCAGCAATTAATGAAATTTATGTCTTAAGTAGGCTATTTTAAATTGTTGATTTGATAAAATGTTTAAGCTGTCAATAAATAATAATATCTTTTGCATGTGGCTCATATGGGATAGTTTACAAGCTAGCCTTAAGGTAAAATAAAATACTAGAATGATTTTAAGTTCTGCTTGTCATAGTTCAGTCTTCAGTGGTAATATCACCACTGCTTTAAGGTCATACGTGTTCTTGTCCTAGTTTTCTTGACCAGTGATTCAGCCAAAACCTTTGGAAGGTCCCCATCCAGAAAGCAGAACTACTCTTCTAAGAACGAAAACTCGGTGGAAGAAAGTTTTGAGGATCTGCTCTTGAAGTATAAGCAGATACAATTAGAGCTTGAATACATTAATAAAGATGAAAGACTGGCTTTGAGCAACAGGGAAGAACATGAACAACAAGACAATGATAAAACAGTGGACACTGAGGACCAAGCAACTGTAGAAAATGACAGTATTACAACGGATTCTATTAAAGAAGTATCTCCTGAGGAGAAAAATCCGGTTATAGGCTTTCAGGCATTTGAACTGAAACCTCTCAGACAAAAACTGCCTACTCCAGCTGAGAGAAGCAGATTAAAAAAAGGTAAAGAATGCACGAAGCAGTCATCACAAAAATCTGAAGTCACAGAATCCAGCCAAGGTAAATACTTGTTACTTTAGCTTGTAAAGTTCTTTTTGTTTGCTGTTGTCATACTTTATTAGATGTTGGGGAAATCTTTACTTCAATTAAAATACTAATTTTTATTAAAATGCTACATGTTTTAAATTATAGGAGTGATGTAGTTAATTCCTGTTTTATGTAATTCAAGAAATCGTATAAACATGCTTGGAAGCTTGTTTTTGGTTTTGTGGTGGTTTTGGTTGTGGCTTTTTTTGGGGTTTTTTTTTCAGCTAGTGTATTTTCTTAAGACTACCTGATTAGCAGAAAGGAAGAGGACAAGACTTGAAGGTTTTAATTGCTGTTCACAGCAGAAGTAAATTGTTTTCACTTACAGTTTTGCTTCTGTTTTTCTTTTTTGTTTTTGCAGAACCAAAATGTCAGTGTTTTATAGCTGAACATATAGCATTTAGAGGCATCTTTTTCTCCATTTCATCTTTGTTAGATGTTCTTTTCAGTGTAGCAAGTCTCGATGAGATATTTTCACTAGAATTACTTTGGTCATAATTGATATTAATGACTAGTGAAGAAATCACAGACCAGAAATGGAAAGGATTTGTGGGAGAAATGTAGTTGAAAGGTAGAATGAGTATCTTGTCCAGGTAGTTCTGGAATGCAGGCCAAAGAGTGTGCAAACCAAAATCAAAGAGGTTAGTGAGAAACAAGTTACGGGGTCCAGCTGACCTGTGGTAAAGTCCTTGAGCTTACTTCTTAAGTTGCAGCAAAAAAAAGGCAACGAGTTTAAACTTCCTATTCTGAGGCTTCATCTAATTCTAATAAGTGTTTAGCTAATTTGTCAATGTGTGTGAACTATCAATTTGAGTGGGAAGAGACAAAGTAGTAAATAGATGGGTTAAGAATATAGGTGAGTGATTAGTAGGAGTATGAAAAAATGTAGGACTAGAACACTGAAAGTCAGAATTATTTATATGCAATTTCAAAGTGAGAATTTAGAAGACAAAGCCTGTAAATAAAATGGAAGAGGAAACCAATATTAGTCAAACCACCTCATTTTAGGTATTTCTCCCCCATGCCTTTACCATCAATAGATTATGGTACTCTTTAAGAGGTAGTGTTTAATGGGAGTTATGAGGAAAAAGAGCAGGTCTTGAGCATATAATGAAAACAGTAGTCTGCAGGGAGAGAACATGGCAAGGCAGGAGTAAAAGACAGATCTAAAAAGAAAAACAATCTCAATAAAAGGTCCAACTTTAAAATTTAGAAGCAATGAAGTTGAAAATAAAGATCACATGATAGTGAATATATATATAGAGTGTGCATGTTTAGATTAGTGTCTTTGCACATACATCTTTGAGTATTTTAGTATACCACTCAAATGTATGATGATCTGAAAATGAAAATGATCTGAAAGTAGACTTACGTATGAGTGACTGCTTATGACAATGTAATACAGGCTTCCAAAGTAGAAAAACCCAGCCAACTTCAGTTACTGCAGATCCATGTGTATCAAGTGAGCATGTACTACTGTAGAAGTTGAAGAACTTGTGCTAAAAGTTTGTATCTATTTCTAGAAATAATTTTCTGTGGTTTCACCTGATTTGACAGAAGCTTTACAGTATTCCCTGCTTTCCTTCCTTTCTTACCCATTAGTCTGTTCTGCCTGTGTTGTCCCCTTCTGATTTGGAAGAACATTTTGGTTTGTGTAGTATGTCCCTGCATATGTCTGCATCATGGAAACTGCTATACCATCTCAGTCTCCCTGTATCTATCTTGGCTGAATGGTTTTGATCTTGGCTTAGTGTCTAACTTTTTTGAATTTTCTTTTAGAATACATATGGATGTAGAGAGGTATTATTTTGCTTCCTATTGTATATGTGCTTTTAAAAAACACATGCATGTGCAAGCAGGAAGACCGTCAGCATTTGTTCCATACAATTTTTTTTTTTAGGTATAAAGTTTGGTATATTTTAAACAGCACCTTTCTGAATGTGACTTTTTGTAAAATGCTAGGAAGAGCATAAAAACTGTATGGTGTGCAAACTTACTTTCTGTCAATTTGAATTGTTGGAAGAAATCTCTATTTGAAGAAAGTCCAACAGGAAAAGATATCCAAGCTTCTCTCTAAATGTTTGTTTTGGTCCTCTGGTTCAGATATGCTTATATATGTGTGGTTATATTTACATTTTACAATTATAACTTTGCTAAGCTATTAGGTATAATAGAAGTACATAATAGTATAACATCTTTTATGTATATTAGATAAAATGTAAAATGTTAGTGTATATATGTATCCATACTAGTAATCAAATGGATTTTGGGCAGTCTAATAAATCAATGTGTCAATTATTTAATGTTCAGCAGGAAAGCATTACTGTTTACTATTCATTTCCATAGGATGACTCTAGTCTCATTTGACATGAAATGGAGCAAGTGTGTTGCTGCAGCTTTGGGGCTTTATATTTAATTCTGCAGAAGACTTTCCAGTTACTTAAAATAGCTGCTATGAAATCTGAGATGCTCAGGACAGCAGCTGAAATGAGATGGTAGCATAAAACAGATGGCAATAAGTTGTCTTTTCCATGTGTCTCCAAATCGTGGTTATGTTTATTTTTCCTTCTCTGCCCCTTGGGGAAGTATGTGGCAACTTTAAGACAGAATTATTTAAAAAATGACAAAGCTTGCCTTAGGCTTCTGGCATCATAGTGATGTGGATTTCATCAGATATGCCAAGTTTACATTAAAGTTTGTTATGTGGTCTTACACATATAACTGCTATTCTGTTTTACACTATGTACCAATGATACTGATAAAATGTGTCAGTTAAATTCAGCTCATCTTTCTGATGTAGCTCTATCTCATGAGTAACAACTAGCTCAAAAATATGGTGTTTTCTTTTGAAAGGTACAGAAGACAAAGAGCAAACATCAGTTCGAAAGCTTAGCAGCTCAGATGTTACATCTGAAAAGGTAAGAAAGTACTCCTCTGTAGATAAGGCCTAATTGCATTGTGATACTCTGGCTTTTTCCAAATTGCAGTCCAAGCATGTCGTATTAGTATAAACAGTCCCTTCTTAAGGAATAATACTTAACAGTACAGCAGGATTTTTAAGCTTTCTTGTAGTAAAAATCTTGGGACAGACTTCAGAAGACTGAAAAAAAAAATTTATTAAGTGATGTTTCTTGACTTTTTGTCTTATCCTTTCTTCTCTTTTCTTCTCAAGAAGCTGCTTGATGATGAGGAGGAGATGTCTGAATTGCAACTTAGGCTTCTTGCACTTCAGTCTGCTAGTAAAAAATGGCAGCAAAAAGAGCAACAGGTGATGAAGGAAAGCAAGGAAAAATTGACAAAAACGAAAAGTGTAACACAGAAAGTCAAAGCCAGTACAAAAGCACATTCAACAAAAAAAAGTAGTGCTACAGGTAATGAGTTCAATGTTACTGAAATGACTGTCAATGGCATGACCTCTGAAATGAAAAAGCCCCGAAAAGATAGCATGTTATGTGAAACATTGGGCAGTGAGCATTTAATCCTTCTAAAACCTTGTACAGCTACTCAGAGCTCTTGAAGAATCTAGGATTAGGGGCAACCAATTAGGTAAGGTGGAGTTAATAATGTTTATTTTTATTTAAAGCCAAGCAAGTTTTGAGGAAACAGACAAAGACATCGAAGAAGATGCAGCAGCAAAAGGAGCAAGACAGGCGTCAGAAAGAGGAAGACCAGAGGAAACAAGAGGAAGAAGAGGAGAGAAGGAAAAGAGAAGAAGAAATCAGAAAAATTAGGGACCTCTCAAATCAAGAAGAGCAGTACAATCGATTTATGAAGCTGGTTGGAGGAAAAAGGAGATCAAGAAGCAGGGTAACAAATATGTTATATGGTGGTCAGGTGTTCTGGTTAGGATTTGTGAGTGAGTTCTCTCTTGCCTCTGTTGTGCATATTTTCAGTGTTTACTAAACATTGATTTGCATTCATATAGTGTTAGGCATTCTTTAAACAATCTGATTTATTGGTGTATAGTCTCTGGGCAGGTTTCATTGTGGTATTGTGGCTCCTTCTGGGACAATAAAAGGATTCTACCTGAAGGCATCAGTCTTAGAATGATCAGAACATATTTCACCTAAACACTCAACCTCTGTCGTAGTGAAGATGATCCTTGGGCAGTTTTTTGTGGTCTCTTAACAAGGGTAGTTCAAGTGATCTTAGTAATTGCCATGACAGATTAACAGAACTAATAAAGCATTTTATTATCTTCTGGCATTTCAGAAATAAATAACCATGGCAATTTACCAGATAGCACATAATGGCCTAATAGGTATTTAAAAGTGGCTTCTGTGTATTACGACACCCTCACATCCCCCCAGAGATTCAGTTTTAAAACTGCTTGTTTGTTGAGTCACTACCTGTAGTGGATCTGATTAAAAGGTAATATTGAGTTTGCTCTTTTTGTACCAGCTTAAGTAAATTGTATTTGTGAAGCAATTAGAAGACAAAATTATAAGGGTCTTTAATTTCAATTTATTTGCTCTAAAAGAATAACATAAGACCAGCTAAATAAAATACACTTTTTTGTGTGTTTAGTCTTCAGATACAGACTTTAGATGGTGTTTCGATAAGCAGCCTACAGAGAGTGCTGGAGGCATTTATCAGTATGATAATTATGATGAAGTTGCTATGGATACAGATAGTGAAACTAACTCTCCAGGTAAGACTTATTTACAGTTTTCTTATATGATGATTGGTAAAAATAGTTAACAAATAAGAAATGCGCTATCATTTAGAGGGAAAAAGTATTTCTTCTGAGATGTGACAGAGAGCTAAAATTTTAAGGTAAGCTAATTCTTTCTTGCTTTAACGGTGACTCTTTTTCCTCTCTATCTCTGCTCTTGTGGTATTTAGAAGGTCTTTGAGGGTAGATTGTTCTCATTGCAGTATTGGAGAGTTTAATCTTTTACATCCCAAAGAAGCTGTATAGTAAGCAAGGGCTCCAGGCTGTTGATTGTATAGGCAGCAGCTTTGTAAAAAAAAAAAGGGCCTGCGGGTTCCACTGGACATGAAGTGATGTGAGTCAGCAGGGTGGCTGTGGGTGTTAAAGGTGGGACTGCAGCTTTGAGTTGGAGCACTGTGACTAAATGGGTCGTTGAGGGGAGGCTGTTAAACACTGATGACACTGCATCAGTTTTCTGGTTTCACAGTAGAAGAAGGATAGTGATGTGCTAGGAGGACATTTTTTACTAAGGGAAGCTGTTTTAGGCCTGTTTTTCATAAAGTTCATTGGGGAGTGGGGGACTTAATTTATGGAAAGAGACTGGGAGAACTGAGTTTGTGTTGAGAAGAGAAGGCTAAGGAAGTGTTTTGCTGCAGTCTTTGACTACCTAGTGTGCAGTTAGAGAAGCCAGAGCCAAACTCTTCTGTGCAGTGTGCAATAGAAGGAGAAGGGGCAACACTTGCGTCTTAAAAAAAAAAAAGTTCTGGATAGATAGAAGGGAAAAATGGTCAAACAGTAGAACAGGTTAACTGGAAATGTTGTGATATCTTTGTTCTCAAATATACTTGGAACTCGACTGGGCAAGGTCCTTAGCAACCTGACTTTAGGAGCAGCTCTGCTTTGAGCACCTGTGCTGGGGCATATGCCTTCCAGAGGTCTCTTCCAGCCTAAATATTGACTCTGAGTTTGAAATGTATTTGAGGTATTCAGGTTTTCTTGTTCCATATCAGCATGTGGAGTGTTGAGAGAGCTTCTGTAAGCATATTATTTTATTGGCCATTTTAATTGTCTTGCTTTTCATCTTGCTTTTTTTTTTTCTCTTGCTTTCTTATCAGCCTTTCCTTACACTTTAAGATACTGCATCTGCTGTTTTGGGCATGAAAGCTACATGAATCTCCTCTTGAAGAAACCTTTAGTTTTACATTTCAGAATTTAGTGTCAGCTGTGCATTTAGTGTGCTTCTGTCCTAATTTGTACTTCTGATAGCCAGTGATCTGGAGACTGTGTTGAAATATCTGGTTTAAAAAGGTAGATTCTTGAAAATTAAAAGAGGGGTGAATAATTTGGAATCACTACATTAGTAGTACTGTTTGACTGTACTTGTATTTTGTATGCGAAATAGAAAAAGGACAGGTAGGTACTCTTTTTGTACACAAATAGGTAAGAAATAAATGCATTGTGCTGTTTCTCATGTTACCTTTCAAATTGGTGCCTAGTAAAAAATATTTGTAATTTCCTTCTGCTGCACTAAATCTGTTGAAGTATAAGCATAAGTTGGTGTTTAGTAATTACCTTTCAGATTCCTTACACTTGAGAATTTTTTTAATTGCAGCTGCTTCTCCAGTGCAACCTCCTTTCTTTGAGTGTCCAATAGGATACTTTCCACCTCCAGTACCACCAATTTCCTTGCCACTGCCACCTCCAATTCCGGTAAGTAACCTTGAAAGGAGTGTGGTTTTGAAAATACTGATCATTCTTATTTTGTATCTTATTTTTAATGCTAAAGTTAGGATTAAATTTAGATTCTGTTTTTGATGCAGTTATCTGTTTGGTGTTTCTCTTGAACTATCTGCTAGACTTTTAAAACTCTTTATTTCAGCTATTTTTTGACTGGATGAATTCCTGTTTAATGGAAGTTCTCCCTATTGAGCTAAGATTTTCTCTTCATTGTTCGAGCTCTGCTATTTTGTAACAAAGTAAAAATACATAAAGAAAAATAATGAATTAGAATTGCTAGCATAAGGCAATTTTACCTCTTCCCTCTAGGCCACGCATGTAGATACGATTATTCTGGCTTGGTACCTAGGGGAGAAAATAACAATAAAAAATGTAACTCGTCGCAGTTCTCCTTTCAAACTGCATTTTTACTGTACATTGTCTTGTCTTCTCACCTAAGAGTCCACCCGGAAATTGAATTAATGTAGTTTTTTTCTTACCACATTCCGTTAACTTTCTTAGTGAAGCAGTAGAAAGTTGCCATTCCCTGCTGTGATGGCTTCTGAATTTTTGATTAATGGAAACTAACTTTGTTAGCCAAGACAAAGTCATAAAACTGTTTGACTAGTTTTTCAAGCGATGTGAACCTATCTGGTCAGCCACATTTCTGTGGCTAGACTACACCTGGTTCTGAAGTCTTATTTATGTTTAGTTTGTATGTCTGTAATACTTTAATATCCCAATGTAACCTTGTTACTTCCATTACTTTATTTGACTAACTACTATTATGCAGCAGCCATTGACAGTGATTAAATCATTACAAAGTAGTAGTAATTTTCACATTTCAAACCCCCATTTTCCTTTTTATCTTAGCCTGTACCGTCCTTGAGCCAGCTTTATGTGGAGGGTATTTCTTGTATTTCTCTTGAGCCCACTCCACCTCTTCCACCACTTCCCCCTGAAGAGCCTGAACAGCCACCAAAACCTCCATTTGCTGATGAAGAAGAGGAAGAGGAGATGCTCTTAAGAGAAGAATTACTCAAGTCTCTAGCTAACAAACGAGCTTTCAGATCTGAGGTACTCCATTGAATGTAAACCTCTAGATGGCAATCTTGACCAAAATTTAAATGTGAACTGCTAAGTGAGGATTACAGGCTATTTTCATGGGGCCTTTCTATGACTTTAAAATAGTAAAATTCTCTTGAGTTTCTGTCACCCTCTGCCCCCCAAAAGAAACTGAAACAAAAGTAATCCTGGAACACCATTTGAATTGCAAATTGCAGCTTGTCTTTTATGTCTGAAGGGAACATGAAACTCCAAAGTACTGAAAAATAGTAATGGGGATTTTATTTTCTGCTAAAAAGGTTTATTATTTATCATCTGTTGCTAAGAAAGATGTTTAACTTTTGTTTCAACTGGGTAGCAAATGAGTTAGAGGAGGTTACCTGGTTTGGTTTTTGTTGGTTTGTTTTTTTAGATCTGAGAAGCAATGTTGTTGTTTTGAAAAATGAAATAGGTATTGGACCTATAGGTCTTTTGCAGTTGATCTGTGGAAAAACTAGCATGTTCTTCTGTACCTTTTTGATTATTGCAGAATTGCATGATTTGTTTAATATTTTTGGATAGTCTACCTAAATCACAATTTCAAGACGTGTATGGAACAATCTCATTTATGCTCAGGTCTTTCAAAGTATGTGTGTATAGCGTGTGTTTTAATGACTGTATTTTTGTTCTGTTTTGTTAGGAAACTTCAAGTAACAGTGGTCCACCTTCCCCTCCTGTTCCAGATAATTTTCAGTCTGTGCCAAGAAGCAATTTGACTGCTGTCAGTATTAATACTGTGTCTCAGCCACGGGTACAAAATACAAAGTTTGTTAGAGTACCAAGACCTCCGCGAGCAGTTATAACAGTAAGGAAATATTGGTGCTTTCTATTAATAAGGCTGTGAATGGATGTAGTCCTCAGTGCAAGTGAACAGCAGACTTGAGGTTTTCTAGGGATACAGTAGGGAATGGTGGAGCTTCAATAAAACATTTGAAATACTAACAACTTTGATAGTCCAGATGCTCTTCTAGAAGGGATTTTACACTGAAGTAAGAATTGACAGCTTTAAGAATGTATCAAAAGACACCAGCACTCACTGGACAGAAAAGACATTGTAAATATACTTAATTTATTTTCCAAATTAGCACAGACTAAAAGGTGCTGTTTAGTGGTAGCTGAGACAGTCTAATCACTGTTAGCCAAAAACAGGTGCTCTTTCTCCTACTCCTGGCCAGATGGTGTCTCTTTTAAGCCGGGATCTGCAGCATCAGTCCTGTTGATTAATTTATTTAACATGTTAAACTTGCTAGAAGACTAATCGTGGAGGGGAAAAGATACTTTTCCTTCTACTTGAGTTTTTTCAGTGAACAGTGTGAGCATCAAGGCTAGCACAAAAGTGGTGGCAGATGGCATGTCTGTGTGCGTGGGTAGAAGCTGGAGGAGAGTATTCTCCTCTTCAGGCAGCAGCAGACTTGATTACGTTAACTCAAGCCGTAATTTGTAGCTTGACCTTCATTTGAGTGGTCGTGGGAGGTATGCGCAGCTAGCATTTGATTTGTGATGTCTGCAGTCTCCTTGGATTGTTGGAAATGTATTATAAAAACATATTTGCCTGTGTGATGCCAGACTGGAAGCCCGTGTACTTTACTGTTCTGCTTATAGCAGTGAACCATATAGAGTGGATAGTTTGTCATTATTTTAACAAAACATCTTACAAAGCTTTATTTGGTGTAGCTCTTTCCCATGCAGGTTCACTAACAAATAGTATAATTGAGTCCATCCACGGACAGACAAAGCTACATTGTCTCTAATAAACCAATTATTTAAAACTACAATTGAAGGAATATGTAGTGTCAGGCTATTGTATCACTTAGATACTAACTGTACCTGGCCAACAGGTTTCTTGTAAATTCAGGCTGTATGATCACTTGGTCGCCTGGTGCCATAACGAAAAAAAAGCTCAAGATGGCAGAATGAGTATTCATTCTAAGGCCTTCTTTCCTTGCTGTAGGAAACTTGTGCTCTTCAGCTTAAAGTGGATGAATTTTTTTTTTTTTTTTTTCTGTACCAGCCTTCTAAATCTACTTCAAATTCTAGATAAACTTGAGTTTATCAATTTGGGCATGCTTGTATCCTATAATCATTACACATTTATTTATATTCTCATGTTAAATACTAAACCTATTCTGAAAAAAAACCTCCTTAAGTTACCACATAGTCTATTGTCCTGATAGTTTCTATATAACTGCTGTTACATAAATGAAGGAGAACACATTACTGGGGACTTGTTTTAGTCACATAATACATGTCTCTTATAATCTGTGCTGTTGAAAGGTATTATGTAAACGTTAAAAAAACTGCGACTGAAGTGTGGTGCCTGTTGCTAATGACAGTTGGCTTAGTTAAAGCTGAGAGATTAATACCTTGTATTTGAATCTGGCTTGGATAGTGTCTTTTTTACAAAAATTATTATAGGAACAAAGCATTTTGTGTTTATTAATATTTTTTCAAATAGTTTGGGTTATGGAGTATTTAAAATAAGATAGGTATCTGTTAAAGAAATTATGGCCAAATACTTTTTAAAGGAGACAAGTCACAAGGTATTTTTGTCTTCTGTGAAAACAATATAAATTGCTCCTGTTAGTTTAAGCTCTTGTGAAATAATTTGTATTGAACACTTATGCTTTTTTTCCTTTTGTAGCATTTCATATTTCTTACTAGAGCTTCAAAAGTGAACTAATGAGAACTTTGTTTTGAACTTAAAAATGGATAGGTTTTCTGTGAGCAGTGCTGGATATAGCCAGAAATGTAAAATTCACAAAGATTTAGAAAATACAGATTCTTCAAGTTTTGGAAGTCTAGCTTCATGGTTTTGGGGTCTTGATAGCTTTTGAGCGCTTGAGTGTGCTGTACCATATTTCAGAAGAGGTTTTAACTTTACAAACCTTGTTATTTGTTCTGTGGAGCTGAGGATCTCTGCATAATGAAATAGCCCAGAGATACTAGTTCGCTTTTTCAATGACATCTTGAACCCTTTTTCAAAGTAGTCATAGTCGCTCAGGGTTTTGTTCACTACAGATTGAAAATATGTCTCAGAGCGTTGTGGAGAGATCCTGTGTTACAGCTGAGGCTGCAGTAGGAGCTAATCTTACTGAAGGTAGTGTGATGGTAGTTGCCTGGTGTTACTTTACTGATTGTTAAACATTTTGTTGAACTACATGAAAAAATAACACCTGGGGAAAAAACACCTGGAGAAACCTCACTTAGACCCTCTCCACTATCAGCTTTTCTCCTAGAAGAAAAGCAGGGAAGGCAGTTAGAGATGGTCTGCCCTATACAACTGTGCCAAAAACAGCTTGGCGGCTTTGGTCTTTTCATACCAAGAGACAGTGATAGGGTAGGAGTGTATTGAGCATTTGAAGATGAGAAGGGTGAGTTGCTTTGCATGATTAATTGAGGTTTCCATGGGGCTACTGCCAGAGAATATTTGAGGAAAGGACCAGTGCCTTATTCTGTGCTTTTGCACCAATATAAATTGGAACTGTGCCTGTCTCTACTGTGGTGGTGCAAAAGTGATGCTGTAGTACATTCAGAAGTAGTAGATACAATCCTTATTTTAAGCACTGTCTAAGACGAGAATATCAGATATCAGGTAGGGTTTTTCCATGGAGTGTGTGCTTTAAAGAACACTTAAAACTTTGGAGGGTGAGCTAAAGGTTAAATGTATAACTGTAATTATCCAGACTTACTGGGTGATAGGAAGAGCAGTCCTGGAAATGTGAACTAAGTTGCTTCTTTCCAAGCAGTAACTCCAGAGCATTTGAGGTTAACTAAGTTGTCTGCTTTTTTCTGCATCTTTCTTTGTGCAGGAATTGGCAGTCATCAGATCTTCAGTGAGTTGTTTTGGTTGATGATGTTGGCAAAAAAAGATTAATCTTGTTTCATTTGTTCTTTATGTACTTCTGGTGTTCTGCCTATTCTAACTGCCTGAGGAGCTTACTGTAAGGTCACCTAAGTATAACTGTGGGACAAGAGGCATCACAGCTGTTTCGCAAAAAGATGAGGGAGTTCTGGTATGTCTGCCACAGCATTTCTAATGCAGACTTGAGTGATTTTCACCTCTCGTTACTTAAAAAACATCTTTGCAAATGGCAGATGATAGTTTTCAGTTCAGTTGAAATAATGACCTATAGGAGTCAAAGGTTTGAGATCTGTATGCTTTGGCCATGGAGATGCAAATATGTTGCAGGTAACTTGGGAGCAGGTTGAAAATGCTGGTGGACTTACATGTTATATCTAACAATCTCATAGCGAGATGCGTAAACACTGAGGTTTTTTCTTAAAATATGAAATTGGTCTGCAGTGATAACAAAATGAGTTAACCTCCTTTTTCTCTTCTAGTAAATATGTGCAGTTGTATGTCTCTTAACTACTACTTGCTATATTTTATTTTTTTTTCATTCTTATAGCTTCCAAAACACAAGTCTGTTGTGGTTACGTTAAATGATTCAGATGATAGTGAGTCTGATGGAGAGCCATCTAACTCAACTAACAGTGTGTTTGGAGGACTAGAATCTATGATAAAAGAAGCAAGGAGAAATGTTGAGGTAAACACTTTCAGCATTTAATAGGTTTATTTTGTGGTTGTTTCACTTTAAACATGAAATTTAAACTTTAGATTTTGGCCAAGAAATAGTGGATTACATCAGAAGGAGACAATTTGGATTGTGCAAGCTAATTAAAATTATATTTTGGTTAAGATGGTATCCTGAAGATAGAATTTGTAATATGCTTCAGTTTCATTTTTCAATTAAAATTCAATGCGTCTTTAATTACTAGCAAAAAATACTGGATTAAAAGATCATCTTAGCCTGGAACAGCTTTTAAGTTTGTGCTGAAATGCATCTTAAAAATACTGGTTAATAGCTGTATTTTAAACTAGTGCAGCTAGTATTGACTTGAACCTTGTTGTCACAGGCCTCAAAAATCAAAGCCCCTCCAAAATCAGAAAAAGAAAATGATCCAATGAGAACTCCAGAGGCTCTTCCAGAAGATAAGAAGATAGAATACAGACTCTTAAAAGAAGAGATTGCCAGGTACAACTGAGTTTTATTGTTAAAGTAAAATGTGTGTTCTTTATAGTCCTTTACTAGTCTATTTTTGTAACTGGAAGGAAAATTTGAGCTTTAAAACTTTGATATTACCTGCAGGTAGTTGATTCAGTTGTGGAAATTCTTTTAACATAATCTTGTTTTGCTACTTTTTTGAAAAGTATGAAACTATTGGCAGTACACATTAAAACGAATGTTGAAGCTACTGAGTATCTTTGCTTTTAACATCTGTTTTAGTCGAGAGAAGCAACGCTTAATTAAGTCTGATCCACTGAGGAACAATTCGTCTCCTGCAAATTCTGATGGTGAAGTTGATGGAATTGGGAGAATAGCCGTAGTGACAAAACAAGTGACAGAAGCAGAAGCAAAGCTTAAGAAAAACAGGTATATATTTCACTGTCATAAATCCTACTTTGTTTGCTTAGCAGGATGAAAATAGTAAATAATCTTTTTGAATGTGTATGATTTAAAGTATAGCAGACGACTGGTTTTCAGTCGTCTGGAACTATTAAGTCTTGAATACTTTTGCTGTACAAAAGGAATTGTGTTGCAGTGTCAGTGTGGTGTTTGGTGGTAACTTTTAAGCGTGATTTGTCATGCTCTTTTCGGCTTTGTTGTTAGGAGTAGAATATAATCTGGGCCTCCTAAAAGCTCTGAAATACAAAAAAAAGTGTCCTTTTCACTACTTGGTATGTTCTGAGGGTAGTATGTTTCAGTAGTATATGCCTGGTACAAATTAAGAATGAGTGTTTCAGCAGAATAGGTATGCTGTTTGAAACTTTTCCTGTGTGCCTTTTCCATGTTTCTCCCCCATCTAAATTACTGTGGAAAACACATGTTTTGCACCCTTCTCTGCTGCTTTTGCCACTTGATTATTTCTGTGCGGTCTTGTGAACAAACTGGTTCCTGGTCAGACATACATTTAAGGACATTATTCTGCCTTGCCTTTATTCACAGCCATCTAAGTCTTTATCTTGCTTCCTTTAGTGCATGGCATTTTGTATTTTATTACTCTGCTATTGTGCCATAGAACTACAGCTTTAGCACCTTCTTCTAGTTTATGTATGTGCCCTAAGGAAGAATTGGGCTGTAAAGTAGCAGAAGGGGAGAACATCAATGGTTTGCATGTACTATTATTAAAAATAGTATTACATTAAAAAATAGTATTAAAAATTTAAAAAGCTGAAAAATTTGGGAGGAAGAATGCCAGGCACCAGTATAGGTTAGGTAGGGGTGGACCTGCTGGAAAACAGTTCTGAGAAGGATCCTGGTGGGCAGTAAATTATCCATGAGCCAACAATGTGCCTTTGCTGCCAAGAAGGTCAATGCAGTCTTGGGTTGCATAAGGAATACTGTGGCCAGTAGGTTGAGGGACATAATTCTCCCCCTCTACTCTGCCCTGGGGAGGCCACATCTGGAATACTGTGTCCAGTTCTGTGCTCCCCAGTTCAAGAGATACAGGGAACTATTGGAGAGAGTCCAGCAGAGGGCAACAAAGCTGATTGGGGGACTGGAACATCTCTCTTACAAAGAAAGGCTGAGAGAGCTGGGACTCTTTAGCCTGGAAAAGAGAAGGCTGAGACCTTATGAGTGCTTCTAAGTATCTGAACGGTGGGTGCAAGGGGGATGGAGCCAGACTTTTTTCAGTAGTTCCCAATGACAGGACAAGGGGCAAAGGGCACAAGCTAGAACATGGGAAGTTCCATCTGAACATGAGGGAAAACTTTATGGTGAGGGTGACAAAGCACTGGTACAGGCTGCTCAGGGAGTTTGTGGAGTCCCCTTCTCTGGAGATACTCAAGACCTGCCTGGATGCAGTCCTGAGTAATGTGGTCTAGGCAATCCTGCTTTAGCAGAGCAGTTGGACTAGAAGATCTCTAGAGGTCCCTTCCAACTCTTGACAGTTCTGTGATTCTGTGAGATACACATCACTTGGTTACCTTCACCTGTCCTCATAACTAGAATGCTTTCATCTTCTTTATACTGACATGCTGAACTTGGGGTACTGAAATCTGCTGTATGTACTACCAGTATTTATTGTCTCATGGGTGTTAAGACTATCTTGAGAAACTTAAAATGTTGTTTGAAAAGTGAAAAAGCTGGGTTCTTAAATTACTAGGGTTTCAGAGAAGCAGTGGTAGCTCTGAGAAATGTTCCTTTGGAAAAAAATAATTGCTACATTTGTTTTCTACTTTTAGAATTCTGTTGATGAAGGATGAATCTGTCTTGAAACATTTGTTGCAACAAGAGGCCAAGAAGAGAGAGAATGTTCGGATTGCTGAGAATAAGATTAACAAACTGGCTGAACAGCTACAAGCTACGGAGAAGATCTTGAATGCTAATAAGATGTTTCTCAAGAAGCTTCAAGAACAAGTAACTTCAATTTTCAAACATTTGTTTCTTAGAGCTGGAAATCTTGAAATGGGAAACCTGACTTTTGGAGGCAGTAGGCTTTCTTTGCATTGATCATGAGTTCCCATGTCTTTTCTGAATATAATATGTGGTCATATCTGAAAATTTGCATCTTAATTTAGTACTTTTTTCTTTTTTCAGATTCATAAAGTTCAACAACGAGTTACAGTAAAAAAAGCTCTGGCATTAAAGTATGGGGAAGACCTTGCTCGTGCAAAAGCAGTAGCAAGTAAGGAAATTGGGAAACGAAAGCTGGAGCAGGATCATCTTGGAGTAAGTGTTGCATGCTCTTAAATCATGCTGTACTTGAGAAACAGAAGCAATTTTGATTAGGAAGATTAAAATGGTATTTTGTGGAAATAGATGGACATTTCAAAAGCACTGTAGGAATCTTACTGTTGGTTTCCTGTATTTTTGAGAATTCAACAGAAAAAGCATAAATAATTGAAAAAAGAAAACTGTTCAAAGCCTATGCTTCTGTGCTTGGGAATTAATAGATAAAGAATAAGAGGAGCTGTATGTGTGGAAAGGAAGGAAATACTTCACTGTCTGTAGACATCAGTGATCTTGTTAAAACTATCTAGCAAAGATGCTGAAATGGGAATCTGATCTTTTGAAAAACAAAATACAGAAAAACAAAACTAAAATACTTCTCAATTTTTCTTTTGTGTCTTTGTGCATGGTTGTTGTATAGATCATCTTTTAAATGTGGCCAGAACTTCTGTTGAAGCCCTGTACATGATGTAGGGTAATACTTAACTGAAAAACTTGGCAGTTGAATTGTGGCAAAACCTTTCATGGTTTTCCTGCTGTTTGTTGTAATTTTTTGGCAAGAGTTTATATTTTAAACTCTGAATTAAATATCTTGCCCATGATTCATTTACCTCTTCGTCAATAAATCAGCAAATGTGAAAATTAAAGGGATTTTTTTTTTTCAGCCAAACAAAATGTTGAAGTTGGAGAGCTCCCCTGCATCAAGTCCAAAAAAACATTCAGCAGAATTGATTGCATTAGAGAAAAAACGACTGCAGCAACTGGAGTATGAATATGCTTTAAAGATTCAGAAACTGAAAGAGGCCCGTGCACTTCAAACCAAGGAACAATCAAATATTGCACCTCATGCAGAAGAAGAATCTGAGTTTACATTACCTCAGCCATCACTTCATGATCTTACACAGGATAAATTGTCTTTGGACAGTGAAGAAAACTACTTTGATGATGAAGTTTTATCTAATTCAAACCGAGAACGAAGAAGATCTTTCAGAGAATCTAATTCTTTCACTAAACCAAATCTTAAACATATGGACACTCCAAAACAAGAAACTAAAAACAAACTTTCTAAAAAAGCATCAGAGGAGCCTGAGTTGTTCCTTGGGTTGAATATTGATGAACTGAAAAAACTTTATGCGAAAGCTGACAGCTTGAAAGAGCTGCTAGTGAAAAGTACTGCCTTTATAGTACCTCAGGAAGATCTGTTGCATGGTCAGGTAAGTGCTTTTAAAACTAAGTATAGAGGTTGCCTTTATTAGGTGGTATCGATTGCAGTTGCTTTATATCTTTTTATCTGTTTCCTAGGAAATTTCCGTGGACATGGATTTTGTTACATCACAAAACAAAAAAACTGAAGTGAAACCATTTCCATTTCGACCGTATCATAGTCCTCTTCTAGTATTTAAATCCTACAGGTATGAAGACTGTAGCACCTCTTTGGCTTCTGTGTATATGGGTTCTTGTTCAAGTGTTTTTCACTGGTCTTCCTTGATACTCAGGCATGTACAGAAAGACAGGTTACTGTTAGAAACCTGACTATCCACAAACCATTTTTTCTAGTTTAGGGAACTTAATTATTTTAGTTAGTTTTTCTGGGATGTAGGAGTCACTAGCTTTTGCGTAGTATGCTGCTTTTATGTTGCATTGCATACTCTTTCTTGCAACTGGATTGTTGTGTGGTATAACTAAATAAAATAAAAAGTAGTTAAGTATTTGAAAACAGGATTTTTATATCCAATATGAAGCAATCTAAAATCCAGGAAAAAAAAATTACAGAAGCATATTTCAATTATGCCATGTTTAAACTTGCCTAGGATTTACATTGCCTGCGTCGAGATTGAGCCAATAATCTATTTTTGGGTTTCTGCTCAGTGGAAAGAGGCGTGACCACAGAGATCCATTTTTATTTAAAATAGACACCTGCAAGTGTATCAATTTGACAGATATGTCTTTTGACTGAAGAGAGCTTTATTTCTACACATCAGACTTTTATTTTCTAAAAGTTAAAGAGTTTAAATGGGAGCACTTGAACGCTACGCTTTGGGTTTTTTATTTCTATATTCTTAAGCAGCAAAAGGTGGAGAATACATCAAAGGAGTATTCATTTTATCTTCTTGTATGTTAAGAACTTCAATTCCTTAAGGAGCAAGAAGTCACAAAATTAAGACTTAAGCTGAGGATTTAAAACAATCATTGGCTTCTCCACTCAGCCTGATTTTGTTTACATTTTCTAAAATCTGAGATGGATTTTTTGCACTTTTTTCAGGTCAATCTTTAACAGTTCTATTTGTACTTCCACTTGAAATTGATCTTGCACTGACTAGACCATAAGCGTGTTTTTTCTAGAACTGAACTAAAATTGTATTTCAGCTGTTTGCTTTCCCT
>NW_009953218.1:87470-94844 GCF_000747805.2 Chaetura pelagica
AGTTCTGCACCTAAAGGAGAAGAGAGTGCTAGAGTAGATCAGATTGAGAAGTACTATTTTGTTCTCTCCCTCTCCTAGGTTTTTCAATTTTCTCTTAACTCGTAGGTCGGTGATGCTTTTTGGGTAGTAGTAGGGTTTTGGAAATAATGAAATTTAATACAGGCACAAGTTATTATTTTAAAAAATGTTTTGTGTAGTAAAACGGATGTCTTGCCATTTGAGCTTTGTCACAGTAATTCACTGTTTCTTTTCAGGTTTAGTCCATATTTTCGAACCAAGGAAAAACTGTACCTCAGTTCAGTAACATATAGCAATATGATTGAGCCAAAACAGTGTTTCTGCCGGTTTGATTTAACAGGCACATGTAACGATGATGACTGTCAGTGGTGAGTTCATTTTATTAGTTTGGACTGAACACCCCTTCTAGATGTCTGACTCAAAGACCAAAATAGGCATGTTTTTAATTTCTTTAAAAGGTCTGGATTTATGATCCTGTGCACAAGTTCTAGAAAAGAAAGTTGTTTTTGATACCCTATTGCAGATACTTGGTTGGCAGGAAAAAAGCTTTCATCTAAGCCATGAAGAAAGGATGCTCTTTAGATGTAAATTTAGAAAAGCAGTATGGACGTTTAGAGAATATTTCACCTTTTGGTGAACTTCAGACCATCATGGAACCTCAGGTAGTGGTTGATGCTAAATACACTAGAGATGTATCATGCTGCTAACTGAAATAGAGCAAATACCAAATGTTTTGTAAAAAAAAAATAGTATTGCAGTAATGGAATCTTAGTTTTCTGGAAAAATAAATACTGGCTAAATTTATTTCTTTGCTTAGGGTTAAATTATACTAAAAACAGTTTGTTAATATTAAACAGTATATTTTAAAAGTTGGTAGAAGAGCAAATGGGTTTGAATTGGTCTGGAATAAATTCAATTGCAAAACTTAACTACTGGAAAAATACAATAGCTGTGGACTTGAGATCTTCTCTTGCTGTTTTTGGTGGCCAACAGCTTTCTGGATCAACTTTTAGCTGTTACCATCAAACCATAGTTTTAATCTTTCAAATACAAAATTATATCTAATTCTTTTAACTGCCTTGTTTAAACTGGAGAGTTCTAAAAGCAGTGTTTTTGTGTTAGCATGAAGTGTGTGTAGATGTTTATTTTAAAGAGTAAGGTTACAGTGAAATAATGAAGACTAGGATTAAGTTACTGATGCAGGGTTTAGTTTAGAGCAGATCCAGATGTATTCAACAATTTCGAAGCAGGTTATAGTATCATTTTCTTTATGCCTCACCCTAGCATGTACTAAAACTTTCTAGTTACAAGCCTTATTAAATTGTTGCTGTGATAAATATATTAATTGCATATTTGTTTGTTTTAGGCAGCACATGAAAGATTGCACTCTTAGCCGTAAGCAGCTATTTCAGGATATTCTGTCTTACAATTTAGAACTGATTGGTTGTTCAGAAAAAAGCACTGATGAGGAAATCAGCACTGCCACAGGTTTTTAAGACTCTTTTTGTTTGCTTTTATTTAATTTCTGACTGGAATGGCTTTCATTGAAAGCTCTGGGTGCAAGGAGTTTGACGTAAAGCAATGTATAAGATACAGCTGTATGAAAAAGAAGTTTCTGCATTTGCCCAGTTCAGTCCTTTGTAGTGGGTAGTTACCTTCGTGTAACAGAAAGAAAAATAATTAAATTGTTCTCTGAAACATTTTGCTAAATAAAAGTATTGCTGAGATTGAGAGGATTGTGTAGTATTGGGCGTGGAATTTTTCCCCCTCCTCTGAGTCACTTTTTCTAATTATTGGACTTGGCTGTTTCAGTGGGGCTGAAGTTTGTAACATTGCTCTTGCCATATAGGGAAGCTGCTGAACAGAACTTATTCAGTGTTTCATTTTTTTTTTTGTCCTAGTGTGTTAAATTACCATGCCTCCTGATGGGGGTGTAGTTCATTAATTCAGTGTAAGTAGTGCTAAATTGCTGTTAAGTTACCTATCCATTTTGAGTTGTTTTTCCCTAAAATACAAATATTCTTATTTCAGAAAAATATGTTGAAAAACTCTTTGGTATAAACAGAGACCGTATGTCTGTGGATCAAATGGCTGTTCTTCTGGCCAGCAATGTCAATGAGAGTAAAAGTCACAGTAAGTAACTTGGTAGACTAAAAAGTACCTTGATTTTGTAAACCAATAATATTTTTTTTGTTGCTTAGTTTATTTATCTTAGTATTATAATACCTGCTTATGGTAAATAAAAGGGAGCAGAATTTGTTTTAAGGCAACAGTGTAATAGTTTTGGAAAAGTGACTTGATTTTTAAATAAGTAGTGTTCAAACTTAATGCACTCAATTATTTTTTTTTTCTAAAATCTTTAGTAAAGGTATTTCTATCTTGAGTACAGAAAAATTAAAATAATTTCTACTATTTTGCTTGTTTACAGCACCTCCATTTACAACATGGAAAGATAAAAGGAAATGGAGACCAAAGTACTGGAGGAAACCTTTGTTAGATAGTAGTAGCAGTGAAGAGGAACAGTTCGTTGGACCTATTAAATATGGTAACCTGGCTGTGTGGCATCTGTTACAGAACAGTAGTGGGGGGAAAATACCTACCAAGCTCCTCCCAACACCTGAATTTTAAGTGGTTCTTAAAAAAACCAATGCTTTTAATAGCTCTCTTGATTTCATATTTACTGCATATGAACTTTACGTAAAAATGTATGTAAAATTGTTTGACCGGAATTTGTTGTATTTATGGAAAAAAAAATCTAGTGTAATGTGTGACTGGAATTTAAGGTGGAATTTCTGCTGACTATTCTTAAAGGGTGTGTTTCCCTAGAATGTGTCAGCTTTGTCTGTAGGCCATTAGGATTTCTTTTTTAGTTTAATTTTTACCTCCCAGTAGTAAGTAAGTGGTTAAGAAAGTTCCCTCCCATAAGTAGTAAAACTTCCAAGTGTTCCCTTCAGTTATCTTTAAAACGTGTTGAGGTCAGGAGTTAAAATAAGCCGCTGTTAGATGGCATTTAACACTTGAAAGCTTGCTAGGGTGTCAATGTTTCACATGTGAGTCATGCAAGTGGGAGCTTTAGGATTTGTTAGCAAGTCCCGTAAAAAGGATTTTTAGAGACTCAGAATGGAGATAAATTTTTATTTGTTAGATATGCCTTATTTTCTAATGCTGCCTGATGAACTGCCTTTGTTGGTGTCTGTTGATCAAAGCAGCCTTTAACTGCTGTTTTATTTCTTGCCTTCACATTTGAAATATCGCCAGCTTTCTAAAGACTATGCAGTTCTAAGTTTTAGAAGATGCTGAAATTAACTGTAATTTACTCTGGTTGGTGCTTATACTTGAAATACATATATGCCAACCCTTGTGTGAGTTCTAATTTTATGGGTCACTTATGTTTTGAAAAGAAACATTAAAAAAAATATTTGCAGCACATCCCACAGAACATAAAAAAAGAGCTCCAGCGCTTGATGCCGTGGTGACTCCAGATGATGTCCGGTATTTTACAAGTGAGACTGATGACATTTCCAACTTGGAGGCAAGTGTCCAAGAAAACCCCTGTGATGTACAGCTTTGGATTAAACTTGCATACAAGTACTTGAACCAAAATGAAGGGTAAGTCTGCTACGGTTTAGATCTGATTTTGTGCTTTGCCCATGCTGCTATGGTGAAGTTCACTTTCTGATGTTAAATAACTTTCTTCAATAATGTCACAAATAATTTACTACTTAAAAGCAGGTTAAGAAATCAATTAGATTTCCTACTGTATGCAGTATAGTATGTTAGTAATAAATTACACTGTTGGTTTTTCTTTCAGTAAGTTCTCATTCTTCACAGAAGTTGATTGAAAGTAGTGTAGGTGGAATAATTGTTTGAAAAGTGTACAGCCTAATGTGTTCCCAAGATTGGAATGTTGTACTTTATCACTTAAAGTACTGGACCAATAAACCCAGATCAGTTTCTCTTCTACAGAGTGAATGGGTGGAATAATGTTTGAAATAACTGATCAGAAAGCTTTCTTACACAGTTTTGCTGTGTGATTTAATCCCTGTAGAAATAGCCCAGTAGAGCACTCCGTTTCTTTGTAATTTTTAAACATTTGGATTTCTAACTTTCTCGAGTTTCTGTTTCTTTAAATTATTCTGCAGGGTACCATGTTTTTATTGGCAATTGGATAATTTTGGTAGGAATTCTGTCATAATAGTATCATTCTAGAGATTGGCTTTGATTTTAATAGTGAGGTACTAGCTTAAGCAACTTGAGCAGGGAGGAAAGGGGATGTAGAAAAGCAGTCCTCATTTAAAAGCCTTGTGTAAAATGTGGGTAATGGAAAATGTAGCAAATTATGAGTTTAGCTATATCAGTAGCTGCCTGAACATCACAAGGGATAGAACTACAAAGGCCAGTACTCAAAAAAAGAAAAAGCTACCAGCAAGTGGCAGGGTGAGAACAGCACACTTTCTGAATATAAGCATACTCAGAAAAACACAGAGAAAATAAGGGAGAAAGTCTAATGGGAGACAATGAATCCTTTTCTTAAAGTAGCCACCATGACCACCCTTGCCACCTCAGTTCTCTGGAGAAATTGGGGGGTTTGGTAGGTGGTAGTAGTGATAGAAGGGGTTGGGAAGGCTTCAAGCTTACACATGGTTAACTGTACTGGTTTTCTTTTGGGGTGTGTGTTTTTCTTCTCATAAATGTCTATGTAAAGTCATTTCCAAAGTTGTTTTCAGAATAGATGTCACCTCAGAAGCTTTCTGTTGTTTTATGGAAGTTTGTTTCTGAATTGAAGCTCAGCTCTGTGGTTTGCAGTCAGTTAGTTATTTGAGCTAATCTTGTATTACTTTGTTGGTATTTATCCCATAATAGTTATCTGAAAAAGAAAAAAAAATGTAGTGGTTTAGAGGCAGAGAAGACGTGCAAGACATACAGAGAAACTGACAATAAAGGCTTATATTTGATGATTGTAGAAAGTAAATTAAGTATGTAACAAATATTTAGTAAGCCTTTGAAACATCTACCTGAGTTTTTAAGTCTGTATGATGTAAATGCCTTTATATGATTGTTGCTTGTGGCTTCTGCTTACAGATGAATCTTCTACATTTTAAATTAAATTGGACACTTCTTCAAATTGGCATTCTTCCTAGAGCACCAGTTGTCACTCCTTTCCTTATTTTTCCATGCACTGTGATAATTGCACCTAATAATAATCTTTAAAGGATGAAAACTTACTGGAACTTAAAAATTTCATACTAGAGGACAGCACATGTTAAAAAAGGCTGCCTGTGTCAATTCATTCTAATCATAAGCATGCCTTTTCATAATTGATATTGTGTCAGTTGTAACTCAAACACAGTTTATATGAGTGTCTTTTTAATTCTTTACAGCTCATCCTCTGAGTGTTTAGATTCTACTTTAAATGTTTTGGCTCGAGCCCTTGAGAACAATAAAGAAAACCCTGAAATTTGGTGTCACTACCTCAGACTTTTCTCAAAGAGAGGAACTAAGGAGGAGATACAGGAAATGTGTGAAACAGCAGTGGAATATGCCCCTTCTTACCAAATCTGGTGGACAGTAAGTAAAAAGACAAGCATATGCAAAATGTTTGTGTAAGTGCATTTTCTGCTTTAGAAAGCCAGTGTGTATGACAGAAGTGTGAAATGAAAAACACCTAGCTTCTTTAGAACTCAGTTGCTTCTTTTAGAACTTAGTTGCTCAGAAGAAGAAGCAATTTGAAGTTCTGTTTGCAGGATATTTGTCTAAATTGTCACTTCTTCTCAGGTAATAAGTTATTTAAAATTGGTATTGCATTTCTTTTTGTTACTTAAGGTTGCAAAATTTAGTTTTGACTATTTGATCTTTAATGTTTACACAGTGTTTTTTGAAGTTTAATATGAAAATTTGGTTTGAAGGAGGGAAATAGTTAGAGTGGTGAAAGACTTTGATCTGTGAAAGACCTACAAGATCTGAAGCTTGTGATTCATGTGATTTTAAACTTTAACCTAAAAGCTTTGCTAGTATTCTGATTATAATAATTCATTATTAAGTTTGAATTATTTCTCTCTAGTTTTTGAATTTGGAGAATTCCTTTGATGCAAAAGACTATGTATGTGGAAGAATGCTACAGTTCCTTATGGAAGTGTCAGGATGGGAAGAAAATCCAAATCTCCTATCCTTTCAGCTGCTGGAGACCCTACTATACAGGGTTCACTTAAGCCTGTTTACAGGAAGACATCAGAATGCACTTGTTCTGCTACAGGTACCTTGGAGTTTATCACCCCTGGAATTGTCTTCATAACTGCACCTTTCTAATGCGTTTGATTCTGAAGAGTCTTCAGAAGAACCGTACCTTTATTTACTGAAGGAGTTCTTCTAGAGACTTCTGTTTTGAGATACACTGTCATTTTACAATGACAATTGTGAAAACGTTTGCCATTTTCGATACCTGTTTTGCTTTTCTTGTGTAGCTAGTAGCCTAGACCATTAAATCTCAAAGTAATTCCTGGGAAACTGCTTTACCTCTTAGTTATTGGGAAGCTGTAGAACGCTTTCCTGCAGTGAAGGGCCTGTGAGGAATGCCTTGCCTCAGGTAGTCAAGTGTTTACTGCTTATAGAAATGATCAAGCTAGTAGTTCTTGGAGAAGAATACAGCATGATGTTACCTAACAGTGTTGTCCTACTCCAAAATTTGGAGACTGTTATATCAGACTTTATTGATCCCATGACTCTGAAGTTATCTCAAGCTTTTAATATGACTAAAGTAATAATTTACATCACTGTTCCGATTCTGTAAACAATAGAAGTGGTGGATGAAGGTGAGAAATTAAGCTTTGACATCAGCTCCTACAAAAATGTGAGCTGCTGTAGTTTCAATTGCAAGCTCTTTCATTCCTACCAGCAGGTGGCACCTCTTGCTTACTACACCCTAAAACAGTAAGGCAGTATTGCTTTTTTTTCTAGCTCCATTTAAAAAAAAAAGTAATGCTGTGTTGACTGCCTCCAGCAGCACTGATCAATGTAACTCAGTGTTTGAATGAACAAAAAGGAGAGGGAGAAAAATTCAGTTTGTGTTGAATTGATATGAAAATCCAGTGTTTATGAGGGAATAACATGGGTTGGTTTCTCTAACCTTTCCCCAAAGCTTCATCAAAAAACCAAACATTTTTTTAATTTTCATTTGAAATGTGTAGTTGAGAATAATGTCTTGGGGAGATATTATTTACCCATATTTGAGAAAAAAGATAATTTCTAAATAAATGCTAGTGAAGAGTAAGGATCAATATGTTTCTCTGGAAACTTGAAAGCAAATTTTCTGAAGTAAATATTTTTATGATTAAGTAAAATATTGTTGAAACTTCAGAT
>NW_009953218.1:94876-130733 GCF_000747805.2 Chaetura pelagica
CTTGAAAGAGCATTCTTTGATTGTATTGCACTTATTCAGAAAAATGTTGGCACATGACTAGCCGTGAGGTTCTGTTCTGGTTTAGGAGCAATAGAGTTTAGACTTTGTCTAATTGCATACTGTAATGATTTTTATTTGGGGTCTGCCAATTTAGTGGGGCCATTCTACTTTTGCAAGTGAGTAGTAGGAAAATTTGAAGCAGTGTTCTTGTTCTCGGTAATATTTCCAACATGTTTTTTAAAACAGTTTCTCTAGAGCTGGTTGCTTTCAGTTACTTAGGTAACTGTAACTTAGTAGCTGTATAACTAGAACTTAAATTAAAAAAATAACAACAACAAAAAATCAACAAACAAAAAAACCTCAAAACCACAAAGCCCAGTAGGACATAGCAAGCTGAATCTGACTTGAAGATGAGTTGCCTCTAGAGCTGATGTATTATTTCTATGCAACTGGAAGTAACTGTCCCAAGAATTAAGTGGAAAAATGGAACACATGCTGGGACATGAATGTTTTTGAAGTCTTTGTTAACTTTTCAATATAATAGTCTTTTACAGTTTCTCTGAACCTGTTACTAGAAATTACATATACCATTTGAATACAGTCACTGAAGAAGCCAAATATGATTCATGTAAAGAATTCCTGTTTTCTATGGAAAAGATCTGAGAATATTAAAAAATTACTCATTCTCTTAGATCTTATGGTCTTAGATCTTGTGGTTGAAATATAATGTATTTCCTTTCACCTTTACAGAATGCTTTAAAATCAGCAAATGAAAAGATGGTATCAGAACGCCTGTGTGTCAGTGACCGTTGCTTGGCTTGGCTGGCGTACATACATCTGATGGAGTTTGGTGTTCTCCCGGTCAAGTTCTATGATCCAGCTAATGTCAGTCCTTCCAGGCTCATGACCAAAGAGCCATTTTTAATACCATGGCAAACGGTTCAAGATGTGAAGACTGATCCTGATGTGCTTTTAGCTACGTTTGAAGGTAAGTTTAAGGAGGTAAACTACTTAATATGTTGCTTGTTGTAAATCAAGAAGTATTATTCAACTTTGGGAATGAATGTTAAGCCATTGAGGTTAGTCCAGTGAATATTTTACCTTTATTTGAACAGAACAGTGAGGAAAGTCCATTCCTAGGGTACTCACTGAGTTTTTTATCTATGGTTCAGAGCCATAGCTTTTTCTCTGAATTATGATACTCTTATCAAGATCAAGACCAATGCCTTGTGACAGTATGACACTGATAGGTTTGGGCTTATGTGAGCATAAAGCCAAGCTTCTGTTGTTCTCTCTTGCCCTCCCTCCCCTCAGTGGGATGTGGCTATTCATAATTTACTTTCCTGGAAGATTAGCGTGTGTCATCAGAAGAGGCAGAGCTACACGTGTTAGTCTTCATTCAGATAAATCGAATCATTTTTTAAAGATGTAAAACGAAGATAATAGTAGACATTGAATTCTTGTCCTGTGTTGCTAACAGAGGTAGACATTGTAGTAGCATTGCATAAATGTCAGTACTTAGCATTAGCCAGCAGCAATATTGAATTGCCACTGACAATGTATCTATGCTGCAGGTGGTGATGCAGTGTGGGAATACTGAGGCAGATTGAGTAGCTGAACTGTGGGAGTGAAGGCAGTCTAGCTGTGATAATGGGGGGTTCCTTATGGAGTGTTTGTTGTTGGGTAACTTTATTGTGCTGAGAAAAAAAATAATATCCTGTATTAGCTTTTGTCTGAATAGCTTTCAGCAGCTATGCCAAAAGTCCTGGAACATAGTTCTAAATGTAGTGATACACTGCTATCTGTAATGTAGCTTTGAACGTAGTGAAACGCTATGGCTATCTGTAGTGTGGCTTTAACTCTTGATAGGATATTCCCATTTTTTTAAATAAATGAGGGATTAAGCTTCCAAAATACTTTTTTGTCTTTGCATTGTGGTGGTAAGTGTTAAAAAGCTTTTCCAAAAAATAATTTGCAAAAGCAGCACCCTTGGAAATATCTTTCCACACTTATATGTTTTCGTTATGTTAAGGCTTCAAGTAATTTTGACATTGATTGAGGTCTAAAGGCTTGATTCTATACTTATTTGTTTTGAAGATGCGGTCAAAACATGTGCTGATGAAAGTCTTGAGGCTGACAAGAGAATAGCTATCTGCTTTCCTCTCTACCGAAACAAGATAGCTTTGCTGAAACTTCTGGAAAGGTAGGATGTTTCAAGACATTTTCAACTGGAGTGCTCAGCTCTGCTTTTTTTGAAAACTTACCTTTACATTTCTTGAAGGTGGGAGCCCGCGACAGAACTTTGTAGATCTTTATTGGAGCTCTGCCCAGACAACTGTCAGCTCTTGGAGAGTTTGGCCACCTTGTATTTGCAGATGGGGCAGAGTGACAGTGCCTACGAAGTGTGGATTGGAGCATTTGAGAGGAATCCTCAGAATGCAGAAATTTTTTATCAGTTGTGTAAATTCCTTATTTCACAGGTAATATTCCACTCTAGAACTCCTTTTGTTGGTCTGTTGGCTTTATAAAGTTAGAATTTCATGTGTTACTTCAAACACTTAATAAATTGCTTAATGATATTTTTGTAAAGTCTAGTTCTCCTTTATATAGATGGGCAAAAATAGAATTGGCAAGGTAAGTGACACGATGAAAGATAATCAAAGGAATTATATAAAATACTAAATTTATTATTAGGATTGCTCTAATCCGGTGTCATCCTTATTCAAGAATAATAGACATGAACAGTAAACATGCTAATACCTTTCCAGCTTTTTTGCTGCTACTGGATGACTGACCCAGTTAAACTTCATTTTTGAGAAAATGAAGACAATGGAGCATTGCAGAGATGGACAAGCCACTTGCTTTTATTGTGCTTAAATTTCTCTTGTCATTTTCTGGCTGATTTTATTTTTTTTTTTTATTTAAAAAAACCTGAAACAGGAAAGGCCAAGCAGTATTCTTCCGCTGTTGCAAGATTTTGTGGCAGCTTTCTTTGAGACTACATGCCAACAGCATGGTCCCATGGATCTCTTAAGGTACATTTAGAATATTTTTTCTATTTAAGTTTTTGTAATATTGGTATTTTCTTAAAGAACAAGACAGTCCAGAACTTCTATTTTTAGCTTGACATGTTTTGTGAAAAAGCGTAGTGAATTACAATTTTGCAGTTTATGAATTTTGTACTTTTGATTTGTGCATACACACTAAGTCATAAAACCAAACACATTTAAAGATGAAGCAGCCAGCAAGTTTAATGTCTAGGTTTTAGTATACATATGACAGATGTCCATTCCTGAAGTTTTTTTTTGGTTTTTTGTTGTAATTTTTTTCAAAACTAGGAGCCTAAAATTGCATACCTAAAATACTATATTTAGACCTAGCAAAAGACCTCAATCCAGAGATTAAGCATGCTGTTAATAAGCAGATTATTATTTCTGGTAAGGCACAAGTTCATATCTGACCTGCTGGTTTTTGAATCAAATTGAGAAACTTCTGTAAGTTTTGAAATACAAAAATTCCTTGTAGTCAAAATAAATGCCTCCGAAGGCCTTCAAAGGAAGACCTTCTGTGCTAAAACTTATGCAGATGAGGCTTTGAATTTTTTTTAATCTCCAAGTTAGGTGTTAGTTATTCCTGCTTACATTTCTCCACTTTAAATTTAATACTGGCAATGCCACTTAGCTGACTACCTTACTTGATGTGGGGAAAGGGGATCTGAGATACAAAACGATGTTTAACTTCATACATAATGAGAGACTAAATGCTTTCTATGTAAACTATTTCTGTGTTTCCCTGTAATGCTTTCTGGGTAAATTCTATCTGGGTAAAGTTAAAGTAAGATCTAGGCAAAGTGTATTTTTTAACATGTCCTACTGTCACAGGATTTCGGAGCTGATTGTTACATCCACACATGACTTTTCCATGTAGAGGGATATTCTCATGTACTGCTACTTTTTCTCTTACAGATACCTCTTGAATTTTCCAATGCCAATTGAATTTACATCACCTCTCTATAAAGAACATCTTACAGATGATGTTGTAAACCAGCAAATCCCTTATCTCTGGCAGATCTACTGGTGAGACTTTCTGAAGTATTTCTGAGAAACAGCTGTTGGATCTGAGTGAATTGCGTTGTCAAAAGCAGAACATTCATTATTTGCCTAAGGGTGTATCTCTTTGGGTTCTTTCAGTAAATGATCTGTCAGTCCTTAGAGAACCTGCCTGCCTGCTGCACAACAGAGACAGTTTTACAGAACTATGAATTGCAAACTAACTTAAATTCTCCACTTGAGAAATCTGTCAGAAATTCTGCCCTATGGGGATAGGAACAGGTGTGTTCATTTTGCAGGATGATTTTTTGTTTTACTTTTGCATTAGATTGCTCCTGCTAGTAGTGTTCTTTCTTCTGGCTTTTATATTGTCTCTATTTTACAGTTGTTCCCCCACTCAGTTTAACTTTGTTTAGCCCTGGTGTCTCCACCTTTCTTGACTTACTGTTTCAGCTGTTTATGGAGCTTCCATCAACAGGCTATAAAAGCTGGAGCTAGCCACAGATGCCGCTCAGTAGCAAAGTAATACAGCGAAATGACTTTTTCCTCTGCAAGAGATTGCAAAGGTGACAGATCTTTGTCATATATACACAATCTTTTTGTTTTGTTTTGTTTCTTCTACTATTTGTTTTGAGCAGCACTATCTGTGAATGTCAAGCACCCCGAAGTATTAGTCACCTATAACTTATGTTAGTATAACTGTGGTTGCTGAGATGCTGACTTAGTCTAAAAAGTTTGCCAGTTCACTGTCTAGGTTGGTCAGTCTTCACAAGTAGCTGTTTGGCTTTTCAGGTAAGTAAGGGGGCAGAGATGATAATGCGTCAGATACTGAATGGGGATGAGTCAGAACTCCTTCACCACGGTTGCTTTTAGTTACTAATTGGTGGAAAACTTTTATAAATAAAATGTATGGTTTTAAATAAAACCTTTAGTTAAGGTTTCAGTTAACTTATCTTGATGTTTTGTTTTGATATTGTCCAGTAATACAAATTTAAATCAATTGTTTATTTAGAAAATAAGTAATGTTCCTCACAGTTTTAAGTTTGATACTTGCACAGTGGAAACATTGTTAGGAAGTCACTTGTGGTCACTATTTACTCTAGCCATTGGGGACCTTCAGTTAAGCTCAGATGCTTCTGTATTTTAGCATCTGTCTCTAAGATGAAAAGCAGTGCTCTTGAAGCACGTGCCTAAGTTGCTTTCAATACTAATAGATTACTTCTGTGGTTGAGTTCTGTTACAGTAAGTGCTGAGGTCTTTGGGCCTATGTATCTGCCTTTCCTTTTTTTAGGTACAGAGAACGGAAGACGTAAGTTCACTTCTACTAGGTAAAAGCAGTCAGATTGAAATCAGCAAAACCTCAAACTCAAGGAGCAACGTTTTACCTGGAAAGATATTTGTGTGTGCACAACTGTATGCATACAGTTTTTTAGAAAGAGTAGCAAGTTTGTGATTTAGTTTGTAGTTCTTGAGGAAAGCAATAAAATCAGGCAGTCTGAGTACATAATCCTAGTCAGGAGGGTTCTATTATATCAACATTGGCCCTGTCTTGATTTTACATTTCTGTAGTCTTCCTCTTTATTAGTGTTTTTTTTCCCCTCTTACAACATACTGAAAGTAATACCTTTTTCTTACCCTTTTTCACTGTTACTTTACACTTGGAAATAAGGATTATTCACTGAATCAGAGTCAAAAAATGTGTCTATTTCTACCTCTGGTGAGGCCTGACCACATGTTTCTTTCAGGAGCTGTGGAACAAAATTCAGGTTTTCTTCGATTATTCTTGTCAGTTATTTTTCCTGACATGAGCAGCTTATTTCTGCCCCCAGTCCTCGGTAGTATTTGTCTCAGAACACTAATTTTATTGTTACAGTCTGATACCATTTCTCAAGTGGTTTTAATCTGACTTGTGAAATGTATTGTTCTGGAACTTTCCAAATGGAAGCTGTAAGACTTGTCTCCATTCTGCAGCAGTCAGAGCATCTCTGTTATAAGGTTTAGTAAAAGGAAACTTTACAAGAGTAGAAGACAATTAATAAAAGTTAATTTCTATTTAAGTTAGGAGTTGGATTTTAAACTGTGTGGTGTCTGTATTGTTGTTTATTATCTGCAGTTGAGACTTACCCATTTAATTAAATTGACTGATAAATTAGTCCATAATGCTGCCAAGGCAAAACCACTGTTTTTTCTTGCATCTCAGAATGGAAAATTCTTCATTGTTTCTTACTGTTAGTATATAAGAACATACATTGTTTGTGACATATAACACTTTCTAACTTTGAATATAAACAGTTTGTGCCAGTCTCTTCATGCGAGTGTTGGTGAAGCACTGGATGCTTATGAAGCAGCTCTGGGGGCAGTGATGCAGCAGGAAACTGTTCAGAACATCTGGCTGGAGTAAGTTCTTAAAGGAGGAAAGTACATTAATCTTGAAACTATAAATTGAAGGCTACCAGAACCATCTTTATTCTTTTTTTTTTGTTTGTTTTTTCTTCCAGTTACCTTGTTTTTATCAATAGCAAAGTTGTTGGATCCAACAACAAGGTTCAAGAATTCAAGCTTTTTACTGACCTAGTGAACAGATGTCTGGTTACAGTCCCCACACGATACCCAATTCCTTTTAGCACTGCTGATTATTGGACCAATTATGAGTTTCATAATAAGGTAAAAATGTCTGTGGATGATTTTAATCAAAGAGACTGATGATCTTGTTAGCAGGTACCTGTAATTTACTTATTGAATACAGCACCAGTTGCATGTGAGCACTGAGAGCTAGGAATCAGTAGAAGAAAAAAGTATCTGAGGGAGAGTAGTGTTCTGAGCAGAAGACTTAATAGTGACCTTTTGAATAAAGGGTATGTAAGGCAAAGTGAAACTTGATTATGGCATGCTTTAATATGGTGAATACGGCTTTTAATGGCAAACTGTTCTTTTGTAGAGAAAAGGTGAAAGGGAGGGCAGAGATGGATGAGCAAGAAGGGTCTGCATAGCTCTTAACACTGGCAGATGGAAACAGTATTTAAGCTGTCAGTTTTGATCATAGGAATTATTGTGGTTGGGAAACAAGAAATAAAGTAGAACTAAAACCAAGTTGAGCACTTATGCAGGCAGAATAAAGCTTATAGAAATACTGGGTCTTGTTTTGCTAGCATCCAGTGTATTTCTCACACTAATTGCAGAATAGGACTGAAATATATGGTGTTAGCAACTTGACAGTAATTTTTTACTACGGAAATGTTTTCTGTACCCTTAAAGGGATAAGGTTTGTAGGTACACTCACTGTAGCCATAATGTTCATAGTTTGTCATTCCATTATTCTTAGCAAAATAAGACATCTATAAAGTGGATTAATGTTTATAATTCAAATTCTACAGGTAATTCTTTTTTATTTGAGCTGCATTCCAAAATCTCAGCATTCCAAAACCTTGGAACGGTTTTGTTCTACCATGCCTGCTAATCCTGGACTTGCACTGAGGTATGTAAAAATACTTGTAATCAAGACAAACAGCTGGTTAACTACTTTTTTTTCTGTGTGCGTGATAGACATGGTTTGCTTTCTGCTGCAAAATTAAAACTCTTCCTCCTATGCCTAAGGCATATTGTGCCTTCTGACATGATCTGAATCTTTCTTGTACTTGACAGGGTTCTGTTCTGTCTACAGAAATGTTATAATTATACAGGAATTAACTCTGTATTGTACATGATGGGTACAAATGGTCAAAGTTTCAAATATGTAGAGAAATGTCAGATACAGAGTAAAATCTTGTTACTTAACCATCTCTTTAAAGTATAGTTCCAGCTAGAACAAATAGACCAGTGTGTAACAGTGCTACCTTAAGGCTTAACTTGACAATTATTTAGCAAAGATACAACATTCTTAATTTTGGAAGAAATCTTATGAGAAACAAAAGTGGTTAATATAAGCATCACACTGAGTCTTACTTGAACAGTATTTCAAAACATGGTCTTCCAAGATTAGAGAGTGTGTGTTTTACCATATTCAGCTGCACTGAACTTAGGAACATTTGACTGAATAATTTTGAAAAGTCCCCAGGCACTTACAGTTCTTCATCAACAGTGACCCCAAAGAATTTAAAGCAAGACTTGAAATAAAGTGTGTGTGGTTGGGGGCATGGGGAGAGTGTGACACCTGCCTTGGGCACATCAGGCTGAATGGCTTCATTTTAAACCAAGTTGCGATTCTATCTAGATGGAACTTGCAGCTTCCTTAGACAATGTTGCTGCTACATGAAATGGGTGAGCAGGACCAACTGAACAGTATCTCCTAGCCACATGGCTATAAAACTAATTTGCCTCCTTTCTAATATGTGGTTACCTTGTGCATGCTAAAAATAGATCTTGCCATGTGCCAACATATTTTCTCTCTGGTTTCACACTTCTTAGTTATTCTCTGAAAGTATATTTTAACTTCTTAGTTTTGTTTCTGAGAGCATGTACAGTCAATATTGTATATGGTGGCTTGGGTGTTTTCCTACCTGCAATTCTTGGCTCAGATTAGGTATAACATTTTGTATAATGTGTTTGTATCTTTGGATTGCTTTTCTGTTCCCAGTGATTAGAGCAGTGTTCCTTTCTCATGAATGCCTTTTACAGACTGCTTCTGCAATACTGGGAGGAGAGCAATGTTCAAATTCTGAAACTGCAAGCCAAGATGTTTACATATAATATCCCAACATGCCTGGCCATCTGGAAAATGTAATGCAACAGTCATACATCTGTTTTCATAGATATTGCTTTTGTTTATAAGATTTACATCACAAAGGTAAATCTGACATGTCCTTCCAATTGGGCTTGTACTGGAAGTCTCCCTTTCATTAGCTTATTATTGGAACAGTAACTGTAACAAGAGACAAAGATACTGTTACAGGAGACAAAGGTACTGTCACTTCTTTAAAATGAGAACTTTAATTTCTGTCTTGGGAAAACTTATGTGAATGGATATTATGCAGATAAATATGAATTATGTTATTTACAAGTTGTTTTTTTAATTCAACTATTGACTTCTGTCTCCCCCTCTCTACCCTCCCCTTTATATATCACAATAGCAGTAATCTCCATTATCCAGTGATGCTGAACTGATCTTTTTCTTCAGTGTTTGTTCATAATGGGGAACCACTGAAATGTCTTGCTCATGTAAGGTTGTTTTTAAAAAATGGTTATCTTTATTTTTTCATTGTAGAATAACATCATTGGAAGTTAGTCAGTTTCTTCTCAAGGAATTCGTAATTCCATTCCACAGTCAGTGTTATGCCACTAATGGCATTTAAAATCATTCAAGAATAAATATTTTTATATATTTCTTTTCCTCAGAGCCATTGCTGCCGAATGCTTTCTAATGGGACAAAGAGAAGTAAGTCAGCACAGCTTCCTAAAATAAGTTATTATATTCTGTAAAACTTTATTCAAAGCAATGGTCATCTCTTAAACCCAGGATTTCTATGTAGTTGAAATACTGTGTGTATAAAACCCAAAGCATTTGCCTCAAGTGTGATAAATACCTTTGCAATCAAGGTAGCATGGATTGTATTATGACTGCTTAGGCCTACTGTTTTGGTATATCTTTCCCTTACCACAGGGAGGCTGTGTTCTTCTTCCACCTCTTTTTTTTTTTTTTTTTTCCTTTTTTTTTTAAGCCTGGATGAGATTACTAGCACTTAAAGTAGAGGGAAGGAAGGATTTTTGTGCTGGAACATGCTAAGGACCATCTTTACAAGCCAGATGTATGATTTGAGTTTGGGTAGTTCCTGACCCCACCAAAGACATCAGGTCTCCTTCTCCAAAAATAACAAATTCACTAATTTGGTACTTTGGAGAAGGAAATATTTTTGGCACTCTATATACAAATAGAAGAGGTTTTTGGCACAGCAGCTAAGTCACTTTACAGTCAAACAGAATGGATCTTCCTGGTATTATTGCTGTTACCTTCAAAATACTTTTCTGCCAGTGGAAAGATGTTGTATATTGAGGAGATCATGAGGCCCTGGGTTTGTGTCTCAGCACTTGCTTGTGGTGTTTCTGAGCTGCTGCTACTTTGCTGTATCTTGTTTTGTGTCATTCTTGTAGTGGCTGATTCTCAGCATCCTTTTCTCTCAGTAGTCTTTCTATTGAAACAGTATTTCAGCTTTAACTGATCTATAATGAGTAGCATGGCTATCGTTGGACTTGCATATGAAATATTTTCTTTCCCATTGTACTGTCTCCTAGAATGTTTAAAAAGAACACTCCCCAAGCAGACAGTTATTTGGCTTGTAAGATCAAATAGTTCAAAGTCGGAGGTACCAAAGGCATGGTTGCCTATTCAAGCTTAATTCTGTCTCTGTGTTGATGGTTTGGTGTAATCTGTAATTAGTCACAGAGCACTGCTTCAGTCATCGTATTAGATGGACATTTTAAGGCACTGCCTATTGTGAGGCCAGTGACTTAAAAGATCTCTGTTTTGTTTGGTTAGAAAGTTAGAAACCTCTATTTCAAATGAATCAAAAGGAGGATCCTTAAAATGAACCAGTTAGAACAAAGGGATAGGTAAAACATCATAGTTGCATTACACCCAGATGAAATGTGGTGCTTTTTTTCACCTGACTGATTATATGGTACGGAGTAAAATCACTGAAGTAAGCACATGTTGTGCAGTTGGGTTTTTGGAGGATGCTTAGTTTGGGGTGTAGTGAGCACTTGCAGCTATTTATGTCAGTCAGTGACTATTCCAGATAACTCCAGAAAACGAGTAGGATATTGTTTTAAAATTGAATTGTTAGTCAGATTTTGGATTTACTGTTTCTGGAGAACCTGTTATTTATTCTCTACAGAGATCATGTAAAGGTTTGCTAAAAGTGTATAGAAGTGGCTACAAATATTTAAAATTACAACTCTCTGAAAACCGTTTTTTCTTTAGAGTTGCAAAGATGCATACTGATTGTTAAAGCACAGGTAGATAGATGCTGAAAGAAAAAAGCCTATGAAAGAGTTGTTTTCATTATAGGGTTGGGGTGGTATGCAATAAGCAAGACCCTGAATCTATATATTGATCAGTGAAAGAGAAAGATTCAGTAAGTTGCTTCATTCCCTGAGCATGTTCCATTCTGTGCAATGAATGAGGCAAGAGTCTTGTGCAGAAAAATAGAATGTCCTTGTGTAATTAATCATATGCATACAAGGGTCAGAATTAAGGTCAGACATAAACTTGCCTTTGCTTTTAGTAGCAATTTAATGCTTGACTTTGAATCTTTTTAAAAATTATTGCAAGAGATTTTTGTGCTTCAAATCACTGATTATGAGTGCATGAAATTGTTCTGACTTTTAATACTTTTTATTTTACAGGTCCATCATTTATATCAGAGAGCCCTTCAGAAGTTACCTCTATGTGCAACACTGTGGAAAGATGTAATGTTTTCTCCTTATGATTCAGTTTGAGGTTTCATTTAAATTTTCTGCATATCCCATATCCATAGATGTGGTGATGCTCAAGCTTTGGCTAAATCTTATATCTGCTTCCCCATCTCTTACAGCAACTCTTGTTTGAAGCATCAGGAGGAGGTAAAACTGATAACCTGAGAAAACTAGTTTCCAAGTGCCAAGAGGTTGGAGTCAGCCTAGATGAGCTTTTAAATTTAAACACTTACAGAACAGAAAGCAAGAATCACTGAACGCTGGGTACGGTCAGCCATAAGTCCTATTAAATGCCAAAATCAGTTGAATGATTCTTCAGGCTGATCCATGCCTAAGATCTGTGTAAGGCAGATGAGTATTGCTGAGCATACCAAGTCTCCAGTCTGCTTTCCTTGAACCTGGAAACAATTAACATGATCCACCTCTGGAAAAATGAACTTCCTGTCTGGCCTTGCTTCTGGGCCCTGCCAGATTCTCATAACATCATCTACGTAAGTATAGTTAATCAAAATGACAGACATTATTTTTTTATGTTTTCCTTTTATTTTCTGTTTTGTTGTTTTTTTTTTTGTTGCTGTTCCTGATTCACTTGACACTCTCACTGATGCCTGAGAGATCTGTGTTTGGGATTAATTTACTGGGCTGTGTTTACAGTAAAAAGCAAGTAGTCCATTTTGGGTTTTTCCTTTTTTAAACCTTTTTTGAGACTTTTTCATTACAGGATTTAAAACAAAAGCAGCCGCTCTTAAGGAAAGTGTAACTGCCGTGGCCACAAGTATGCTTCTTGCACTTGAAGGCTCTAAGAGGGTTGCTTACTGCCCTTTTCTGCATTGGACTCACGGCAGAGACTATTAAACTTGAAGATTAAAGAAACTATTGCAAATGCCAGTGCATCAGAACCTAAGAGTGGTCAATTATGTGCAATTTTTTTGTAAAGAAAATTTAATTTATAATAAAGTTTAACAGTTTAAAGAAAGTTAACATTGATCTGTTTTGTATTGATACTACCTTGTAGTATTACAGGTGTTTTTACAGAGATATTTTCAATACAAGCTGACCATTTTTAAAGAAAAACACATCCTGTTGTCTTTTGTTATTTTGATCAAAAGGTAGGCAAATGTAGTTAAGCTGCCTCTTATGGATGTAGAGTAACTACTCTCTTGCCTCAGGTACACAGTTAGTTGTCCCATAGTAACTATTTGTCAGTAATACCACTTCAGTAATGGAAAGTATATTTTACATCTTGTGATAAAAATCAGGCCCACTTTTCAAAGTCACTAAATGTACATTGCAGAGAGATACTGTCAGCCCGCTGAACCAGTGCTGGGACTGTTTGTATCAGGCTGGCTTTCCACCTGTTTTTCCATGTGTGCCAAATCATATCAATAGATGTTTATAGTATCTTTTGCATGTGATTTATGAAGATGATAGTGAACAAGTGGTGTTCATGTTTGACATATAGTTTGTGACATAACTTCCATTAACTTCCAAAACGCTTACTTTCTCTGAATTTACACATGAAGTAGCTCTCTTAAAGCAGGGAAAAGTGGGAATATCTGGTTTTTGTCTAGGGGGATTGAGGGGTGATCCTGCACCTTAAGTCCTTTTACGACAATGCTTACATCTATGCATTAGTTATAAGTAAATAATCAAATACACATGTAAAGGACCAGGTTTTCCTGCAGGCTACACCACCAGTATTGTAAAAGCTGACTCAAACCCAGTTTCTTCAAACTTACAGTGTCATAGAACCGTTTGCATTGGAAAAGACCTTTAGCATCATTATGTCCAACAATTAACCCAGCACTGCCAAGTTCACCACTAAACCATGTCTCTAAGCACCGCATCGCTAGGTCTCTTAAATACCTCCAGGGATGGTGACTCCAATTCCCTGGACAGCCTCGTCGAGTGTCTGACAACTCTTTTGGTGGAGAATTCCTTCCTAATCTAAACCTCCCATAGAGCAATGTGAGGCCATTTCCTTTTGTCTTATCTTCCAGTCCTTGTTACTTAGGAGAAGAGACTTGACAACCACCTTGCTGCAACCTCCTTTCAGGTAGTTGTAGGAAATGATAAGGTCTCCCCTCAGCCTCCTTTCCTCCGGGTTAAACAACCCCACTTCCCTCAAGCTGCTTGAGATTCTTCCCCAGCTTTGTTGTCCTTCTCTGGACTCTAGCACCTCAATGTCTGTCTTGTAGTGAGGGGCTCAACACTGAACACAGTGTTCTAGGTGTGGCCTCACCAGTTTCAAGTACAGAGGCACAGTCACTTCCCCTGTTGCTGATTCTGTTGGCTGCCTGGGCACATTGCTGGCTCATATTCAGCCGGCACCAGGTCCTTTTTCTCTGGGCAGCTTTCCAGCAACTCTTCCCAAAGCCTGTAGTCTTGCATGTGGTTGTTGTGAACCCAAGTGCAGGATCTGGCATTTGGCCTTGAACCTCATACAATTGATCTTGGCACATTGATCCAGCCAGTTCAGATGCATCTGCACAGCCTTCCAACCCTCAGGCAGATCAACCCTTCCTCCCAACTTAGTGTCATCTGCAGACTCACTGAGGGTGCACCAAATCCCCTCATCCAGATCACTGATAATATTAGAGAACTGGCCCAAACCCTGAGATCTGGGGAACACTGCTTGTGACCGGCTGCCAGCTGGATTTAACTCCATTCGCTACAGCTCTTTGAGCCCAGCTGTCCAGCCAGTTTTTTACCCAGTGAAGAGTATACCAGTCTAAGCCATGATCAAGCCAGTTTCTTCAAGAGAATGTTGTGGGGAAGCTGTGGCAAAGGCTTTATTGAAGTTCAGGTAAAAAATATCCACAGTCTTTTCTTCATCCCCTAAGTGGGTTACCTTGTCATAGAAGGAGACCAGTTTACTCAAGCAGGACCTGCCTTTCATGAACCCATGCTGGCTGAGCCTGATCACCTGGTTGTCCTGCACATGCCACATGATTGCACTCAAGGTTATACACTTCATAACCTTCCCTGGCACCAAGGACAGGCTGTCAGGCCTGTAGTTCCCTGAATCCTCCTTTCTGCCGTTCTTGTAGGTGGGTAAATATTTTTTCAAAATTTGTCTTTAAAACTTTGCTGACAAACAGCTAATAATTTTCTGCAGCAACACCTGAACTCTTGCAGTAGTTTTTTTACTTTGATACTATTTTACTTATTGTTAAATATAGAAAAGCTTAAACTGTCAAGGGTTACAACACTTTCAGTGCTGTCTTATACATTCCTTAGCTTAGGTTTGTCTTGCACCTTGGACTGGTACTTACTCTGCAGTACAATGACTTCATAACAAAAGGCCTAGTGTCTCTTTCTAAGGAGACCTTAAGTTTTAAATTTTCATCAATAATTAATAATAGGTACTCTGCCTTAATGGATTCTTGTGTACTTTGAGATAGGTGTAGGGGAACTAAAACCTCTCAGTGTTTCATCTTCCATTGGTCTTAATCCATATTGTTTCAATTAAAATATTCCCAGTTTATATGTGGCATTTCAACCCAATTTGGCTTGGCTTGATGGTGTGTGAACATGGCTAATCATAATGGGAATTGTCGATTTACGAGTTGGAATGAAGAAGTATGAGGAAGCTGTGTGGTTTTCAGAGCAGCACAAACACTTTTTTTCACCAAGCAAGAAACACAATGAACACAGAACTGCCAGGAAGGATTTGGTGCATCCACAGGTCTGTGGTTACCATTGAATCCTTTCCATGCTCTGTTATTCTGTTGGTTACAAGGAAGGCATTCCATTTAAGAAGCAAACAAGGTGGTTTCTTTCTGTCACTTGCAAAACTTCATTGATTCATCACCAGGAAGAATGAAATTTAACCAAGGGTATTAAAATAATCCAGATACCCATCTTTTAAATTGGTGATCTCTCCCAAGGACGTCTGTTCTTTGAGAAATTACTTTCCCATTACAGGCAATAGTGATGGGTAACTGGGAAGGAAGGCTAAACTCAGTCAAGCTAGAGGAAAAATAACTCAACATGAAGTTAACATAAACATAAAATGATGCTGCTATTTCTTCTGTGATCAGAATGGCCACTTTATGAATAGTGATGTGATTATTTGGCCTTTAAATCTTTCTGGAAATGAAGTCTGGGTCTTTAATAGTACTGCACCAAACCACTACCACTACAGTAATTTTCATTTTTTGGGTATTGCAAAGACACAACACGAACAAAACATTCAGCTGCATTTATGAGGGGGAAAAATATGTTTAAACTATTCATTGTTTAGTTTAGTACCTTCAGTGAAGACCTACATGAGGATAATCTCTTTCCATATTGGTCATTAAAGTGCTCATCAACACAATGATGAATTTGTGGGGTGTCATACCATTTACTTTTCACAGAAGTTCATTTGTAACCTAGGTTTGCTACAGGTATGCTCTCCAAAATGACAAGGTGAAGGCATGTTGGAAAGTAAGTGCAGAGGGAAGCAACAAGAGGAGGTAAGCTGAAAGGTTTTAAAGAATTATTTAAGAAATTTGGATAGAAAATAATAGAATCATAGAATTATTTGGATTGGAAAAGACCTTAAAGATCAGCTAGTTCCAACCCTCTTGCAAGGGTAGGGACACCTACCACTAGACTAGGTTGCTCAAACCCCCATCCAGCCTGGATTTGAACACTGCCAAAGAGGAGGCATCCACAGCTTCCCTAGACAGCCTGTTCCAGTTGCCTGTCTCACCAGCCTTATGCTAAAGAATTTCTTCCTAATGTCTAATCTAAACCTGCCCTCTTCTGTTTAAAGCCATTATCCCTTGTCCTGTTGCTACATGCTCTTGTAAAAAATCTCTCCCCAGCTTTCCTCTGGGCCCCCTTCAGGCACTGGAAGGCTGCTAGAAGCTCTCCCTGGAGCTTGCTCTTCTCCAGGCTGAACAACCCCAACTCTCTCAGCCTGTCCTTATAGGAGAGGTGCTCCAGCCCTCTGATCATCTTTGTGGCCCTTCTCTGGACTTGCTCCAATAGCTCCAGGTCCTTCTTACGGGCTCCAGAACTGGACAGAGTACTCCAGGTGGGATCTCAGGAGAGCAGAGCAGAGGTAGAGAATCACCCACCTTCTTTGACCGATATGGTTGAGTTACCATTTGTCCATTCCCATATGACACCATCTGTTGATTGCTGCAAGTTCCACATCCTTGGCTCTCTATCACCTTCACAATTCAGGCTTAAATTTTGACCTTGAGCCCCCATCAGCCATCAGGCACCATTCACCATTCCATGTGCACTTAAACATTGACATCTTAGCTCCCAACATAGAGTCAATCATAGAAAGGCTAAAGGTAGTCTTAAGCTTTAAAAAAAATAAAAAAATAAAATAGAGGCTTATCTTTTCCTATAATTTAAAAAAGTTTTTGGATAAGAAGTAGCATTTTTCTGCAATATGCATTATCTTTTCACTGGGTTCAAGGATGAGGCTATTAATCTTCTAGGCCCCTTGGTTAATTGCATTTTCTACAGCAAAATTTAATGGGAATTAGCAACTTTTTAAAAGAGACATGTATTTCCTTTTCATATTCTACAGGCCCTGTTTCAGGTGAAAGATTTAAAAAACTTGTAGTGCATGTTTTGTGTTTATATATAAAATTTTAAAAAGATCCAGGAATTTTCAATGTCACAGGAACATTACCTGAAACTAATGAGTGAGCAGGTTTACCTGATCTCGAGAGCAGCAGGGTTTTCAGAGCAGTGTGAAGAGGTTGGCAAACTAAAGAGATGCAGTGGAAGTACGCAGGAAGCTGAGAACATACAGACATAAAATGGAATATTGCTTCCATTAGACAAGAGCAGTAGGTAAATTTCAACACTACTGTAACAGCAGTACACAGCATGCTAGAGGTGTCAGCTGGGCACCTCTTCTGCTGAGCTTCTTTAAGGGCACTGTAGTCTTGTAAGAAGCTTGATGCACTGTCCAGCTTGCTATTGGCTTTAGCTATTGCCAGCTGCTCTGCTATCTGCTCCAAGTCTTGGTGTTCTGGACATGGTGGGCAGCTGGTGCTCTTAAGTTCTTACAGCTGGAGGTCACTGCCTGGGAGCCTAGTTGGCCATCTGTAAATGAGACAAAACAAGGATCTCACACTGTGGCTTCCAAACTGTTTTTTTTTCTGTGCTTCTATAAATAACTTGTTCTCACTCACTTGTATTTTACTTTTGTCATGCTTTTTGTGTTTGGGGTCCTTGCGGGTCCTGTTACCCAAAAGTGTAAAAATGAGAAAAGCCTCAAAACTGTTCCTACTGCCTGGGATTGTGAGGCAGAACCATGCCGTGTCTGTTTCCCTTTACTTATGTGATTCCCCAGTTCATCTGCAAGTTTCTTAAATTTTTGCTAGGGGAAAGGAGAAAGGGAGCAATGAGCAAATCAAATAAAAAACCAGGAAAAAAGAATCCCACTAGGAGTTACCTTCCTGTGAAGAGTATAGTGAGCATCTGTCCAGTCCTTAACTTCTAGCATCCTCCATGACAGCTTTTTTTTAGCAGTGCATGTTCCAGGATTCCTTATAGCTTTAATTCCACTCTTCAGGTTTTTTTAGAGCGAAGCATTGTCAGATGTTGAGTCACCCCATCTTACTTTTTTGAGGTCCTTCTGAACGACTGGCTTTGCTCTGAGCTCAGGGCTGCTTGTGAGCCCTTACTTTTCTCTAGAATTCAGAAAAGAAAGAATTTTCCTCCAAGGTCTCAACTGATCAGTGTCTCAAAGCTCAGCAGCCTTCAACTATGAAAGCAGACTCGCCAACAAACAGGATTTCCATCAGTAACATTTATAACATTAGTGCTGTTCTGAAACACTGGGCTAGTATTGGGAGACACAGAGATGGATGGCTACACTAGTGTTGAATACAGTCATTCTGGATAACTGTGCCATGGGTTTATTTGCTCTGAACTTTTGGCATTGGTATCTCTCTAGGCACAGAAAGGGGATGGGCTCTGATCTGATGCCAAACCCTAGTTAGCTGAGTAGACTGATGTCCCCTTGGGCAGGGACACCTCCCACTAGATCAGGTTGCTGAAAGACCCTTCCAGCACAACCTTAAATGCTTCCAGGATGGGGGATCAACAACTCTGGGTAACCTGTTCCAGTGTCTCACCACCCTCATAATAAAAAAATTCCTTTTGTCCAGTCTAAACCTACCCTTTTAAACCATTTTAGTTTAAAACCATTGCCCCTTCTCCTGTCACTATCAGACCTTGACAAAAAGTCTCTGTCTTACAAGCTCTAGTTTTCAAGCCCGCATTAGGTGTCAGTAAGGAGTGTCAGACTATGAGTGGTCCTCAGGCTTGCTATCTCAGAATCTTTGAATGCCAGAAGTTAAAGCTGTTGGCCTCTGCACCCAGCAAGTTGTTTTGCAGAAGCATCCAATTTTTTGAATTGCAGTCATTGGTAATATAATTGTACCTATTTGTTTTTTATTTTTGCTTGTAGTGCTGTTCCCATATGAATTGCATTCTGTGCTTTGATGGTGGAGTCTTGAACTGCTTTCCCTTACCCTTTTCATGCTTCTTGCACACACTGTGAGAAAGGGAAGAGCTTTTTTATCTTTCCTATCCAGATTACAACCCTGAGGAGTGAAGGGAGGGAAAACAAAGCCTTGGCTTAACTCATTAATATAATGTCAGTTTTCCTGGTTGAGTTGTATAAACCTGCAAAGACACAAAAAATTTAATCACATAAAGAATAGGATTTTTTACCCAATTAAAACATACTTCTTCCTGTTCATCCATGATGACAATAGCCCAGTACCTGTATTTTTTTAAGTACTGATTTATATTGAGACTACAAGGTGTGTTAGAGCTCTGCATCAGAACCTGACCAGTACTTAAAAGCATAAGTAGATGCTGGTGTTTGATATTCAAGATTTCATAACCAATTCCTCTCATCTGACAACCCACTTAACAGCCACTGTAACATTGTCACTCTCATACCAAGTTAGGTGTCTGTAAGGAAGCTAAACTCACAGGCATATGTAGGGGGAAGATGCAGAGTTCTTCCATGGACAATAATCATGGGAAGTGATATGCCATCCTCATGGAGAAGCTGGCGAAGTATGGACTGGATGAGCAGTGAGGTAGACTGAAAACTGGTTCAACAGCTAGGTCCAGAGGGTGGTGATCCATGGTACAAAGTTGAGTTGGAGGTCAGTCACTGGTGGTGTAGCCCAGGGGTCAATGCTGGGTTCAGACCTGTTAACATCATTCTTAATGATCTGAATGGGTCAGGGGGTACCCACAGCACCTTTGCCGATGACACAGAATTGTGAGGAGTGACTGATATGCCTGCCAAGGGGTCATGCTGCCATCCAGACAGACCTCAGCAGGCTGGAGAAGTGGTCTGACAGGAACATTTTGAAGTTCAATAAAGGGAAGTGCAAAGTGCTGCATTTGGGGTGAAAGAACATCAGGCACCAGTACAGGTTGAAGAGCAGCTTAGTAGAAAAGTACTTGGGTATTCTGGCGGACACCAGGTTGAACATGACCCAGTAAAGTGCCCTTGTGGCAATGGTGGCCACCAGCCAACTGTAGTCCATCATGAAGAACACTGCCAGCAGGTTAACTGAGGTGATCCTTCTCCTTAGCACTGGTGAGGCCACACCTGGAATTATATGTCCAGGCCTGGCTTCCCAGTGCAGGAGAGGTATGGAGCTACTGGAGAGAGCACTCTGAACAGCCATAAGGGTAGTCAAGGGGCTAGAGCACCTCACCTATAAGGAAAGGCTGCAAGAGCTGGGACTCTTCTCCTGAAGAAGGCTTTGAGAAAGATCTTACCAATGTGTACAAAAGAAAGGTGTTAAGGAGGATGGAGCCAAATGGTGTCCTGTGGCAGGACTAGAAGCAATGAGCACAAACAAACATACTGGGTCTGGTTGAATGTCAGGAAACACTTTTTTTACTGTGAGGGTGACTGAGCACTGGCACAAGCTGGACAGAGAAGTGGTGGGGTCTTCATCCTTGAAGGCATTCAAAAGTTGTCTGGATGTGGTCCTGGGCAACCAGCTCTAGGTTGGACTACATGACTCCTAGGGGTCCCTTCAGACTGTGATCTGTTCTGTTCCTGGCTAAACCTGTGTGGTAATGCCACCTTTGTCAAATCAGCTGTACTTGGTCTCTAATTACCTTTGTGATCTTTTAGTCAAGTGCTAAAAGCATGGAGGCAACCCAGCTATCTAGGTGCCTTCCTACCATCACAGAGCTGTGAGCATTTAATCTTTTCCACCTGACTTTGTTTATAAACGCTTCTTATCTTAGCTGAGAGCTAGCTATGGACTCCATAGAGTTTATTTAGGGCTTTTATTGAGGTGTTCTCCCACTGCACAGTCTTTGTTTTATATAGTCGGTATAGGGATTCCAGTTACTGATGGAACATTTCTGCCCAGCTTTATTCTTCCTGGAGGTAATCATGGCCTTTGGTGAAAGATATATTTTAGTTTTGGTTTAGGTGATTGACAGAAACAAAAAAATAATGGTTTAAATTGAGAAGACTAAGGATGCTTGCTGATGTTTTATGCCAGGTGATTGAGACCCTGCCTCATATCTGGGAGTGTCAAGTATAGAATTGGCTTGCTCTCAAAATCCTTCAGGGGTATTCCTTGTGTGCCTGTGCTGGTGCTGTCCTCAGTGCTCCTTAACTGCTACTCAGAGGAGCAGCTAACTTCTCAAAGTGACTACATCCCACCTAATAGAAAGTCACATAAACTTCAGAGGATCTAAGTAAAAAGGGGCAGAGAAAACTTCCACATCCTCCGACTTTCCTGAAGAGGACCATACAGCTCAATCCTCTATACATTCATTGGTCTGTGGTACTGTTCTGTATGACACCAAATCCAGCTTGGGACCAATTTCACAATAACCAAGGTTAAGGTTGTGTGGATAATGGAAGGCTGCATGCATTTTTGTCTTATCGGGAAGCATTAGCTCCTTTTATTTCTCCAGGCTTTTACTATACATGTCACCAGCCTTGAAGATTGTAATTATCACCTAGGGCCTAGGATTAAAATCCTTTGAATGATTAATCATCATTTTCCAGCTCTAAGGTTCTGAACAACAACTGTGTGGTGAGAAACAAATCCAATGAGCAATAGCAGAGGTCATTCTTGCTGCCATTTCTTCCTCATTCTGCCAGTTCTTTATCTGCTGCTGATAAGCTTTTACTCTAGCTTTTGATAATGATAATGACCAAATCTCTGTAAGTAGATGCCATAATAGTCTGAAACTTTTGCCTGTTCTTCAGCCTTTACTGCTGGAAAGACTGTCCATGCTAGACAAAATGTGCTGGAATTTCCATGACACGTGTTGCTGTTGGCATAATCTGTATTTGCCTGAGAAAACTGATGAACTACCTAGCATCCTAGTTGTTGGGTTTTGTTTTGTGGGGGTTTTGTTGTTGTTTTTTTTAAGGAACATATCCACATCTACATATTGCTTAATAACTGTAGCAAATTGAACATTCCCTCTTACCCCCAGCCCCAAACTCTAGGTATGTAAGCAAGTGTCAAAGGAAGCCTTTCTGAGACAAACAGAAGTGATCAAACTTGGAGCACTATTGGGCTGGACTGTTTTAAAATTGTAGACCATGATGCCTGTTACAGAGATGCAATTATTCCAGTAGAGTTAATGATCATCTGCACGTTTCTCTTAGTAATGTATGGATATCAATGTTCAGATGAGCTGAAATGTCCTTGACCAAGGAAAATTTCCTCGTAACATATCTGAGGAAGCAGTGGTCCTGATGTAGCCTTAAGATGTGTAAAATCTCCACTGTTACTGGAGTTGCTGTCATGGTTGTACTCTTCAAAATTTGGAAAATGCAAATCTCTAAGAGAAATTCTTCCCTCTGGGGTACTTGCTCACATGATGATTAAAATGTAGGAGCCCTTCACTCAGAGAGGAGTATCAGAGACTCTGGCCCTTAGTGAGGAGGAGCAACAGGAATCATGCACCATAAACAATCAGCAATCACAGAAAGCTGCCCCTTGAAAGCAGGTAAACTGTCAGTGAAGGAAGAAAATTATCACAAAGTAATTATCTCTTACATGCAGAAGCTAATTTCTCTGTGTTCCTGAGAACCACTTGACCTGGCCCTTGGTCACGTCTTCTGCTCTTCTCTAGCAATTTTGGATATTGCCTGGTTTTGCTTTTCCTTTGGTCCACAAAGAAGACTACCTTGAGATTTTGGAAATCATCAAAATAGATCATATTTATCAAGTAGAGTATTTAACAGTATGGATTTGAATGAATTTTCTGAGGCATCATAGCACCCATCGACCTGCATCTCTCCTTAAGCTGGTTGAACCTCAACTAAGCCCCTTCCTCATCACAGGTAATTTGACTTTGTGTCACATGAAATGTCATTCAGAATTATGGGGCAAAAAACTTTCTGGGTTATGTGAATAAATGAGAAGTCTGATCACCCTAACTAGCTCGTATAGAGTACGAAGATGCAGCAGCATTGACTTAACATTTTTTCAGCATCTTTCAAATCCTACAGAAATTGCAAGTAGGTTGCTGAGGTAGCTATAGTGTGTAGAAAGGGAAGGAGCTGCATCTTACCTGAGGAATCTAGACTGAAACCAGGAGATGTACTTACGTGTCCTGCCACTTCACCTGAGACTGGAGGTCATCCTACCGTTTGTTTTAGGGAGTGGTCAGGAATGAGATGAGAGCAGAAAAGGGCTGTTTTCCAGAGTCGGTCAGTATTTCATGCCCAGGGATATCTGTTCTGAAGAACAGGGCAGGGGTGTTAGCTTATCCTTATCTGTAAGGTGACTTAATGTTTGGAAGGAACCCAAGTTCAAAATTTAGCTTAAAAGAGGATTTAGACGTTAACTGCTACTTTTCTTTTTTTACTGCCTACTACTATTTGTTGTTGTTCTGAGTAGCAGATAATAAAGCAGAGTATGGCTTGTAACTGAAACTTAACCTTGTAAAATTGTTGGCAAGGAATTATCTAGGTGTCTGTTTGCTCTCTGTTAATGGGAGCATAAAATCCAATCATAAAGTTTGCGGTGCTGCACCTGGGGTATTGGCAGAAGTGACTGTATCATGGCCCAGTAAAGTGTTGGTAGAGTGGGAGGAAGCCTTTCAGTGCAGACAGCAGGGTCTGTTATAGCACAGAAAATACAGTGGTGCTGTCATGTAAGTGCTCGCTTAAAAGGGTCTGAACTGGGAAAAACTCTGCATCTTTGAACAAAGGAATTATTTTAAGCTAATTTCTCACTGCTACCACAGCATGTGATGGCCACAGGTGGTCTGCAAGGCATTTTTGCTTTTTGACATGATAATCCTCGTTGATTTCTAGATCTACTTTTTATCTTCATGGCCACTGTCAATCCGGCTTTCATTTCTGACCCTTTGAGTTAGGTCAACCCCTTCTCTGGTCAGTTTGAGAAAACTGCCTGGCTGAGGAAAGGTGGTTGAGAACTTCTACGCACAGGTCTTGAAAGCAACAGTGTTTTCTCATGTATTGACCAAAGTTAATACAGCACAAGTAGGAAGGCAGAAGAACTGCCCTTTCAAGCCTGCATTAGGAAGTTCTGGTTACGATGATATGATGTGGGAACAGTCTGTATTTTTCAACTCCTTCCCCCTGTTATCACAGCTGCCTTTCCCATCAGCTCTCACTTTTCCTCCATGAAGTTCCTTCTCCTTCTGAAGTCTTCTGTGAACTTCCTTTCTCTTCTAGAAGAGATGGAAATATACCATTGGTCACAACCAAAGCGTGTGCTGTTCAGATCTCTGCACGTTCAAGAGAAAGCTAATGTTGTCTACTCTTTTTGGGATGGCAGGAGAGAGTGGTGGTGCATTCCTTACATGGGCCTCGACAGTCCAAGACTGAAACAGGCTTTCAAAAGGGCAGTGGTTCTAACTGTACAATTACAGGTATGATGCCATCATTCCTGTGTAAAATGGAGGATCTATGAAAAAAATCTGCCTACGCAGAGGACAAACTCAGTCATTTAAAAAATTGTATTTACAAAAGTTATCTTGAAGTAGCTGAGGCTATGCTTAAAGACATCAGTGCAGAGTATGCTGAAGGTTTGATGACGGATGTTGATGGTGCACAGCAAGACCAGATTCTGTGGCAGATGCATATTCTAGTTCTGTGCAGGCAGCACGGACAGCTCGTTTTCTCCTAAGCCAAAGTCTTCAATAAAGGGTGATGGGCAGAGGGCTCCAATGTACCTGGGTACTCTGATGCACTTAATAAAGAACCAGAGTTAGGCTCCTTGCTTGAACAATCCTCATAGAGGAACCTATGTCTCACTATGTTACTGCAGAAGTAGCTTAGAGAGGCCAGGATACATGCTTCAAACTAGCCCTGGCTGCTAGCAGTCAGCAGGACAGTCTGTAGTGTCTTTGGGAAGGGCACCCACTATGGCCTCAGAAAGCTGTGGTAATCTACAGAGAATATAGATGAGGACTTTGAGATTCATGTGCTACACTAGGAGCAGCCATTCACAACAACATTCAGCATTCCCTGTTCACCAACTTACCCTAATTACAGCAGATACTGTGGGTTTTAATAGAAGGAGGATTTTGTTGGTCTTTGTGGTGCATTTATTCCCTGTTGATCTGAAACCAAAGTTCTTTGTGGTGTGCTACAGTGCTCCCTAGAGCACAAACATATGATAAAAGCAGTGTTGACTAGACAAGGCAATAACTGGAAGAATATTGTGTGTGCATATTTTCTTTAAGCAGAAGATGTACAACATTCAGCCATCAATCCTACAATCATAGAGTGGTTTAGTTTGGAAGGGAACTTAAAGATCATCTGGTTCTAACCCCCCTGCCATGGGCAGGGACACCTTCCCCTAGATGAGGATGCTTAAAGTCTCATCCAACCTAAACTTGAAACTTCCAGGTATGGGGCATTCCCCACACCCCTGGGAAACTTGTTTCAGTGTCTCACCACCCTCATAGTGAAGGATTTCTTCCTAATATCTAACCTAAACCTACCTTCTTCCAATTTAAAGCCATTACTCCTTGTCCTATTGCTACCTGCAGAAGCCAAATGTGGAAGATTTGGACAAAGCCGAAGACTGAATTATGGGCAACAATCTTATTTAGACTGCAAAGAACTTCTGCTCCTTGTTTTTTATAGTGGGTCTGTTTGCTCCTGCTGAGCAATGCCCAGGGGCATTCACATGTGGCACTTGTGCACCGACCCTAAGCAGAGCAGTTTTGACTTGGGAAGTAAGAAATTCTGCTTCCACATGTTTTCTGGTTGCAAAAGTCCAGTATAATCTGATGGACTGTCTGAAGAATAGTGTGGAGAGAGAAAGATATTGCACTATAAATAATGTAAGTGGATTTGTAATTACATCATGTGAAACAGGAAAATGACCATTGGTGTTCATCTGTGAGGCAAAACCTCTATGTTACTGCCTGAAATCAGCATGTGAGTGGTCAGTGTCTGTGAAGTGCCAATGAATACAAAGCCTGTGCTTTTATAACTTGTTCAGTCTAATCCTTCCAGAGTGCTATGCTGGGTTGTTTTTGAAGGCCCTGTGCCAGGGCTTTATCAGATCAACCTAGATCAAAGGTTATGCTTGATTATTATGTTTGTGTATCTTTCTGCTTTTTTTTCTGTCCCATTCTACAAAGCAGTCCAGAGGCATTAAGTTATGAAAAGCGTTTGTTGAAGAAATGGAGCAATGAAAAATGTTTCTGCCTGGCCTTCTCTCACCCAACATGGAGATGGGTGGAGCCCATGGAGGAACAATGCTGGGGCCTGAGCTCACTCCCTGTATTGAATGCACTCTGATTTCTGATGTGATGAAAGTTCTAAAGCAGAACTGGGGCAAATGGCTACATAGAGAACAGTCCATAGAAACTTGGAGTCAAGAAACCTTGATCCAGTCACAAACCACCTGCTGATGTGCTACTGAACCTTATCCAAAACTGTCTTTTGTGTTTGCTAATCACAGGCAATTAGACAATGCACTTGAAATTCTCCAAGAAAAGTCGGAAATCAACCAGGTTGCCTGGGTTATATTGCTTCCAGGTCTGCTGGACACACTGACAGGATGCTAAGCCTAAGCCCTGGGCCCTAGCCCTCTGAACCATCTGATTTGTGCCAGAAACTCCAGAAACATTGGTTGGATTAGTGTGATTGGGCAAGAGATGGACTCGAGCACAGGCTAACAGTTCAACATTCTGTTAGCAGGCTCCTGGCATGGCTTTGGCCCATGCAGCATCTGTCACAGATATTGGTTGGTGAACTAATGTGGACTTGACACTGTTCCAAATATGTTTTTATAGACATGGCCACTCTCTTTGGAAGGAAAGAGGAACTGGAAGGAGTTTAAGTGTGTAGACTTGGATTAGGTCCCAAGGGCAGAGAACATTTTGGATTGCTTAATTCACAGTACAGATGTAGTCACTGTGTCTTAAAGACATGAGTCAGGCTGTGTGCTGGTACTCTAGAGACAGAGGAGCTCAGAGAGCCGAGCACACTGACCAGAGCCTCCTGACTTTTTGATAGATGGAGCTGGGATCCTGGAAGTTCTTAGTGCCCAAACTGCCAAAGATGGGTTCCTGATACATTTTCCTGGAGGCAGCAAGAGTCAGCAGCTGGACTTCTGGCACCGACTGAGTGCCCTTCCAGAAGAAGCCCTCCAGTGCAGCTCACATCTCTTTTCCTTCACGTCCACTGAGCCAGCATGAAATGTCAACCCTCTCAGGACTGCAGTGATTAAAGAACAAATATATAGACAGTTACATAGGCTGAAAGAGGGGATGCTTTCCTAATGAAGTGATTATTTTTCCATATGCATTATGCAAACTGTAGTGGTGATGACAAAGAAGATCCCAACTTGACTGAGCAGTAAAATGTGTGCAGATTGTTGTATGCTCTAGGACATTTTTGCTTTCAAGGATTGTAAGTCTCTTGTCACATAACCCTGCCATAACTGGCCACCTGCACACTTGCTGGGCTGCAGTATTCAGGATGCACATGTGGGCTGGCAGACTGCTGTCAAAGTGTGCTGCAGCACTGACTGTTTTCTTGGCTTCTCCAGCACACTTTCTAGTGTCCCACCTGCTTTAAGATTTTGGAACCAGGAACTGTAACACTTCAACAGGTTCAGGACATCCGTGTTCCATCTCCAACCTTCCAAATACTTTGGGTTTAAAGCCTGCTTTTTAGACAGCTGAAGCAAACAGGAACACATGTTTCTAATAGAGTAATAAATTGATAGATATGAACAATAGCAAGTCCCAATACACTTAGTTTCCTTAATTTCCTGACCACTTGTTTGTATGGACATGAGAGTTCTCTGTGCATGATTTCCTAGACCCTACTTTCCCAGATCTGCTTAGTTGGGGGTCTATTTTCTGTGCCTTTGGCTTTCCTGCCATAGTTTTCCTCAGTGTGGCTAATGAGATCCTTTTCTCCTATAATGCTGGAGCCCTTTGATCAATTTTATCAGTTGATCTCTTCATTGATTATTTCCTTTCTGTGGTTCAGAGTGTTTTGCCTTGACTGGGAATCATCTTGCTGATCAAGGTTGCTGTGTTTTGGATGGAAAACCATTGAAGCCTAGGGGCTCCCATTGCCAGCCTTGTGCCCACCTCCAACACCACCAACGGCGAGAAGCCTGGGAGCACCCCTTCTCCTAGAATTGCCAAAATCTGCACAGGGAGTTTCCCCAAATTGTCCTTATGAGCTGTCCAGGAGAGGGATGACTCACTGAAAGGGAAACTAAAAAGGGAAGTAAATTTCACAGCAGTTGTGAGGCAGGCTTGGGCACATGGTGGCACTAGGTGCCTGGCGAAACAAGACTGAATGTCCCTGGCTTCCCATAGCTGCCTGAGACCTCAAAAGCCTGAGTATTGCACAGCAAGGCAAAGTAAGAAATCCAGGTCTCCGATGGGATGTCTGGGAATACTCTCTTAACAAGTGTCTTTTCCTCCATCTGTCATCTGTCGTCTGAATTCTGCATCTGGTCACATTGCACCCACAGATCCCTCGGGACAAGCCTTTCCTGTAATGCTTTCTCATGACTCCCTTGCAAATAAACCCAAGGCACATTCGTGCTACTTTATTAAAAGATCTATGTCAGGGTTATGTAAAATCTTGCTCACCTTAAAAAAAAATAAAAATAAATTATTAGTTGGCTTAGCTTTCAGTTTGGGTCCTTCTTCAGAATTTTTAAATGGCTGGTTAACATCAGTTTGGCAGCCTAAACTTCTGAGCCATAAATGTGAAACTTTTAAATTTTTTCCTTATGACAGAGGTATTTGGGGTAGAAAATCTGAATGACACGAAAGGAAAAATTTGCCAGGGAGCTATAAGGGGCAAACAGAGCTGAACAATCTTTTTCTAATTATCTTAATAGAGTGCCATTATCAGGAATGTTCTGTGCTCCATTGGGAAAGAAAGTTATGTTAATAGGAATCAACGATATTTGATCCTTTGTAGATCAAAGCACTTTTATGATGCTGCTGTCATTATGAAAGTCTCTTGGTATAAGAATGGTTCTTAGTGGACAATGGCTCTATTGTCACTTATTTACCTTTCAAAAAAAAAGATCAGACCCAGTGTATCATTTATGGGGTCCCAGATTTGATGAGAAATGCTTCTCTCTACCATAAAGCTGTAGCTCAATGCCTACAAACACGAGAAGTTCCCCTGTGCAAAAAGGAATATTTAGTATGGAAAAAAAAACCTTGCTGAAATCCACTGAAACGCAGAAGGTCCTTGCAAAGCCTCTGAACTCTACATTGGAAAGGCCTGTGGGCTTTCTTACCCATTTTCCCCCTTTCTGTCTGCACATATTTTCATTGAGAGTTTAGCCCTGAGAGTTTCCAAGCAGCCTTTTTTCCTTTTGTATTTATGCACCACTTAGAGCAGTGAGATGCTGGTGCATGCCCAGAGCTCCAAAGTGCTCTCCTAACACAGGTAATAATAAAAGTAGAGAGAGATCAATCCTGAGAACAGTTCACCTATGGTTCACAAAATTGATTTCTTTCTGCTGTAAAACCCTCTGAGGAGGGAATAAGTGGTTAAAGACCTAGAAAGATCTATGCACACCAGCAGTCTTGTGTAAAGAATATTCTCAAGAGTATGGGAAAAGGAGAGAAAATGTTTTTTCACAGGAAAGCCTATTGACTCTTGTAGGTGGAAAAACAGTATTTAGGGATAGAACTAAATGATTAATATTGGTAATTTACTTTGACCTTTATTTCAGTTCTGTACAAACTAATGTCACTGATTCCTGCTTAAGTGGACTGAATAGAAGAATAAAAGTGTTTGAATTTTGAATTGTCAGTTCACCAAAGATAAAATCTGATGACCCCAATAAAACACAATGAGTCATTGTTTTGTTTGTTTTCTACTTGCCCTGATATAAAGGTGTTTTCTGAATGATTTTACCTTGCAGTCTTTGTTTCTGCATGAGTATCTTTATCCTCTTTCTTTGACTGACTTTCTCATACTGCAGATGGACATACAGCTCTTTAAGACTGGGGATTTTTCTTCCCCCTTTTGCAATAAGGGGAACTGTCCAACCCTCCCCTGTGCCCAGAGCATGGGCGCATAAACAGTTTGCTTACTGCCATTTCAGTTTCTTTTTGTGGCTTCTTGAAATGAGGAACTTCATGATTCTGAGATTTTTTAAAAATGCTTTTTTGTCCAGCTTCTTTAAAAGTTTCTACCTAATATTTAGTCTAAGACTACCTTCTTTCAGTTTAAAACCATTATCCTATCAACACCCGTCCTGCTAAAAAGTTTGCCTTTTTTATAGCCCTTTCTTAAGGTCTCCTTGGTCCCTTCTCTTCTCTTGGAGATTCTGAACACATACCAAACTCTGCCATAGGTGCTTCTACCTATGCTTTCATACTGTGCCCTTTATTGCCTCACATCAACAAAACAAGAATGTCACTGTCCCTTAGATACATACTCTTCCCTAATGTCACAGGGCTTGGTGTCTTTAGCTCCTCATGTCCTCCGGAAAAGGATACAACCCTTTGGATGGAGAAGCTCACTTGGGTGGCCAGTATGAGCAGGACTAGGCCTCCATGGGAGTAAAAACTTTTTGTTAATGTTAAAATTTGAGGCTGTTTAAAATACAAGGCTGACAAATCTCACAGTGAACTCTTATATGTCCAGGTGATGATGAGCAGCTCAATTACCATGCACTACATTAAAAATTGGCATGCTAGGAGAGTTGCACTTTTCTTTTGGAAGGTGGTAGTTTTCAGAGGACAGATGCCTAGAGAGTAAGGCTGGGTATTACTGCACTCAAGTCTGACAATTTTCAGGTGGATAAATAATGTACTTCTGTATCATACCTGATATCTGCTCCTATATTCACACATGATCCTTTTGGGAGTAGGATCAATTTAATGCAGACCTCTTTGCTTTCCTCCGCAGCAGAAAGCACCACTGCTTTTTTGGCATAGGCATCATTGCTGAGGCTTTCTTCAGATATTTTTTCCCTCATAACACATTGGCATCAGCACACCATGATGGTTATAGTTGCCTCACTGTCTTTGTTGGAAAATGCTCTGGTTAAAATAAGTGAGAGAAGAGCCTAGTCATTGCACAAAATTGAGGAAGGTTTGGTGTTAGATCTTTGTTCCTCAGCAAGGTCTGCAAGACTGCTGTTGTATTCAGATCACCTTAGTGAGAAATGGGTCATCTCACTCCCTCTGCTTTTGAAGTGCTTGGTTTCACAGTGCAGGTATTGGATGGCTCTCTTGTCTACTGTATTTCTATAAAAAGAGTGTAACAGAAAGGAATAACTCCTCATGAAGAATAGAAATTATGTATTAATTGCAGTTACCCTGGTATGCAACTTTGCCCTTGGTGCTGATAACCCATCTCCCTTTCAAAGTAATCAGTTTTGAATACTGGAGTTATTTCCCACATAACACTTTTATCCAGCCAGTTAGTATCAGTTTACCACCATTGTGCTCCATAACCCTCCCTGTAGATTTGTTTTGTGAACCCACGGAGGGGAGTCCCTGCTTCTGCAAGATTCGATCCTGTATTGTGCATTTGTGAGGCTTCTTTTGAAATGATCCCTAGTTTCTCACTTCATTTTCCTATTAAGATGGATTTGTCAACTGTAATGGTCTTTGCAGGAAGAGCAAGAAAATGTTAGAAGTTATTACTGATGTTTATGTCTTACTGCTAAAAAACAGGCTGGGAAAGAAACATAGTTAAATAGTTGTCTTGCTGTGCATAGTCAAAATTCAAATTCTTAAAAGGAATATGGAACCAAAAAGATCTTCATCTCCTCAGAGTATATAGTCCCCTGAAATGGTTTTAGACTGGCTTTGCAGGTAGCAATGCAAACTTGCCCACAAAAGCAGGTGAAAAATGTCAGTTGACTGGCCTGTGACAGGAGAAGTTGCGTATTAGTCACTGTATGATTGGGCAATTCCTGTAACCACCTCTGCACCAGCATATTCTGACTTGATGATGGCAGGTTTCCTTTGTGCAGGACACCAAGACTTACAGCCTATACCACCAACAGCTCTACTAACTCACATTGTTCTTCTGTAGTCTGGGGAGAAACCTACTTGAAACTAAGGGATGATATAAAGTCCCCTTCACCTGGATAAATGCAAGCAAGTCCACATGTCCCCAAAATTGCAAAGCTTTCTGGGATCTAAACTGATAGGCTAGAGGCACAACTTGGGTATTACTTAGCCAGAAGCATGAGAGAAGTGGAATGGAAAAGCAGTGAGGAAGTATCAGCATCACCCAGAGTAGCAGAGTTTGTAGAAGACGAATGTAACAGATTTTGGTAAAACTGGTTGAGCAGGCTGGTCCACAGCTGCCTTCAAGGCAACATCAGTGTGTGGTAAATGAATGGGATAGTGCCCAAAAGGTATCCTTATTCTCTGAGGACACCATCTCATTATTGGGCTAACACAATCAGGGTATTTCACCTTATCAGGGCATTTTAAAACATGCACAGGAGTTTCTGCAGAGGCACACTGGGATTCTTGTTCCCCAAGCAGGAAGCCTCATTGACTTTGTTGCTGGAGTAAACAAAGTGCCTAAGCCCTGCTCAAGGTGGGGAGAAGTAGGCCCTGGCCTTAAGAAATTCATACCCCAGTTGAATGTCATTAAATGGACTGTCATGACCTTAGTTCTATTTTTGACTTTTTAAACGTGAAGATAGCAAAGTGGGTCAAAATGAAAATGGCCAGATTAAAGAGTGTTCCTGAATGCTGTGAACTTAGATGCCTTTTTTGCAGGATAGGTCTTGCAAAATCAGATTTTCTGTATCATATTGTATTTTAGGGTAGGACTTAGCGTGATGGATTTCAGATCTTCAAGTATGGACATAAGCAATGACCATTGGGGCAGCTGGAGCATCTCAAGCCTCTCTACATTCCACAGGCTGGATATAAATGTGGGCTGATGTTAAATTTGCTTGCAAAATGGAGACAAGTCCAGTGGAAAATTTGATGGTTAATTGCTTCCTTCAAAGTTCTTACAAATTCCAAGCAGCTGCAAGTGAAGCTTGAGGTAAGTTTGTTTTTAAGAGACAGTTTTCTGTCTCATTCTGTTCTACAAATGGGCCTTGCACCTTGCTCACTTATGACACTGAATTTAACAAGTATTAAACATGCCATCTCATCATTAAACAAAAGAGCAAGCATGTAGAGCTGTGGCTACCCTAGTGGCCAGTGATGGCCAGCTTCCTTGAGGAATAATCAGCTCAGGGAAAACCGTGTACAAAATTTGTATGAAGTTAGTTTAGCATTGAAGAATATGCTGAAATTTCACGACCCCAGAATATTGCCACTTGCCCAAACTTAAAAAACCCACAAAAACCCACTAGAAAATCCAGCCATACAGAGGATTGTCTGTGTAGTGGAACAAGTATACATCAAATAAAGCAAAGCTCCTTATACTTTGCATTCACAGTAGGGCATTCAATTAAGTCAGAGAACTACTGTCCCACTTCATGAATTAAGATGCCAATGGTTGGCTCTTCCTCTTGGATACTTTGCCATGATTTAGGCATGTTCTCGTCAATCTTCTATGTACTTCCCTGGAACAATGATCTTGGCTCCTCTCCTCTTTTGTTTGCTGACTGATGATGATGTCCAGGGGGAGAAGTGCTGAGGCATGTTGTAGACTTCAGACTGATTTCATATCCTAGAATTCATTCCCTGGCCACACAAAAAATTTTGGAGTTAATTGTCATAGTTAACCAGAAAAGAGGCCTATAAGGATTTCACAGAAGGCTGCAGGACTTCCTACAGGAGATGAAACCTCTTTCTCGCAGAACAGTCTCCTCAAACGCTTTTTTTCTTAGAAGGCCTGGAGAGCTCCTTCATCTAGGAAAAGGTCAGTTCATAAACTGGGAATGGTGATAATAACTGCAGTGACATCTATAGATAATCCTGAGAAGCTGTTGTTATGCATGGAACCAAATTAATAACTACAGACACCTGTCAAAACAGTGATTACATAACAAGAATGACACCAGATGAAAAAGATGTTTGAAACTTCCTTCAAGTATTAGTTTTGGAGTCTTGAGAGTTTCTAGGCCAGTTGGAGAAGACTCTTGGTATATGCATGCATAATACTTAGTGGAAGTCTTTAGATTCACAGATGGACAGGTTTTTTCCCTTGTTAATGAAGCATATTTTTTGCTTGACACATGGAAAATGTTGCCACCTGTGAAAAGATTAAATAGGGATTTTGAGTGGACCCTTTGTCTGTGACTGAGTTTTTTAGAAATCCTGGCTCTGGGCCAGCTCTCAAGAGGAATATCCTTAATGTTTGCTTTTTCCAATGACTGAGATTGGATCCTTAGATAATTTTGACAATGCCACAACAAATTGTTTTCTGGAGGGAACATACTCATATTTCCTGTGTCTCCAGAGTCACTGGAGCCCAAGTCTGTGATTCTTGTTATGTGAACAAGATGTTCTTAATGTTGATACTGCCTTTTCTTTCCACTAAGCTTGCAACTGTTAGGTAGTAACACATGGAATTCCTTCTAGTTTCTTTATTATCATGGATAAGTTTGCATTTTTCTTTACAACTTCTAATCTCCTCTAGCTGGGACTCTGTTCAAGCAAAGGCTGAAAAGAGCTGAATCAATTTCCTAGTCTTAGCTTAGACAATATACAATAATACCCACATTATTTTTAGCAATAACTTTGTTGGAGAATGACAGATTTGTCCCTTGGCTGGCACACACTCTTGAAAGTGAACATAAGGTGCTAATTGTGGTGGAGATGCCAGTCTATCCTTTGCAGATGGAAGGAGTGAAGCTCTGCTGGAGTTTGAGAGCCATGTTCTCCTGCAGCACCTGAACACCTGCACAATTACCGTGCCTCATGGATCTGGAAAGGATTTTCTAACACTGTTGTTTTTGCTGTGATCCTAGTTCTGGTCTTTTATTGTTAACTTTGCCATATTCATGTTCTTACTCTTCTGTCTCCTATTCCTTGTCTTCCAGTGCTTTCCTGAAGGAAGAACATTAATCTTGCTAGAAACATTTTTAATTGTTGGACTCTTTTTTAAATGGTTGAGTAAAGAGGTTTCGAGCAAGACCTTAACTTTCATCCAGCAAACCAATGATGACAGAGAAATGTCTGATGTTGAGATCATTGTTCCATGTTTCACAAAATAAAGAAAGTAAGTGGTGCCCAATACTGTAAACCTGAAATGCCTATTACAGAAGATATGGAAAGAAGAATGTTTGATACTTAGTTTGGCAGCAGCTTTCTTGCTGTCTGGTATATATAGGCCACTAAGGCAGACAGCAAACTAGAAACAGCAATAACAGCAATGACTGTGCAAGTGGTTGGTCTCAGGACCAACTATGACCACTAGATTACCCAGGGATGTTCTCTCCCATTTTGGAAATGAGGTCTGAAGCTGCATGCCCAGCTGATGCAGCATTTCTCCTGCAGCATCATTCTCTGTGCTTCTCTGCTAGTGCCTGCTAATGCTTGGCCTTTATCCATTTTTCTTAGAGGTCCTCTCATCTTCTTTATGGCTTTCACTTCCACCTCTGACTGGCTCTTCTTCCTTGACCTGCATGTACCTGCAACTTCCCTGAGGACTGAGTTCCCAGATAAAATTCAGTAACGTATCTCGTGTGCCAGAGCAGTGAGCAGATGCTGTGTTCTGTCTGCTCTGCCTAAATAACCCACCTCATAAGCCTGCAGTTGTTATTGCAGATACGTGTCTGTGGCATGACTGCTTTAAGGGAGAAGTCACTTGTACTTATGTGTGGTAGAGCCCAGAGCACTGAAATTCTGACCACAGGCTCTACTGATCACTGTTTGGTACCTAAACAAATAAAAATCTTTCTTCCAATACCAGGATGTACAACCTTGATGCCTCTTTTTCCCTTCTGCACTGAGGCTTTCACTACCCCGCCCATTCTTCCTTTGTACTTATTCTCTTTCCC
>NW_009953218.1:131175-135435 GCF_000747805.2 Chaetura pelagica
CTTTCCCTTTGACATTCAGCTGCAGTATTTCCCTCCCCAAATAACGCAATTTCATTCTTCTCCCTTATGGACCCAGCTCTACTATTGCTTACTCTGGTGCAAATAAGTGTGGGTGAAAGCATCTTCACTGCCTGTTTTCTTACGATTTCAATCTCCTCAAACCAGGACAAGTGTCTTGCCTTTCCTTGATGCCTAGATGATGACATGACTCTGCTGAGCTGCTGCCTGTCTTCAGTGCAAAGGAGCTGTACCCTCCAGTGCAGCCTAAGCAACCTGGCTCTTGTCAAGTCCCATGTTTTGGGCCTCACCTTTCATTTGCCCTTTAGCCTCTGCATCCTGTCCATTTTATATATGATAGTGCTACTGCTTCTCTGCCATGTATCAGATGAACTTTGCCAGCTGTTTGGTGTTCGCCAACCCACTTGTCCCCACATAAGGGATTAGAGAGAAAATAAGGAAGCATGTGGGACATTTTGCTGTCTCACCAGAAGCAGCAGCCCAGTGCAGCAGAACTTCATCTCTCATGTGGTCCAATATGGTCTGAAGCTGCTGGCAACTCATGCATATTCACTGCCTGACCTGATGCACATCAGAGGTGACAGTCTCACATGTGACAATTGTGAGAGGTTGTTGCTGACATATGGACACCATGCAGAGGGAGCAGGATCTCTTCATCAGGGTCTGTGAGTGAAGTTTTGGTAAAAGACTTAGTCTGTGCTGAAATGAAACACTTTTCTCCATTTTTTTTTGTTCCCTGGGCACCTAATGAGAGCACATAAACTCATTTATACTTTGCCAAGAATTTCGGACACCTGGGGAGATTAGTGTAAGTATTACAGTAACTTGGGAAGGATTAACTGAGGAGGCACGCAATTTTGTTAGGTGTTAGGTCCTGATTAAATGCTCTTTACTGTGTAGTCACATTTTATTACAACTTACATATGTTTGGAACACTGATAGAAAAGAAAGCATGTCACCTATTTACAATCACTACACATTTACATTATATTATTTACAGATAATGGATTTAGTAATATATATGAGCAGAAAATATAGCAAATATCAATATGAAACTGTACAGGACTTAATCTCATGTCCTTTACCGTGGTCGCATTTCACTGTAGTAATAAATACAGTTCTATATTTACACATTTTACTTTAAAAATCTATTAAATGAATTTTAACAATTTCAAGTTTAAAATATCTGATCAAAATATTTCAAACATGCTTATAAAAATAAGACACAAAGCTTTTAGGACTTTCTGCAAGCTAAAAAAGTTCTGATAAAAGAAGCTTTCTTTAACTAGTCTTTAGAATTATAACATTATTTTGCTTCTCAATCACTTTACAAACTTCTTAAATATAGCGAGCTGAAAGGAATTTCACTGATATTCAGCAGTGCAGCACAGATGGACCCCGGGTAAATTAAAGCTAAGTAAACATGGTAATAGGTATTGTGCAATGGCTGACTGATCCTCTGCTTAATCCAAAGTGGTTTCAGGCATCATTCTCCAGCTGTATGCTGCACTGCTTCAAAAGCCACCAGAGATAAAGGATTAAGATAAGTATTTAGCTGACTTTATCACACATAATTTTGGCATTGGTTCATTTTTATTCTTGAAGGATGAACGTGTCAGCCAAAGTCAACTGATGCCATCTGTAACTGCAAAACTAAAAATATGCCAGTGTGAATGGATGAGAAAATCAAGGCATATCCATTGTTGGCAACAAATTCTTCATGGGGAAAATCTGTCCTTTGAGTCCCAGGAAGTTTTATATAGAGTAACAGATGAACGACAGAGATCATCTGTAGCTGATTACCTTAATTACCGGGCTAGCCTGACCTTGGTAATGTTAAAAAATTAGTCTCATTCCTATTAACTGAGCAGTGAGTACTGGGCCATTAAATGTTGCTCCTCAGGGAGCTATTTTTAACATAAAAAAAGGAAAATTTGTGCATTTTCGTGTCTTAAATGATCAGCTTACTCAGCAAAAGGTGACAGCTCTGAGAAAATAATACTGGAATATCTCCTGATGGCTTGGCCAAAGTCAAAGACTGATATTCCAAGGAAGTGAAGGTGGCTCTGTTGTCTGAGATATTTTTACAGTAGACTTGGCAAAGACCTTAAGTCTCTTCTCTCTAACTGGGATGCTTCTGGTGTGTGCCTTGATTCAGCAAAGTATTAGCAGATCTAAAGCCAAAGAGGAACTCTCTGTTAATCTAACCTGTTCCAAAACCAGAGCCATCAGAAGTCCCTGAATTCCAGTAGCAGCTCCTATACTTTTTTTTAGGCAATATATGCAATTTGAACGTAAACATTTTTGGTGACACATAGTTCCACTAGCTAATGACCTTCCCTGTAAACAATTTGCACTTTTATTTCTATGCTGCATGTCCCTAACGTCAACTTCCAGTGGATCTTCTCAGATTCCTTTCCTCTTTGAGTGGTCTGCTCTCAAACTCGTGTTTCCCAGAAACAGCTACTTGTAAACTGTGACCAAATTCCTTTTTTCTTAAGCTGCTTTAACTTCATAATAATAATATCCTTTCCAATTTCATGATGCTCTTTACAGCATGTGAATGCAAAAACTGTTTGAAATATCTCAGTAGTGCTTGTATCAGTGCAAAGAACACAGATCATACAAGCTCTTCACCCCCACCTGATACTGCTTTGGCGATCCTTAGCCAAAAGGACACAGTGGCCTCTAAATCTTTAGCTGATTAGTGACCATGAACTAGAGGCTTTCACAGGACAGAGATCATGCTACGAGCAGGAGTATAGTTTCTATTCCTAGACAAACGACCTTCAATGAATGTTTCTATATGAGTGTCTTTGCTGTCCTTTAATTGTCCTCAGGATACCTGTTGTTTTGTATTTATGACTTTCTATGTAGTATTTTCCACCCTCAAATTCTATGAGTCATCTGCCAATTTTATCAGCAATAATTATGGGAGTGATTCTACTGGCATGGTAGGAATTCAGGACCAAACTGTGCAGAATCTCACTAGAAAAATATCCATGTGACAATGGCTTGCCATTTACAATTGCATTTCAGGTGCTTAATGGGATCTTGATTAATTTCTTTCATACCGCATTAATTTTGCAAATTTAGCTGACAATTAAAAATGCTTTGGCAAGTCAAATGACTTCTAAAAACCAAACCCAATGCTAGTTAAACTATTAAATCAGCTTTATCAAACATGGAACTTCATCAAAGTCTAGAACTTCAACAGGACTACTCTTCCACTTAGATACTCTGCTGAAAGAGGGCCACACACAGACTCTCATAAAAATGATCACGGCACTGAAAAACTATAATTGAAACTGAATTACAATAATTGGGGGAAAAAAAAAACCCAACCCCTGAAAACAAACTGTACCAAGTGATGCTTTTTAAAAAAGGCTTACCAATTTAATGTGGTATTTTTGCTCTTGAACAACTGATGCCTTTTTTGAGTAGTGCTACTTTAAAAGAGAGCAGCTGATACAACTGCACAAACTGCACCAGCTTTCAGTTTGTCTCTTTGTCCCAGCATTCCAGAAGCAGGCTGAGAAGGCTCAAGTATAGGATTTTCAGCCTGCTGCAACTTTTGCCACTGCCTGTTTTCTGATGTGTGTAACAATAAATCAGAGGCACTCTCGTGCTTGTATACACACACCCATACTTACTTTCAGGATTAAAAAAAATTGTAAACATAGGTATTTTCTGTACTGCCACTGAAACTAGTGACATGGAACAAACGCGACTGACGAAAGATTGCAGCTTTCTGTCATTTGATAAGATGATGGCATTAGTGAATTGCTGGCAGGCATGTCGTATGATATGCTGGCACTTGTGAAGGTCACCAATGCTTGTGTTGAGTCACAAGATTGTTTTTCTAAGTCTTCTGAATTTACAGAGATCAGACTAGCATGTTTTGATCTCCTCCATAGCAAAGTTTGTTTTCGCAGACTTCCCAAGTCCTCCTTAAAGTGTGGATTGAAAAGTATATAAAGGAGTGGGTTTAGACATGCAGGCAGTGGGACAATCACCAGCAGTATTGACTTAATCACTTCTGGGCTGATAAAAGTGAGGTTTAGCAAGGAGGAAAAAGATAAGAAGGCCACAGGGCAATAAAGAATGCAATTAGTAAAAAGCAGCAATGCTATATGTTTGACCATAGAGCAATCCCAAATGTTGTCTAATTCTCCCTTTTCTAAACTACAGTAGAGCTTTGTGTATGCAATAGTCATTAATAGGAAAGAAATGGAGTTCAGC
>NW_009953218.1:135593-151070 GCF_000747805.2 Chaetura pelagica
TCAGCAGGACCAGTGCTACCATGTAGCCCATCGCAGTGGGTTCTCCAAATGGTAGAGGTAAACAAAGAGGAGAAACTCCATACTCACTCCCAGTGAGGAGTGGCATCACTGCAATGATTAGTGCCAACACAAAGCAAAAGAAAACGGCAATTTTTACATTACCAAAGGAGGATTTTGTTTCAAACTTTGTAGTGTGCTTTACAGAGAATGCACGCTCCAGTGCAGCCAGGGTGAGGAGGAAAATGGAAGCCTCTGAAGCAAAAATGGAGAGAAAGCCAGTTATTTGGCAACCAATTCCACTTTCCCATTGTGCTCCATACTGAGCAAAGCTGCCAAAAGTGGATGCATCCACGCTGGCCAGTACTCCACTGGCCAGACCCATCAATGCATTTACAATAGCTATTAAACCAATCAAAACTTTTATGGAGGATATATACAATGGAGATCTGAAAACTGTAGCAGACACCAGTGCATTGCAAACAAAGGTCAAACCCACTATAGTCCACACTCCAATTCTGATCAGCCAGCTACCAAAGAGATGGTCACATGGTTTGAAGGGACCTGAAATGACAAAATGAAGAGGACAAGGGAAACACCTGTAAATTTAAAAATAATGTTGTGCTTTCTAAGACATTAAATTTCATGCTTCTTCCAAATTCACAGCACAGCCAAGCAGTGAATTTCAGTCCAAAAGGGGAGCTGGAAATTTGCTTTTCCTTTGGAGTAACTCAAGAACTTGACAACATGCTGCTGCTCATATGGATGTTGCATTACTGGAGATCACGAGTCTTTGTCCCTCAGCTCAAAGAGTCTATGGGTTTCTTTTTTCCCTAGTGGTACAACTGCAAGACAAATATCCAGTCTGTAGTTTCAAGAAATGCTGTGATGTTTGCCAGTGTGTGAAAATAAGCTGAAAAAGATACCTCTCACTAAACTAGGACAGGTTGCTAATGAGTCCTGGTGAAGTGTGACATACTGGATATGGACAGATGCACTTTGGGTATTTGTCATTACACAGACCAAGAAAATTGAGGCTGTCTTTGCATTTGGAAGTGCTGCCTTTTTCGAGCGGCTTCTCATGAACCACTGCTGAAATCAGGGCCTTATGCTTGAAGCCTGTGGTGTAGTCTCATAGAACTGAGGTGAATATGCTGTATGGTTGAAGCTGAATGCTCTGCAGGCTGAGAAATGTTCTTTATCATGCTCTCTCAAAGCAAGCCCTTCACAGTGTCTGTGATTCTCAATGGATACACAAACCTCGAAGCCAAGACGCGCTTCACGTGACTGCAACTGTTGCTATCCAGTAGGCATAAGCATCTATTGTGCCAGTTTGTAAGTTTTCTAAGATACCATTTGAAAGATCAGCATGGAAGCTAAATTTTCTCTTGAGTCTCATGATAACTCAGCTTGAAGGCAGGAACGTTTTTATGACATACATAGGAGAATATGTACTGGTCAAATGGTACTAAATGTTTATGCTTCCTCCCTTTTTGATTCCTCTTTACTTAACTTCTATAAAATGTATTATTATTTGCTGTTAGAGGACCTACCTGAGGACTGGCAAAACTTCTGTTACACTCATAATTGAATTTAGTAGCTGAATACTTTTCTGGACTTAAATGCAAAATGTTATATTATTGCGCACTGTATCTGTATTAAACTCATCAAATTACTGCAAAACATCATGTCCTCCCTAGTATCAGATTCAGAGTTTGTTCTGCATCTAGAATATCTGGTAATACTGTGCTTGGGTTCCTATCTGGATGGCAATTTCATACCTGGAGAAGGTGAGCATTGCACTGAATGATGAGCTTTCAAATCTTCTTCAAAGTCAAGAAAAAAATCTTCAAAGTCACGCTCATCTGTTGGGGAGAAAATACCCAGATTTGATACAGCAGTTTTTAGGAAAACTTCTTCAGCACAAATTGCAAAAACATCTGTGGTATTTAAGGCCTGGTCTTGTCCCTTTGCCTGCCAAACTGTGAGCAGAAGCAGACATATGCCTACTTGGTTTTGAATTACTGTACTCAGTATTATTTTAAAAATTGGCACCATGTTGTGGTTTTGGGCCCAACACGACAACAAAGAACAGCCCCATGGCTGCTCACTCAGCTGCCCCCCTCACACACTCTGGATGAGGAGGACAAAGCTCCTGGGTCGAGACAAAGGACAAGGAGAGTTCTTCACCAATTAAGGTCCCTGGCAAAACAGACTCAACTTGGGGAAAACAAAATACTTTAATTTCACACTAATCAAACACACAGACAACACACAGAGCAGGGCTTGCATATGTTACCCCACCCCTCCCTTCTTCCTGGGCCCAAATCACTTTGTTCCCGGTTTCTCTCCCTCCTTCCCACATTATTTTGATGGAAAGATAAGTGAGTGAGATTTTTGAAAGGCAGACCTGAAACGAGTTTTCTAAGCACAGGAATGCTTGATTAACACACTATTGGGTTAGAGAGAGGGAGAGGCTCACTCTGTGACTGTAAAAGAGTACAGGATTTGTTTAACATCACAGGCCACTCACAGCCTTCAAGTAGGTTCCAAAGCCAAAGATGATGATTACCTTGAATTTGCAACAACCCAGCATCCTTCTTGTGAAAATCGTCAATGCTGCTATTGTCATCTTTGTTCCACTGGCTGGAGATTTTGTAGTGGCTTTCACAAGCTCCAAAGGCACAGCACTGATAAGCATAAGGCATTTCCATGACCCTGTAGAAGAATAAGGAAGCATGCCACACTGGTTTAGTACCAGAGTTACTGGGTTGTGCTGCTCCTCTACTGCTAGCACAAAGGTGCTTTTTTAAATAACCATGACTGAAAGTAAAAATATCTATGGGTAAAAATCAGCCAGACTAATACTAAATGAAGACTCATAAATACAATTCCACATCAGAAATGCAGATGTTTTCTAGGCTAATTTTAGTAAAGGCACAATGAAATTTTCTTACGCATTTGGAATATGGAAGTGGGAAATCTGTGAGTTGTTGAGTGAACTTTACTTGTAGAGTTGTATTTCTATTTTAGAATTTTGCATAATTTTAACACGTAACAAGTTTCTCCATGTTGCTTTCTTAATGGCTTCTTTTAACAAAGCAGGTCCAAAGATTACAACTGCATCTACCTGCCTAACAGGGAAAATTAAATCATCAGTTCCCAAATGGGATTTCTCCAGTTTGGGGAGAATGAGATTTTTTGGAATTCAAAGTTTATCCACCTCTTTCCAGATCCACCTCTTTTCATAGTAAGATGGCAAAAAGGAGATGGTTATTTGTGCACAGATCAAGGAAGCAGTGTTCTAAACCAAAAGGTGAATGGATCAGAAATGCAGTGTGTGTGAAAACAAATGCCACTGAGGAAAATATTTTCTTAATTGTCTTAGAAATGAGCTTGGCCATTGCAGGACAATGGATGCTCATTCCTAGCTCTTTTAACATCAGTGGTATTCCTACCACATAACTGGGTATAGGTCAGTGAGTTTCAATGATTTTAGAGGGTTTATTTTGTCAGAAAATGGCTCATTTCTGGTATGTTTCAAATCTAATTCCTTTGGGGATATGCAAATTCTGGGGTAGCATGGAAGAACTACATCACTCAAGTTCAATAGACTACTATTTCTATTCCTTAGATTTTATGCTCTGGAAGTAGAGATATTTAATTTGCACAGCTGGCAAATAGTACAGAGTAAAACCTAACAATTCACGTTAATTCCAAAAACCCAATAAACCAAAAAAATACAATGACAAAGAGGTGATTAGAAGTTATTCTGACTTAAAAGGAATAAAATAGAACTATATCCTCCTATCAGATTACTTTCAACAGGTTAATCATGTGAATTAACATAATGAGCATTCCAAGCAACCTCTAACCCCCTGGGAAATCTGCAAAGAAATCAATCTGAATCAGGCCCAGTGCCAATAGGACTTAAACTTGTGTGCTAGCCAAAAGCTTGATACAAAGGGGAACAAACAGATCCCTAAGCTCTACAGTGATTTTTTAATTAGTGCCTTTTGGGGCATTTAGACTCGAGATACTTACATTTCTGCTGGGAATTAGCAACAATAATCTGTACCCTCGTACACAGTACAAAAGGCTACATAATGTATTTTTAAGGTACTCAATAATAATTCAAGCTAAACAAGATCCAACTATAAAGCAACCTCATGCCAGCAGATTTAAATCTTTAATTTCCAACCCATTTCTGTGCGTGCCCTCATTTAAAAGTAGGAGATTATCTTGATTAAACAATTTTGAACACATTTCCCAGAAGCCTTTCTTAAATAAACTATTATTAAAGCCATGGATTACTAGATTAACTCATAGCTAGTCACCTGGGCTAAAAAAAAATTGTAATCCACAACCAGAAACACCCTTTTTCTGAAAAAAAATTCCTCACTAAACCAAACAAAAAATCTTATCAAAAGAAACACTGACAGTTCCACAAGGTGATCACTGCAATTTGTGGCTTCAGATCTTTTTGGAGACATTGATACAGCTGGGGAATTGAAACGCTAGTGGACATTTTAGGCTCAAGGGACTAACTACATGTATCCAAACAGCTCTATGTGCTTAATAATGACAGATTTCCACATGCTGTTGGGCTTCTACTAGCCTGCCAGCCTGTAATGCACTGGAGATGTGGACCTCTCACATTGTCCTGGTTCACTGCTTCAATGAAGTAGCCAAAAAACCCCACTGCTTTTCAATTATCTTTAAAGAGCAAGACTCATATTTCTTACCCTCTCTGTAGGCCGCAACTGCACAGAATGGGCTCTGTGGACTGGGACCCAGACCACAGAGGACAATGCAGACTTTGCAGTGCAGGGAAATTAGTATCAGCTCTTTGTGGTGACAGAGGAATTTCTTTCTTGCAAAAGCTACTTTTAACAACAACAACAAAAAGGCAGCATCTCTCAGCTGCACAGTGCTGGAAGCAGTCCTTTTTATGGCTGCTGCTTATTTGATGTGGGTAATTAGATTTGGACTTTGTCAAATTAAATTATTTTAGAAACCCTGGCTGAATTTATTTTTATACACTGCTTATCTTACTGATGGTATCTATCTCCTTGATATTTTTATTTATTTATTTTTTTCTTTAGATTAAGCAGCAGAGAAGGCAAGGTTGTTTTCCACCTGACAAAGGTGTGAGGTTGACGGTGAATGGGAAGGCACAGTTATGATGGATGGAGCAAATCACTGAGGGCTTTACAGTGCTGAATCAAAGCATTAGATAAAGAAGGAAGGAGTGGCTGGCAGCCTGACATTACTTCCTCATAGCTTGCCATATCAGGCTGGGCTCAGGTCTGCAGAGTGTGCTTGTACCATCGCTGGAGGTGGGGCAGAGGATGCTCAGCTTTTTGATGTGTCTGTGTATTGAACAGCCATGACCCACTTAGATGATCAGGAAGCTTTTATTCAGGAATTTGTTATTAATGTTGTAACCACTGTCTTGTTCTGACAATTACAAAGAGTGAAATTTCATTTTGGTTTAGATCTCTGTTCAAGTTTGGTGCTTCATGCAGTGATTCTGTGTGAAGTCCTGGCTTCATTTTTATCCATGGTGAAAGTCCTGCAGACTCCAGGTGAGGATTTTACCCCGTTATCTCCTGACTGGATACAATTTGTTCTTACAGATGTTAAACAGCTCTTGGTATATTAATCATACTTTTCATACCTTTTTTTTAAGACCCAAGCTACTGCCTGACAGATTCTTGTTAACTGCTTACCCAGACTTAATACACTGTAGTTGTATTTGAGCAATGTACATAACTTTCCTTTTGGAAAAAAAATAGTATAAAGTATAATTTTGATAAAAGAATTAAAAAGATGTTGGTTGTACATAATTCAGTTGAATAGTGGATTATTCTAGGACTATTGCAGCACCTCATGCTTCTAGGTCTTGGTATATACATCACTATATATCTGCTTGGTTGGAGTAAACAATTTTCTTATATTCACATTCTTTTAAAGAACCTTCAGGTATTTTAGGATTGTCACCTGTCTCAACACGTGGGCAAAATGAGTGAAGGAAGAAAAACTATGGCAGAAGCCCAGTCTCAACCATTCACAATTTCTTCTGGTACTTGCTTCTTGACCTCTGAGACCCATCTGAAGGTCTCTGGTGTAAGAGAGGAGTACGGCCTCTAGTACTTTGAATGTTTGTTACAGAGTAGATTTCCACACTGTGATGAAGTCACTGCCCAAACTCGTCTGTGTCAAACTATAAATATTTGGCTTATTAAGTCTCTTAAGGCATTGTTTCCTAACCTTGGAACCATTTTTTGCAGCTCTTCCCTCTGTTTCTATTAACATGCCATCACATAGGTGTTCTAGTATGGATCCCTCCAGTGCTGTGCACAGAGGTTTAATCACCTCCGCACTTCTACTCATGGTTCTTATTGATAGCTCCAAACACTCCAGCCCTTTTAATCAGTGATAATGTCTCCTTGAATTGTCTGCCTGCTAAGACTCATGAGACCTTTCCACCTCAAAATGCAAATACAGTGAGCAGAGAACTGCTTGAGCAGTTGAGTCACCCCGGAGGTATTTAAAAGAAGTGCAGATACAGTGTTAGGGACGTGGTTTAGTGGTGGACTGTCTGGTGCTAGGTTAACAGTTGGAACTGATGATCTTAAAGGTCTTTTTCAACCAAAATGATTCTGTAAGGATGGAGTCTCCATCCTTGGAGATATTCAAAAGCTTTCTGGACATGGTTTCGGACAACTGGCTCCAGGCGACCCTGCTTGAGCAGAGGGTGATGACAAGACACCCTCCAGAGGTGCCTTCCAACCTCAAGCATATGGTGATTCTGTAACTATGTGCACACTGTTTAATTGTTTCAAATTTTATAATATCAAACCTTTTACAGTGAAACATAGAAAAAAATACGCTGCACTTGGCATCCTCTAATTAAAAGAAAAAAACCAAGGGAGAATTAGTGGACACTCCCAAATACCCAGATGTCAGAGGCAAGACTCTCCTTACTGTGATTTCTCTATGGTCATCCAGTGAATGGAAGAGCTGAAAATGATCTCTAGAGAATATTTCCTTCCTGTACCACAAAGCATCCAGCAGAAAATGACTAGCATAAAAATTGTTAGCAATAATGGCAAAGCATCATCTCAATCATAATCATAAGATTACAGAAAAACACGTTCAAACAAAAGAGGCCAAATATTTTGGAACTTCTTCCCTTGATATTTGCTGTGTTCTCGTTAAATACAATGGAAGTTTTGTAAGCACAGTCTAGCAAAAGAAGGGCCTATCACTAAGCTTCAAGCAATATTGTTTTAACAGCTTTTGAAACGTATCACCAGGAAGCAGATGTGGCTCCTACTAAGCAAGTTCTGGGGTTAATATTTCAAAACCCTTCATAGTTTCTTCAGTTAAAAGTGAGCATAATAAAAGAAGTCTATCATTTTTATCATATTTGCTTTAGTTTTAACAGCACAGATCAAAGACTGACAATACGAAGTAACGCACTACACACTGACACACCTTCCATTGCACATGAACACAAATGTGGCTTATTAGTTTTAATGATATACTCACTTGAGTTCTGGAAAATTTTCAGATGATATCAAACTTTGTAGGGCATGATTTCCTGTTAATTTTAAATGAGTTAAACCATGTAGCCCCGTCACAGGAAAAGAGGACAAAAGGTTGGATGACACATCCCTGCATAACAGCAAATAAAAATCAGCTTACAGGCTTTCATTATTTTTTTTTTTCTTCAGCACTAGAAGTGTCATGTTGGAAAAACAGGTTAGAATTTTCTGATTCAAGCAAAAATGTCTGCACTAAAGAGAGGCCCCAGTCAGCAGAGCAAAGCTGCAGCACCATGCCAGGGGTACACGTCTATGTGCCTAGCAGAAAGCTAACAGTAATGCCCAGCAGTTACCTAAGTCTCTGTTGCCAAATTTTGACTCCAAACTTCTATAGTGCTGCTTCTGAGACTAGAGAATGAATTGAAAATCTGTTCAATAGAAGGGAGCCAGTACCAGAAGAGCTTTCCACAATTGAAGGGATTCAGTGGGATGCTAGAGAGCATTGGCTGCCCTGAAAGCTCCCCAGGGAGCAGGTTGGGTGCATGGGGAAGACGTGTCCTTCAGGAGAAGAGACGACAGGGCTGGAGCAGATGAAGGTAACAGTTCTAAGCTGAGGTTTGTCTGAGGAGCTGAACAAAGACACCACAGAGCATGGATATATAACAGGGAAAGTAAAAAAAGTGAATGAAAAATTGACTGTGATCAAGGAGAAATGGTAAAGCAATTGAAGAGGGGGAAGTCCAGAGGTATTCTACTCTCTATTTCTCCCTCTCTCATTTATTCTGTAAGTCTTTTCAGTCCTCTTCACAATTACCTATACTGCAATACTTATGATGGTCAACAGTCAAGAAGGAAGACAGGGAATCTGATGCTGCTGAAATGCTTTTACGCCCAAGGGTTTACAGTAAAGTCTCTTGGACTATCTACTGAAATCTAGGGGGCTAGACATGACATATATTCATGGTCTTCTACTTTTCCTGGTTTAGACTGTTTGTGTGTGTGTGTCCTCCTGCTCACAACATAGTGGAATAAAAAAGGTGACATTCTGCTGCTACTGCAGTAGCAAAAATGACCATTGATTGCAGTCAGACCAGGGTTGCAGACTAATATTTCAGAAAACACTGGTACTCAGTGTTGCTCTCTGTGTGTGTAGGTGTGTTAAAGGGCTTTACCTTTAACCCTCCCTGACTGTTCTGTGCTATTGATCAAAGCTACCAATTTACTGCTGGCAGCATGATGCTCCCTCGCCCCTTCTTCTGCAGTAAAATCCTGAGAAGGGCACCCAGAAAGGGATGCCATAGGTAATACTCTCTTTATGGACATTTTCCAGTGCGCAATTTCTGAGGGGAGGCTTTCCAGATCAACAGAAAGCAATGCCCTTTCCAATTTTAGGTTTCCCAGCAGCTACTGGATTATCTGTGAGCAGATGCCCATCAATATGTCTTTGTGAAAACCATGGAGCAAGGACGACTCCAAAGTAATTTTCTTTCACATCTTTCCCATACATCCAATGCCTCAGAGATACACCTTAGTGGCATTACAATGACAGCAGGAAACAGGGAAAAGTTAGTAAGGACTGAGAAGTACTTGTGAACAAGGCATGCAAGATTGGATTGCTGATGTTTTGACCACAAACTACTCTGGCTGAAGTTACTAAAGAAGAAAAAATATCCCATCGAATGAGGAACAATGAAATAAAGATGCTTACTGGAAAAAATGTTTCTTATTTAATTTTGAATCCAATTCTTTAGTCCTGATATAAAACAGGCAATATTCCCCCACTGCTAAAAGACACTAAACTGCAAACAAATTGAATGAAGAAAGGCAGATACATTGATATGCTTCATGGACTCCAAATCACTCTAATTACACAGTGTTATATGCAGCTTTGCCATAATACCTATAGGAGGTGAACTACAAGAAAGCAGGCATTTAAATATGGATTCAACAGATGAGAAGATTAGAATAGAGAAAGTGTCAATTTCTGCTGAGTGGGGCACGAAGTTATTAATTTTTTGTATGCTCTTTCAAGAAAAATGTGACAATTTGAATACAGAAGATATACAAATACTTACAGTTTGATCAGAGATGGTAAAGAGGAGAAGGCATTGGGGTGAATAATTTTAATTTTGTTCCAAGCTAAATCCCTACAAGAAAAGTGAGTGGAAAATTACATACCCAGTGAGTGAATATGGAAGTTTTCATACACTTGATTAGGAGGCCTAAATATAAAAGAGGTATTAATTACATGCAAATATTTTAAAAGTTTCTGCATAGCTCATACTGAAAAATCTTTTTCCAGTTTTTAAATTATGTTAGTCAGTTCATGATGTTAGTTATTAAACTGACAACTTCCTCTTAGAACTTCTTAATGCCTTCTGCAGTCTGACACAGTTATTTTCAGTCTGCTTCACAGTTTCCCAAGAGAGAAGAGAGAAGGGTGGGGTATATGGACTACTTTTAAGGGGTCCTCATGATGTGACCAAGAAGAACAAATCCATTGTCATTAGGCTTAACTTCCTAATCTCAATCTTCACTGCCCTGAAAAAAACCCTGAAAAGAACTCTTAAAAAAATGTATGGGCTTCATCCTACAAAGACTTACACCCATGAGTAAATTTCTTGACAAAATTACTCTGCTATCGTACGTGTCTGAGTGAAAACTATAAACTGACACGCGGTTAGAATCTATTTCTTACTACACTGTTCTCTATAAATAAGATTTTATGCTCTCTAGAGCTGATTATTACATGAACCTGCCAACAGATACTAACTCTGGCTCAGTATCTCTCTCAGGAGAGAGCAGAATAGAACAGAACAGTTCAGCTGGAAGGGACCCATGACGATCACCTTTTCCAAATGAGAAACATTTAAAAGGAACAGCTTTTATAGCTGTAAGTTTACAACTTTGAATTAGTTGCTGCAGATGCTACACTTCACATTGCATGTTCTGCTTTCACAGTTATGACCTGATGGGTGAAAGATCAAAGAAAAGCAAAAACAAGCTTGTTTTGGGGCAGACAGTGTATGCTGCATGTTTTTGAGAACCCGGGTGAATAGCTGTTAGGGCTGTACTCACAGAGACCGAAGAGCAGCCAGCTGCCGAAACGTGTCTGCTTTGATTTCACCAATTTCATTGTGATGCAAGTCACTGAAATAGCAAAAAAGAATCTCCTCAGTTTCAAAGTCACTTGGAGAGCACTTTGGGGTGTTTTGTATTGTTTTTATGATCCACTTGAATATAGCATAAGGGTATGTATTTAGGATACGTCAAATTGGCCAGCAATAAGCAAGGTGATGACGCTCAAACAGATTTGTCTATAGATGCCTCTTCTTAGACTTTTTAGGATGGTTTGACACTCACATTTTTTGGAGTCTTTTACATGCAGTAAAACAGGGTAAATCTTCCAGCAGGTTGTAAGACAGATCCCTGTAACACACAAGAAAAGATTAATATCAAAGTAACATTAAAAGATCTTTCATTGTCCACTTTCATGCTCAATTTAAAATAACTTGTTTTTATCCACACTCACAGAAGACCAAAAACATTAAAACTCAGTTACTATCCCCCATCTGTCAGATTTTGATTTCTAACTGAGGAGGAGATAGGAGAGGAAAAGTCAAGATGTATTAACTCCATAACCTATGTCTGCAAATTCCTTGCATTGCCTGAAGATTTCCCGCCTGAAGTGCAGACTTCTCTTGAGTGTTTTTCAGTAATTATATTGGCCATCTGCTCATAGGGAATATCAGATTTGCATCACAGACTTCATAAAGTTTACATTGTGACAAATATTTAAACCATTAAAAATAATCTACTAAACATATATACTAATTTTTTTTTTTTTCAGAAAAGATGCTGTATTTTTCTGGTAATAATCATAATGAACTGTAATCAGCTGTCCATTCTGCACTTTTAATTCAGCAGTATTGCCTCTGATTCTTAGACTGTTGCATCTTATAACTGAGGGGAGCAGTTAAAAAAATATTGGAACTGACTTTGAAATCAATCACTACATGGAAGAAAGAAACCTTAAAAAGACTTGAGCCAAAACACAACAAATTACAGAATAACTGAAACATCTGGATTGATTTATAGTATAATATAACTAATGAAAAACAAGCACAGGCAATTTGCAGAAATTGGAGGGAAAAAAAACACCCAGGAATCAAACACCCACCCCCACCACCCAACAGTCTCATCCTATACACACATCTTGCTCAGGGAAAACTGAATGGGAAATTTGCTTGTGAAAAGAATACGCAAAAAAAGCTTATGCTTATAACTAGGAAAAATGTAATCTTCCATAGTTATCCAATATTGTCACGTAAAAGAGCAATCCCGTTTTAGTCCTGTTTCAAATTCTTTCACTGGTTGACATCCACCCATTTACACCCTTGGTAAAATTTTATTTTCATTGTTACTATTCCATCAGGGGCATTTGGAATATTTTATATTTGATTTGTGGAAGTGGTGCATTGTGTGTTTTTTCAAGCTATTCCACTCTGCTTTTATTATGTGCTAAGGTGACCATCAATATAGGTATATATTTTATTACAGCAGGGAAGATTACGGCCTCTGTTTTTGTATTTTTCACAGATACTCTGTGGTCCAAATCAGACAGGACAAAGAAGAATTCAAATGAGCTGGAAGCTTTTAGGGCAAGGTAAAATATGTTTGGTATGTCTGGTGGACTGTGGCTACTCTGTGATGCACAGTTTTTTGACTTTAGTCTTCTTAAAAGTGTGTGATCAGCTTGAATTCTGTACAGACTGACATTTCCTCTTCACATACTGAAAAAAAAAAATCCCAAACAAAACTGAAACCCTTCTCCCCTCAGTTTCTGTTAGAGCTTCAGGAATTTTTTTACTTTTTTATTTTTAAGGATTTTTCCCCACTTTGTTTATACACGAGGCTCTTGGCACCAGTAGAGGGCAATTGGCTTTGCTTCCCACGTGGAGGTGCATACCCAGTTGTGCTGAGGGGCATCTCTAGGACTGCTGGGACCCTGTTCTCACATACCCTTTTGCTGCAGGTGTGCAGACACCTAGGAAGCCTCCATGTACATTAATAAACATCTGGAAGTACTAGTGGCTAGGTAGGATGCCCAAATTGTCTTTTATAGCTGTGTTTGCACTTGTAGTGTTTATGCATGTATCTGAGCCAGGAAGCCCTTTCAAGGTCACAGGCTCCAGGTCATTTGTGGGGTTCAGCACACTGTTATACTTGATGGCCCAGGCAAAATGAATGGGCAAACCTAAATTTGTGCTTGGCAGGCTGGTTCCAATCTCATGGGATTGGGGAAAGAGCAGCTTTGAGTATATACAATTGTTGTCAAATTGATTCCTTATCCTTTTAAGTTTCAGCTCTAATAATACAGGATGAAATTTCCAATGGACAGTCCTACTCTACTATGAACTGTACAGGTTTTTAATGACTATAGTGTTTATTTGCCTTCTGTCGTGAGATTATTTATGGGTTTTGAATAATACAGGACATAGTTAAACTTAATTCTGTGTGCAGACTTTCTCTGGCAACAGACTGCTTCTGTCTTTTTATCATTCTGGAAATGATTATATTGAGTCCATCAACTAAAACTTAATTTTTTCAGGAAATGTTCATGACATCCACACTGGTATTCAAATAATGTGTAATAATTAATGCTATTTCAATGCTGGCCAGAGAACTAATACCAAATACATTCCTAGTGATGTAATACATAGAGGAAAGTGCTGTTGGCTCATTCTCAAAGAAGCGGACACAGTGATTACTTTTGTTAGTGATTAAGCAAACTCCAAGAAAACCTCCAAGCTAAAATAATATTGGATATTTAGTACACAAACTATGCCCCAACTATGCCAGGGAATAGTCTATTAAAAATTCAGTCAGCTACTTCTGTCTGGTTGGAAAAGAAACTAAAAGAGGAGTATAAACAGGACTCAAAACTGCACTCCTTACTCAAGTTATATTTTCCCTTTACTTCACTGAATCAACTGCCCCAGTGAGGAAACAAACCCCAGTGTAGGAGAGACAGAATGAATGTAAACAAAGTAATTCTGTTGTTCTTTAAGTGAAATCAAGAATCATTTTACTCTTTCCTGAAAATATGCAAAGCAATTATCTTTTTCAGCAACGTATGGGAAATCCTGATTGATAAGAGGGTTGTGAACTTCTTGAGTAACACAGGGGCCTGCTCACTGAGTTGAATTCCTAAGAAGTAACGTGATACACAGAAATAGCAGTAATTGGGTAATTTTGAAATAATAATTATTTAATTTGTCCATTAATCTCTTACATTAATGTAATGTTAATAATCTTACTGAAACGTACAGGACTTGGAGATTAGGTAACTGGTCACAAGCTGATTTGGGGAGAGAGGTGATCTGTGCTCCAGTGAGTGTCCTGTTGAAAGTATTTATAAAAAAAAAAAAAAGAATGAAAAAGAATGCTCTTTAAAGACTACAAAATATTCTTTTTTTAGGACATTCCTTAGAATAAGTCACTATGAAAGTAATAAAAGAAAGCAAAAACATTTCTCTAGCACTTACAAACTCTCCAGACTTGTAGTCCCTGTCAGGTCAGGAAACTCGGTTATCTGTGAAGCACCATTTAAAGTCCTAGAATTTTAAAACATCATTTCAATACAGGTGGTGAGCAACGTGTAGGACAACTTTAATGCTGCGGTCTGTAAAGACTATTAAAATAAAGAAGTAAACACATACAGAGTTCGGAGTTCTGGTAAGTGTTGAAAAGCAGATCTTCCAACAAGATGGATAGGGTTGTCATAAAAATGTCTGTAAAAGGAGATAAAAAGACATTTTACGAAAAATATTTTAAAATATTCTAAATATATTACATGATTATTCTATAAGCAAAAGAGTAAACTCTCTATGATGAATGACAAGCTGTGTGCCTCTGGTTGCTGCAGACGTGCTCCTCTGGGCTTTTCTAACCCATTAATCTATATCCATCAACCACCATTTCAGATTTTGAATATACACGTAGTCATTGTTTTCTTGGTTTTAAAGCCAGAAACCAGGCAAAAAATGCTCCCTCTTCCTCTCTGGTTTGCAAAGATAGAAATCCAAAACTTTGCTATGACCTGAAACAAGTTTAAATTTAGCAGGTGAAGAAGTCAGAACTTCACATACTCAGAAGAAGTTCCCCTGCATTTTTGAAGCCATGATGCTTTTACTCATAGAATAGCATTGCTCAGGTTGCAATTTTCCTTACATTTATTTTACAATTTCTTATTTTGAGGTTTGTCCATTAGATTCATTCTCATGTAAAGCAACTTAGACTTAGACTGGAATCCATCACGAGTAGTTTCCGCTCACTTCTACATAGCCAGTAATGCTAAAAGACTCAGAAGAAAAAGTTCAAATAAAAGGTCAAAGGCCAGAGACCACTGCTCGCTTCCCTGAAACAGGGCATGCAAACTGCCATTCTTTCCACAAAGCTGGAGAGATAGGAACTTGTTTCCTTGTGTAATGATGTGCACTCAGAAAGAGACCAATTTGACAATTAGCGACAAATAAGATACCAAGTTCCATGTTCTCTGACAAGAAGAGCCATTGAAAAGAGTGTTATCACTTACATTGTGATAAGTGACGGATTCCCCACAAATGCACGCTCTGGTATTGACTTGATATTATTGCTGTGAAATCCCCTACAAAAGGAGAAACCGTTTGCACAGTAAGAAAGAAAAAGTGAAGGCACAAGCTTTGTATTCACAATGCACAACAGATTTGTTTGATTGTTTGTTTTAAGTAAGAAAATTGCCTGTATGTAAAGATATGCCCTTGTTTTCTGGAATAAGACAGAACTGAAAAAAAGCTAAAGAAAAGGGAAGCAACATAATACCTGGAATTCTGCACTTTTCTAAATGAACAAAACCATTCAGATGAAGTAAATTGCAAACTGGCAC